>NC_141135.1:23678288-23992236 GCF_053477565.2 Lygodium microphyllum | reverse complement strand
CTTCCACATGCATCTGAATCTACATGTGGCCCTTCCCTTTACACCATCATTGCCCAAGTGCCTACTACCCTACAACAACACAAAAGTGCCATGGGACTGGCACCCGTCTCGGAGGGGGGTAATGTTAACCCCAAGTCGAAATGGTAGAAAATGGCAGAAAATGAAGGAAAAAGCATGGAAGAAGAGCAAAGACACGCAGGTGACCTCTAAAAGCTAAGTCGAGACCAAAGGAGCAATTTTAAATGAAACCTCAAAAAACTTGAAAAACTCTTGTAAAAGAGCGCCAGGCTCCCTCCTGTGTCAATTGTAAAATATTAGACAGCGGGCATAGGCTAGAGGCGTAAGGCTAAGAGAGGGAAATGGAAAAAAGACCTTGCCACAATGGTCGGACATGTAAAAAAGAGGATGGGTGCCCATGGGATTTTAGGGTTTGTATATAAAGTTCAAAAAGTGAATGGAAGCTCATTCTTTTGGTGTGTGGCTAATAAGAGCTCTATTCTTCTTCTCTTCTTCTCTTCTTCTTGCTTGTGTGTGCTCTTGAGAGATGGAGTGTGAGAGTGTGAGGGAGTGAGTGTGTGGGAGTGAGGGATCAAGAGGGTGAAGCTCTTTACCATCTCCTCTTCTCTTATTCTCTTCTCTTCTCTTCTCTTCTCTCGCGTGCGCGGCTATGGAGGATGGAGCTTGGAGATGGAGGAGGCTTGAGGATGCTTAAGCTAGCATCAAGAATCGTGGAGCTACCAAGGTCTGCGAGGGAGAAGGCTACTCACATCGGCATCAAGGTAAGCTCACTACACTCGTAGGATCCACGGCCCGTCGGCTAGGTGAGAGATAGCCATTAGAGCTCGCTTGAAATGCTTGAAGCAATAAGCGGTCCGTGGGTCTTGGCGGTTGAGCATGAGCTCCCACTACAATTGGCATAACATTAGGGTTATCATTTGGCTTTCATTTTTTAGTGGAACCATTTGGCTAACCATTGGCATATCAACATTAGGAGGAGTCGATAGCATGGGCCCATTCTGCATTATGCTTTTGCTTCCATTCGAATTGGTCAAAAGTGTACTAGTTGCACCTTGAATTTCACTGATCAATGCTAAATTATTTCCGAAACCTATACTCGAATTTAGGTTTGCCCTAGATGCATAGGTTGCTTGTAATTGCGACTCTATCTCCTTTGCTTGTGTAATAGCATTGTCTATATCAGCAAGAGAAACACTACTCAACTACATTTGGATATTCAAGTCTAGCCCATGTAAAAAGTACTAATGTGGGAAGTAGGTGGAATAGGAATAGAGGCTTGCAATTTGTGAAACACCTCTTTCAACTTCTTGGCATACGCTTGAGCATTCTCATGGGGCTCTTGACATGTCACATTCAAAATATGAAGCCAATACTAGTCATCTCTCTCAGGGGCAAACTCTCTTCGGAAGGTTGCATAAAATAGATTTATCATAGTTATGGTTCCAGCTTCCAAGCCATAATACCACATTGCGGCTTTTCCTTTTAGAGTCATGTTGGAAAACATCATACGATACCCTCATCTTGAATTTGGAAAGTAAACATTAATTTTTTGAATTCACAGATATGGAGCTCCACATCTTTCTCTACTAACCCATTAAAAATGGGTAGAGGGAAACCTAGGGCCAGCAAATCTGACGTCCCTGTAGGTATTGCAATGGGTTGTGCCATAACAATGATCATATTCACTACAAGGGTACAATATCATGGGACTATACCCCCACTCAAAGTAGGCCGACTTATCAAGTTAAGAGGCATGCTAGAGCTTCCCCCGTCCCCTAATGGGCTAGTTGGAATAATAGTGTTAACAAGACCTCTCTTTCTCAAGGATATTGAACTACTATGCCTAAGAGAATATCTCTTATGGATCTCAACTCGCCGTCTAGCCCTTTTGTCTCTTTCTTGATGTTAAATCTTGGGTTGACAGTGTCTATAAGGAAATAATGGATCTATTTCAATACTCTTTGGTATACATTGAACAACTGGTCCCTATTAACCAAGATTTGAAAACTGCCACTTATATCAGTGGCTCTTAGCAAATGCACCACCTATTAGGACCAAAAATGGGCACGACACTAGCTCTAGGGCTGGGGGCTCCTATACTCACCAAACGACCCTCATGTCTTGTGGCCAGGAGTGGTTGGAGGCTATATTCTAATCTAGCAAAATCATGCATTTGTATCGATTTGTAGTCCAATGATTTTACCCCTTCTCAACTCCAACAAAGGGAGTATCCCGCACATACGTGTGACTAATACCTTGTTGCACACACATATAGAGCACCCCCAAGTTGATCGTTGTTGCTTCTACGACTCTCCTACACCCTAGGGATTGGCCATCGGATGTTGGCCCCAAGATGTGCTGTCTCAAACATAAAACACAACCATAACATTGTCCACTCTTTTTGCAAATTGCACTTTCCAGGAGTTATTTTTGTTTTCTCACTTAATGAGTCCTCCCCAAAGAAAATCGTACTATTCTAGAGCTTGTGAATCCTCACACTCTCATTGTTGGTGGCCACTAGTTTTAACAACCAATTGCAATGCATCTAGGAGACTTCTTGTTTCTTGATACCATATATGAGAATGCAAATGCAAGGTATAATGCCATATAGTTCTAAAACAAATTAACTAAAAATCAGCCAATGTGTCTTGTTGTGAATACAATCTTTCCATGATTTTTTTTCTAACAAGGTCCCGTGTTACTTAGAAATAACATCAGGCTAATCTATGCTATTGTTCCTCTAAACTTAAATAAAGCGAGTCCTATATATCATAATATGCATAGAAATTAGAGTTTAATTGATACTTAACTTTTCTCACTCCCTTTCTCCCTATCGTTTAGGTTTTGCAATTGTAGATCAATTTAAGAGAGTACTTCATGTAGAAAAGCAGTAAATATATACTTTCACATAAAGATGGAGGTAGGCTAAGGTAAATCCATACGCCCTACCTTCAACATATATCCACACACATATATCTAATTCATGGTAAATTTTTACGTATAAAAAATAAAATTTTCTATCAAAAATTTGATTTTTATACTTTATAATTTATTTTAATATTAATTACTTTTAAAAAATTTTAATGAAGCATATGTGGATTGTAATTCAATATTACATTTAATACAGCTTCATAAGAACACCATTTGAACCATAAGAATCCATGAAATTATCATTTTTCTACTAAATCTCGCATTGCAAGTTTTACAGTTTTGTTTTTCATTACGTGAATTATTGAAAATTATTGATTATTCTATAATTTCAGATATACTCAAGCATATTTAGACATTTCAATACATTTTCATAATAAGAATGAGAGATTCATCTCATAAAATTCAATAAAATACTGCTTACTCTATAATCTGCATATGCATTCCATCATATTTCGAAAACGAGAAGCCGCTGACACTCTTTTGAAGCCTTGCTAACACCTCCTCTATGCTTCCTTGTTTCATTCCTCGCATCTTGTCACATAACCCATTACCCATCCCCCCTCATCCTCTCAGCCCATATGAACGACGTTTATGGTGAGACAGAAAGAGAAGAGAGAAAGACTGAATTTCTATCTTTTCATACAATGCATCAAATCACTTGCTATTTTTTGCGATGTGGAGTGAAGAATTGCAACATCTCAGCACTAGGAGGAGGAAGTATGATTTGAACAATCACAACATCTCATTTTTTGCATTAAAAATGAAGCGTCGAAAAAATGCCCCCTCCTCCTCCCATTCATTGAGTTTCATGCCTTCTTTTGACTTCTTTCAAACTTGATTAACACATAGCTTGCAAAAAAACTAGTTCAACTCCATCACGTCCACACTGTTTGGAAGTGATTTTAGGTCAAAAAGGAGGGGCAAATGACCTTAGATTTGGGATGGGCCACTTTCTGGCATCAAAATCTATTACCTTAGCCTCACTCACTTGATTTCTGGCTTTCGAATCAGGTAGTTACTTCATAATACCAAAGCTTG
This sequence comes from Lygodium microphyllum, assembly GCF_053477565.2. NCBI lineage: Eukaryota > Viridiplantae > Streptophyta > Polypodiopsida > Schizaeales > Lygodiaceae > Lygodium > Lygodium microphyllum. Next base: position 23,988,249 of record NC_141135.1, on the reverse strand, counting down.
GGGCCATTAAATGGGTAGTCAAACGGACTCTGATCAATGAATGGACGCATGCATTGGATTTTGGGCATCGAAATGCATACAAGGAACTCCAACTCCTTGATCTGTGATCAACACATTTTTTGCCAAAAATATCTCTTTTATGGATCTCGGGCCACTTTTGTGCTTTAAATTTAGCTCTAAAATTAAGCTCTCATTAAGATTTAAAACTTTAATACCTTTAATGGCTCTCATTCACACCAAGTCCCTTTGATCCCTTATTCACACATCTTTTTTTGTATTATTAACAATCTTATATATAAAACTTTTTGGGATTCTTGAAGAGGATGTTGGCATCAAGAAATACATATTGAGGATCACAACTTGAGCTCAACAAGACCAAAAGGAGAGTGACTTTATGTGCTACAAGCAAGGTAAGGTCATCCACAAATGTGCTCGAAAAAATAACAACGAGCTTCATGTGTCTTTTACGAGAACACAATTTTTGCCATAAAGAGCAATGAAGAATAAGATGTTTCTACATCATCAAGACTTCAAATATCCAACAACAATCTTCTATGAAAAATCTACCAATCGAATCAAAATAATATGGCAAAAAACTTCCTAACTCTCATTAAAGAATATCTTTGACCTAATTTGTATCACTCTATAGAGTAATAGTTATATATATATATTTTTATAAAATAAAGTACTATTTTTTGAAGTATTTATTGTGTTAAAGACTAGGTTAATGAATTCTATTCAACGAGATAATAAAATAAATTTATTTTTATATGTTTCAATAATGTGATATCATGCTATGCTAATTAGATAACTAAAATAAACCCCATTGAGAAAAGTGAGAGACCTCCATTCCAATGACTAATCACCTATGGTTAGGTGGACGTGATAAGTTGGGTAGCTTTCTTAACATTAGATAAATCTATTTAGTGCATGGCCCTCCACTTCTAGCAATATGTTTACTATTATCAATACTATTTTAGGGAGTTATATCTTAGATTTTACGTAATGGATAAAGGGGTTGTTACACACTCTCTTGTCTCTCAATGTCTTTGCCAAGTGTAATGTTAGCCCTTGGTTGCCAAGACCCTTCTTAGGTAGGTGATAGATTACTATTAGGGGTGACTTGTCCATGCTTCCCCTATGAAGTAGAGCTAGGGTTTCCATGCTCAGTCAAGTTTGATGTTTTTTGAGGGAAGATCGGGTGATGATGTGTTTGGCCATGGATTTCAATCAACTACTAGAGGACTCCTTTGGGTTCATCAGAGGAGGCACCTCACACATAGTAGGAAAATTTACATGTAATATATAGCACAAAGATCTATATTATTGCACATGTGGTTGTAATATCATATGCTTGGGTACGTTATGTAGAAAACATTGAAGTGGAAACCACAAAACCAAAACATGAAAAGAACAAGATATAGACACATGGGGTTAGCAAAGCTTTTTCTCTCTTTTATTTGATTTTCCATTTCTTAAAAAAAAAACTTTATTCCTCTGAAAGTACTTGTAAACTGAGGCCGGGGCATCCTTTCTAAGCATATAATCTTTAACAACATCTTGTAGCTCAATGGAAGACTCTAGATAAAAGGGGTAAGTACATAGGGTAAAAAGCGGTTGTCTATCATGTTCTCTAGCAGCACTACACAATAGGATGGGAAAAGAGTGATACATAAGTGTGGTCATATCATGGTCACCTCATCTATGCTTACATTGGTGTCGAAGAATAGGGGGACTCTTCGTCGGGACCTAAAATGGACCTGCCGACAACAACTCTTTCACACTCTAAGCTCACTATTGGGACCTCACATAACCAACCCCCATGGCCTTGCAGCCACCATGAGTGTTGGCTATAGCTAGGACTACTCTCTCTAAACACTAACACAATGAATTGTAGTCAAATTAACTAATTTCCTACCCCCGAACTCAAAGTAGGAGTGCCCAACATAAGGTGTCTAGCACACCACCTAAACTTGACATAGAAAAATCCCTCACTAATTTCTCTAGCCTCTAACCACGAGCATACCACCTAGTTAGAGATTTGACCCGTCGGTCCTCATTTCTTTACATAGATCGTAACACACTCTACTCTTTCTCACTTAGATACCTTTGAACCCTCATGACTAATCAACTTGAATCTTGCTAGCTTGGGGGTGTTTAGGGGTACTCTTTAACTTGTACACCCCTTGCATGGCAAAGTATGCTTCACAATAACATAATTCATGGAGGGCACAAATCGATCAGGCTTACGTTTATCTCTAGTAGACCGCCCCAAAATAGGCTATGGGATCTGTACATCCTGTTGAACATCATGGTTATGGATCACGGAGCATTAGCTGCTACGAGCTGTCTAGCTACTTATCTAGTAACAAGAGGCTTCTCTTGAAATATCACTTTGCATACCTCACATAACTTGCTCAGGCTGCTTATGAATTTTCTCCTCATAGAAGCATTATGGGTGTTGATTATCTTTCGAGCATGTGGATCCCATAGGCGATAGCTCATCTCACCTACATTCCCATAACCAAGAAAGATGCATTTCACTGACGTAGGATCTAGTTTATTGTGCTTGTCCTTGGAGGTTTTCCCGACCGTATCTCCTTTGTAACTTGGTAGTCAAGAGCAGTGTATGGGGATCGATAAATCAAATGTATGGCGATAGTAACTATCTCAATCCAAAAGTGCTACGATAACCCTCTCCTTTGGCTAAGCATACTATGAACTCTCTGAATTGTCCTATTCATATGCTTAGCCATATCATTTTGGGGTGGGATGTATGGGGCGGTAAGCTAATGCTTGAATGCCCCTCTAATCACAAAATTTCTCAAAGGCTTTAGATATGTATTCAGCCCCATTGTTAGATCTTAGGCATTTTAGCCTATACCTAGACTGTTCTCAACAAGAGCAAGCCAATGTTGAAAAGTAGCCAATACTTTTCATTTTTGCTTTATGGGGCATGATCAAACCTTATGTGAATAATCATCAATGAAAGTAACGAAATACTTTGCACTATCTAATGACTTACATGGCTTAGGTCCACAAACATCAGAATGAACAAGAGCCTTTGGCTCACCATACATGTAATGCTGGGACTTCTTATGCGAACTATGTGTCTGCTTGTCATAAAGATGATGATCACAATAATAAAAACATTTATAGTCAAGGGGTGGAAGATACTACAAAATGCACGTAATACCAAAACTTTTTATGCGAACTATATGTCCGCTTGCCATAAAGATAATGATCACAAGAATAAAAACATCTATAGTGAAGGGGTGGAAGATACTGCAAACATGTAAGCATTTTCATTTCCTTTAATGACATGTGCCCAAGGCGACAATGCCAAAATGATACATGTGGTATTGCAGCCACTATCAAAACATGGTTGATAGACCTAGATACAAGTAAGGGGTAAAGAGTGCTAGACTTGGCATCTTGTGCCAAGAAAAGGTTTTTGCAGGTAATCTTCCATGAGAAATTCCCATAGGATGCAAAGTAACTTCCATCATCTAATTGTCTAGCAAAGGCTTTTAGTCAAAGCAAAACATGGCGTATATCTTACAAAGTCATCCAATCTAATAGATCATGCCATGCTACGATAGGAGTGGAACTACTCTCAATGAGGGGTGATATGAAATGAAGCCCTTGAATCAATCAACCAACATTGAGCATAGGTGGATGAGACATTAGTTAACTGTGAAACATCAAGAGAAGATGCTACAAGTATGTAATCATCATCAGAATCAGTCTATATGACATTAATCTCTTGATGTTGAACTTATTGGGGACAATGTTGCGATCATCATTGTTTTCTTGTACTTTTCCCTTTCTCTTTTCCTTGTGCTTGTCATTACATATTTTATGACATTGCGTCGAATATGACCCTGCTTTCCACACTAATGACAAGTCAATGCAGACTTAAGGCTATGGGACTTACTAGGAGATTGTCCACATGATTGAGAATGAGACTTTCAAGAGTCTCTCCCATGGCGGTCTTTATTGCTCTTAGCATTATTACGTTTGATTGTCAAAATGTGAGAGCTACAAGAAGCATTAACATTCTTTCTATTAACCTCTTCATTCAATAATGCACCCTCTACATCTTACAATTCCATCCCCATTAAGGGAGTTTTGAGGTCAATTGTTGGCCATGTAAGAAATTGAGGCAAGAGAAAGTATTGTGCAATTTATAAAATACACCGTTGAAAAAAAAAATCACAATCCAGGGAAAAATTAGCCCTTGGTGGGTGAAAGTACGATTTGATGGTACAGTAAAAGGACCAGTTTTGTCTATGCCTGGTTAGTGCTTCCATTAATTCATAGTTTGGATTTTGGAGGGAAATCCCTAGATAAGAAAAGTTAAAATTGTATAGAATTTTGAGCATGTCACTAGTCCAAATGATGTTAAGCCGTGATATACATCTATGGTATCATTATGATCACATATGGATGGAATTCAGTGGAGTAGACTTATTTGAACTATTGAGAAATGTCCTATCCCACAAATGAATCTCAGCATCATCCAATCGATGGGGCACATGAGATGTGCTAAAGCTCACTGCCCCAGATACAACGTGAGTCCTCTCTAGCCATTAAGCTCTCAATGCAACCCCTAGTGCTCTTTGTTGTGTCGCTCAAACTCTCTTCTTGGTGCTTTGCACCTAGTTTACCAATTTGCATGTTGCCATGAGGACTCCATCAAGAAAGGGGGCCGTAAAAACCACCATAGTGAAGCCACCAATGAGGAAGTGCAACAAGGAGATGGAATCCCTTTGCAGCAGCATCAACAAGACACCGTGGTCCATGTCGGAGGAGACGCGGACCCCAATTACTAGTGCAAGCAATGATAGCTGCTCCATGGAGTAGTTTGAGAACATATCAATCCGGTTTAATGATGAAGATAACCTAGAGGTAAGCTTCCATGGTATTATTTTGTTTGGGATTCACTTTGTTTGTTCAATTTTTTTTCACATTTAGCGAGGACTTCATGCACTCTACCATTCTATCACATATGGTCAATCTCACTATTTCAATTCCTTAGAGCTTGTTGCTTAGTTGTGACCCTCGCATGGTTTAAAACCACAATGGGTCATTGTGAAGCTAGAAAGGCCCCTCCCAAGGGCAGAGAGTACCATATCACTTGGTGGTGACCCTTTTGTGTGGTGAACCCTGTATGGATCACCCCAAGCAAGAGATCCCCATCTCAATGGTGGAGGGTCCTCAAATTGCGACCCTCATATGTAGCGAGGGTGAGAATTGTGTTTAGGAGGTGAGAAAAGCCTGCAAATTAAAGAGTCAATCAGTGCTAAAAATTGCAACCTTTCCTACCCTTCCCTTGTGTGTAGCCCTGCATATGCATGGCAATCAAATTACAGCTCTTCCCAATGTAGGCCAAGTTGGCCACAAGGCTTAGGAGATTGGCTTTTGGTTGTATCCTTGAGATAGATAAAATTGTTGCTTTAGCCTACATCTGCATAGCTAATATTTATCTAGTAGCCCAAATGCAAGAGGATGCAGGAGATATTGAAGTCATGCAAGTTGCAAATAAGGCTTGCAAGAAGCCAGGATGTTGTTGGTGGATTGATGCCAAGAGGAAACACTCAATCCTTTTTAGTAATATTTATGTAGCAACACAAATGCAAGAGGATGGAGGAGAGATTGAAGTCATGCAAGTTGCAAATAAGGCTTGGAAGAAGCTAGGATGTTGTTGGTGGATTGATGCCAAGAGCACTCAATCCTTGTTGTTGCTTCAGCCTACATATGCATAGCTACTATTTATGTAGCAACGCGAATGCAAGTGGATGCAAGAGAGATCGAAGTCATGCAAGTTGCAAATAAGGCTTGGAAGAAGCCATGATGTTGTTGGTGGATTGATGCCAAAGGAAACACTCAATTATTTTTTAGTCTCTGATTAAAAGCACCCACAAAGCAAATACATTTATTAGAAGCTACAAGATCTTATAGAAAAGATGTCACGGCATGGTTATTCTTCGAGCTAGTTTCACAAACATATCTGAAGACATGAAGAAGGATGTGCTCTATGGGCACAGTGAGAAGTTAGTAGACTTTCCAAAGCAATTTGCAACTCTCTAGTTTGCGATTGCCTATGCCTTGATCAACACATTGGGAGGGTCAACTATAAATGTTGCTATGAATATCTGGTTTTAAGAATCTAAGGTTCTCTGCACACTTGATTGTAGATAGTGGAAACTAGAATTGACTAGACTAGTGGTCATCTTTACCAAATTTTGATTAAGAAAATGAGCTACATTGCCACTGCCATTAGTCCCACTGATGAGCAATAGTTGATAATAATGCTAGGGAGGTGTTTCTAACATCATCCCAAATTTAATATACATTAAGTATTATTTTACATTCAAAAGAGGGCCATGGTATGACTAACCTTGAGTATCGATTGACATCTCCCAAGGAATAATAAAATGGAAGAGTAACCACAATTTAGCAACTTCTGCTATAAAATGGAATAATATTCATAGATGAGCAAATTTAAACTCGCATCCCTCACTTGAGGAAGGTGTTTCCCCAGGGGGTCGTAGTTCAGTAGGTGCATCCGTCTTGAGCACTGGGATTACCCATGGTCATGCCACTCCAGCTTGCTCATAATCCATGGCTCCCATGTGTTCTAGCCAGGATCTGTCACACTCCATTCGCATGACTCCTTTTTCGTTCTGACCGGTCCTTCCTCTCCTAGGCCTTGAGTCTGCCCTGATTTTTTCTATCGCTTTTCCTTCCGTGTCGTACCCTATTGTATCTATCTCTTCTTCACTCTCCTCTCCCGTAGAGCGACAGTCCTCATACTCCTCGTCATCAGAGTCCTATCCTTCTGACTGCTCATTATCACCTAAGTGTTCCTCTCTGGTCTCCTTGTCATCAGTGACTAAAGCCCAGTTATATAACAAATTCAGGTCGTGGACCTTGGTCCATTTCCATTCTAGCTTAGCTAATAGATCACGTAGAGGTTTTAAGTTAGCAGCCAAGTTGCTTTCCAGTTCATTGGTCAGATACTCTACGATTTCCTGAAGCTCTAGTTTGTTGTTGGGGATATGGAACGAGGCTGGTTTACCTGAATTGAGTGAGCTTTCTACCATCATGCAGAGTGGCACAATTGGCTCCTCAATTGGCATGGTTGTGGCTTTAGTAGCTTGCCGATATAGTTCTTCCTCATCCGAGAATGGTACGTCAATGGTTGCCAAAACGTGCATCCAATCCCTCTCATCCTCAGGGCAAGGAATATATTTAGTGAGCGATCCATAGGGTTTGGTCATTTGAGTATCGCCTTTCAGCATAGCTAAGATGGCATCTAGGTCAACAGGGGTCGTCTTCCAAGTGTCCACCTCTACCCTTACTGCACTAGTTTTGTTCCCTAGGAAAATCAAACCATTGCCCCAGTCCTCAATGACACGCACATTCCTCATCCAAAGTCGGCCTAATAGTATGTCGTAATCCACTCCCTTCATGACAATGAAGTTTATTGAAAACTGCACACCTGCAATCTTTACTGGCCAATTCTTTAAAACCCCGAATGGTCTTACCTTCATTCCATTTGCTAACGTGACGTTAAACCTGGCAGTCTCTACATAAGGGTTTCCCCATGCCTCTAAGACTGCATGGTTTAGTACACTAACACCTGCACCTGTGTCTATAATTCCTTTTCGCGTCATATCTCCTAAGGCTAGGATGGGCAAAATTGCATGCATTTCAATGCCTTCCCAAAAAGCATTGATGTGTAAAGACTTAGGAGTTGAGTGTAGAGTCAGACTTGGGGATCTGTGTAACTGCATCATGATCTTGCGGATCAGTATCCACAAGTCCTGTGTGTCCCTCCATCAAGTCTTTTAACTCCTACCATAAGGAATGATTTTGTCTAAGCAAGTCTTCCAAGCTTAGAGTTACTGGAGTAGACAACAAGGTTGTGAGGAGGCTACTGGGCTCTTGTCTTCCCCTGAGGCTAGCATTTCTAGGCCATGCGTTCTGTCTGCCCTGGCAAGTTTTCCCTTGGCCTTGCTGCTGAGTTGCCCCCACTGGTGCAGGTATGCTCGCAGCTTGTGGTTTTGAAGGTGAGACTGGTGTGCTCACGCTGGAGAAATCGTCAATAGGATCTTCTAATATGGGTTCAGCATCTTTGAGGTGCTTTTGGGCATCCTTGACCCACTCCTTGACCTTAGCTATAGCCTCGAGCTGCCATTTGGGGTGGGGATATTCCCCTACCTTGGCACTCCCTAGCTCGGCTGTCTTAGGAGCTAAGGTCTCCGCCTCTGCGTCTGTGACCCTCTTTCCCGTTACTAACGTAGTCGCTTCCTCGGTTTTAAGAGTTATCTTTGCATCGGTTCTCTTTTTTCGTCTCCTCCAGCTTTTCTTTCCTATTGAGGTTGCGTCAAGTTTACTTGGCCCTAGCAAAGAGATGCCTACTTGTTTTGTTTGAGCTCGCATCATAACATGTAGTGGGATGGGTGTATCCTCACTGTCAAAGGTTTCCACTCCAAAAATCCCCAAAGGCACCGATGGCATGTTGGCAGAGCTGGTTGATGGCTTCCGCCTAGGACAATCAGGAAACAGATGTGTGATTCCACACTCTGTACATCGGAGATCCGCTTTGTTCTTGTTAGCTTGTTCTCGTTCTGGGCAACGTGATGAAATGTGGCCTAGGTGGCCGCAAGTCCAGCATGTGACTGGATCTTGGCTGGGCCCTCCAAAGCCTCTACCTCTTCCTCTTCCTAAAGCCATCACTAGCACCGGCCGATAGTCCATCAGGACTGGGTTGCCCTCCTCGTCATAGGATATGTATGGGTTGACATATGTTTCTTCCTCATTAGGCTCCTCCACAAAGTGAACAGGAGCATCGCTAGATGGGTGGGTTACAAAAGGCCTTGGTGGTCTGGGTATACCAGTTGGGTTCATCTCCAGCCTAAGCATGGTAGGTCTTGAGTCAGTCGGTGCTGGAAGAGCTAACTGGGATCCCCTCCCAAAGAAATTGGGTGGCCTATTACCTAAGTATGGAGGGTTGTACTGCTATGCATATGGGAATCTCCTCGGCATTCTGCAATGCACTACATCATGCTCGAATCTACCGCAATTTGGGCACGGCTGAGATCTAGGATCTTGGCACTCAACTGGGAGGTGATTACCGCCGCAGTATATACATTGTACATGCGATCTCACAGGCTTCCTCACCAGCTCTTGCAACCGTGCAATCTCCATTCTCATTTCTGCCATCCCCTGGTCGTGGTCTACACTCTTTCCCTTATCTTGCACACTAGTAGTTGTTTTTTCCCTCGAAGTAGTTGATCTCTCAGGGTCCCTCTGGCTTGCACTTTCTCGGTTGGTAGTCCTCATGCTGCGTTCCCTGAGTTGATCATCTACGCGTATTGCCTCCTCGAAAACTCTAGCTAGCACATCCTGTTGCAAGGTGGAGTTATTGGCCAAAGCCTTGTAGAGCTCCTCACTCCGAATCCCGTTCATGAACACTGTAGAAACTGCCCTCTCGGTAGGTCGCTCATTGGCAGGGATTCTCTTGTAGAGGCTACACACTGAGTGACGTAATCCCTAACGTCCTCCTTCTCCCTTTGACTGATATTCATCAACCTAACGATGAGGTTATCCGAATACCCTGTCTCTGAAAACCTCTTGATGAAGAGGCCCTTAAGGCGAGCAAAGTTCGTACGTTCTGCATCATCTAGACTAGAATACCAGGTCCTCCCCTTATCGCCTAAGAACAAGCCGAAAGCTTGAGCTTGCTGCGCAGGGTCAGTAAGACCATTTGCCTCTCATACTTTCTCGAACTGCTCCATGAAGCTGTACAGGTCACTGCTAGGTTCGTATCTAGCTAGTTGTTTTGCTACGATGGGGATTCTAGCCTGCCCTTTAGCCCCTTGCATGATTCCCAGTCCCGATAGTAGTGTGGTGGCTAGGGCAGTAGCGCTCTGTTCAATGAACGTATTGTCCAAGAGTCGCTTTGCTACCAGTTCGCTCAGTGTCATGTCAGCCTCTGCTGCCCGTTCCCTCTCTACATTCGGTCCAGATTTGGCCGCTCCAGCTAGGTCTAGCACTCGTCTAGCCTTGTACATATCTACGTCTTGCTATAGCCTTCTAGCCCTTTGCTCATGGTTGTAGGCAATTATGCCTTCTAGCGCTCTCTTGATTGCTCTTCTCTCTTCTTCCAGGTTTGCTACCACTTCCTCTACAGGTTTGCCCTGGATCACGGTCCTAGTGAGTAAATCGTAGTTGTGGACCAGTTCCTAGACTGAGGTTGGAAATTCTCCTAAGTCTAATTGGTCCTCTCCTCGTTCGCCTCTTGATCCCAACATTGTTGCTGCTTCCAGCTCCACGAGGTTGTCAAACAATCCAAGCAGCTCCGACAGCGTCCAACCGGCAGCGTCCAATCCTCTATATTGTTGCTTTCCGTAATCGGACTGGGCTGGTCCGACTCTAGGAGTCGGACGGTCCGATTCTTGCAGTCGGACACAGTGGTCGATTCTTGCAGTCGGACAAAGTGGTCCGATTCTAGCAGTAGGACAGGTTTGGTCCGACTCTAGTAGTCGGACGGTCCGATTATGATGGGCGGACAGAGTGGTCCGATTATGATGGGCGATTCGAGTGCCACATGGCACGTCCAATCGGACTGCTCGATTCTGGGAATCGGACAGGGATGGTTCGACTCCAGGACTCGGGTGGTCCGATTCTGGGAATCGGATCACTGAGACCTGGTCCAACTGCGTCTAGCGGTAGGCGCGATTTTGGCACGTTTCAATCCCCACTTGACACCTGCTACACACAATCACAAGAGACTTCCCAAATATGATTAGGGCACTACTAAGAAGCACCAGACTCACCTGGAGTAGCACAAATCGATGGCACCCAGAATCGTGATAGCACTCCCTGTTCCTGGCAACTAGAAGCTCTCTCTCTCTCTCTCTCTCTCTCTCACACACACAAAGCTAACCAGTGAAATGAGGTTTGCTCTGGCCTCCCAAGCCTCTTAAGGTCCTTTCCTAGCACTGCAAAGCCTTAAAGCTAGCTCCCTTTTCCTGTTTTACCCAGTAATTTGAATCTGATCCCCTATTTTCCCTGTTTCCACCAGCAACCAAAACCTTCTGTTTTCTCTTTTCTTAACCTAATCTATCCTTAATCTAGTGCAACCAAAATTCAGAACAGAGATGCAGAATGGTAGTCCTACACTAATGCTTTCAACAAACCAAAACACTTACTTGTTTCACGGATTAAAACCTCCTAAATCTCCTAGCTATCTCGAGCACCGGTTTGGGCTGCAACGCCTACTTCTATGCTCGATTAGATGCGCGCGGTGCTTAAGACTCGATTCCGTCGGTCCTGACAACGGAACCAAAATGGAGGGGGACTTCAAGCTCTACCCTGAGACCTATGGACCACTTATTGCTCAAGTGTTTCGAACTGAGCGGCCATGGCTACCTCTCACATAGCCAACGTGCAATGCCTACCTTACGGGTGTAGTGAGCTTACCTTGATGCTTGATCGAGTACCCTCCTCTTTCTTGCACACCGGTAGCTCCATGATCCTTGAGGCAAGCTCAAGCAACCTCAATCCCTCTCCCATGAGCTTCATCCTCCATAGCCACGTGCGAGACAAGAGAAGAGAAGAGAGGAGGGGAAGATGGAGAGCTTCTTCTCCAAGATCCCTCACTCTCACACAATCACTCCCTCACACTCTCTCACTCTCTCAATCTCTCTCTCAAGCACAAGCAAGAAGGCAAGAAACAAGAGAAGAAGAAGAAGAAGCTTTGGCCACACACAAGAATGAGCTTCTCATTCACTTTTCAACTTTATATACATGCCCTACTTTTCATGGGCGGTCATCCCCTTTTTTACATGGCCGGCCATTAGCCTAGGCCCATTTCTCATTTCCCACTGTTCTAGTCTATCCTATTCCCAACTAATGCATACAATTTGCACAGGAGTGAGTCTGGTGCTCTCTTACAAGGATTCGGAGCGCTTTCACACTTAATGGTGCGCTTTTTACTCTTTTACTTTCCTTGGGCGACTCTAAGACTTCCTGAGGGTCGTGCCCGTGCTTTTAATTTTTTCAGGGTCTGGTTATCGGTTAAGGCGTCTTTTTCTTTCTTTTGTCCTGCACCTTTTGCTATTTCCTTTTTTCCATTTTCCCCTCCTCTGTGCTGCGGTAAACAGATACCGGTCCTGGATAGTGATTTTATTCAAGTCTTTGTAGTCAATGTACATGCAAAAAGCCATCTTTCTTCTTGACTAGCAAGGCTAGAGATGCATGTGGTAAGGAACTCGATTCAATAAACCCCGTCTCAAGTAACTCTTTGACTTGCTTTGCAACTTCTTTACACTCACACTTGGAGAGTCTATAAGATGTCTTGTTCCTCCCTAGCTTAGAATGGGGCCCTAAATCAATTGGGTGGTCCATGCTGCTTAGGGGGGAGGGCTGTAGATATTTGAAATAAAAGGTCATACTCCTCTAGTAAGGCTTGCAATGCTGAATTCTTAGATAATTTTGAAGACTGATTTGAATTGTCCTTATTCAAGTATAAGATAAAGATCTGTGAGCATTTCTTAAACTCAAAGAGTAGTAAAAGGCCGCGTTTGGCCAAGGTGGGGTCTTGCCCAAGTAGGATTTTTAGGAGCCTAAGATAGTTACAAGTGGTAATGAAGGCGAGATCCGGGCTGGAGGAGAAATCGGCAATAAAGCGTGTCATGGTGGCATCTAAGCTATTGGAGGTGAAGGTGAGGGCATGGGCTAAAGTGGTGGTACATGGGTTGTATATTACAGGGAAGTTGTAATGACCATGGGCGTTTGTATCAAAGTTTACTCCTATTCGTCGAGGGTATACCATACAGGCAGGGTTCGGATTGAGCCTCCTACTCCTCCTTCTCTGTTTTGATTTTTGTCCTGTTGCTCGATTGCTCATTTTTTTGATGGGTCAGTGACCTGTCTGGGGTCTCATCTGCTCCTTTGCTTCCCTGTTGGGCCTCTTTCACAGCCTCCTAGATTATGGCCATTAGTATGCTTCCATAGTCGATGAAGGAGGTTTTCGAGGAGGGTTTCTTCCTCTTCATATTCTTAGATGTGGAGGATTCTCCACCTGCCTGTTTGTTGGCCAAGGCTAGTGCTTTGGCCACTTGGTCTATTGTTTTGTGCAAATAGCCATTCCAATCCATCTAGGGTACAGGTTGCCACATTCTCCAGCACAGTACATTGATCCGGTGCATAAGGGAATTGTAGCGTTGGTTGGAGAAAAGGGCATGCACCAAATTTGCTTGTAGGTGAATCTCAGCGTCGGGGATGTCTTGCAAGCTGATGCCGTCGTTTGTCAAGACTTCTTCCCTATTCATCTTCAGTAGGGCATACACATACCTTTTACATTTTTTCTCCACCCTAGGTTCTAGTCCCAGTGCTTTCTCCACCAAGGCATGGGTTAGCAATACCTGCACTTGCCGGGCATTGTCGCCCCTTCCCACCATCACCATTCCACACTCTCGGTCGGGGTTGCATGTTCTCAAGAAATCCACACACTTCGTATGGTCAGGTTTCTGTGCAAAGTTCTCTAGGTACTTGTGGAGATGGCATTGTTCCAGTATCCTCCTTGCAGCCTGCTCCTTGGCCACCATCTTCTCAAGGTTGTAAATGCTACAAAATTTTAGCTGACTGTAAGCTTGATTTTCCAGTCTGATGTCGTACTATGCTCTCTCTTCTTCTGTGAAGGGGAGTCGGTGGGCACTGTCTTGTTGCGACATCTCTCGTTCCTGTCGTGAACCATATTTCCCATTAGTTCTATAATTATATACATACAATGATTTGTTGAAAAGAAGGATTTTATGTTTGTTGAAGGACAACATTAAATGCCAATACAAATTCTCCTTTTCAGACTTGGTTGTGACATCCCTCCTATGTCACCCGTTTCTTAGGTGTTTATTGCATTTACTTGATCTTGATTGGTTTTAATTTGATTCACCTTCATGCTACCCTCGTACCCTCTCCCCTTCCAGATTGAGAAGAATCCTTCCTAGGATCGAAGGTTAGGAGATCCAAGATATTCAGCGTTCGGGTATAAGGCTTACTTGTGCATGACCCAAGTATAGAATTCTGGGTTGTATTGCAACTGAGCCTTGGGGTCCAGAGCGAAGAGTCTGGTACTTACATGTGTGATGTAAGTGAGGACATCGGTTAGAAAATTGCAAGAATCAACACAACTAGCGTCATGGAGCTCCTCCTTGGTCAAGAGGCGATCAAGATATGGATGTCCCTTGACGTGGTCTTCCATGGGTCGACCACAAAGAGTGGTTAACACTCTATATGAGGTGGGTGCGACATAGGTTGGGTCGTACTCTGATGTCTTGATTGCACGGCGCTGCTCAGCATTGGTCATGATTTGGCATCCTTTGAGTTCCCATTGCAATCGGAGAGTGTACCAATTTCGTAAAAATGGGGAGTCGATATCAGCTAATGCTTTCAACTCCTCGACTTCTTTGTCAGTGATGGAGGAAGTCACACGCTTATCGTAAGACATAATGAGGCGTTGTTTGATGGCTTGGTCTCTTGATATCTTAGCGGGTAGCAACTCGGCAGCTGAGTGGAGTGTTTTGACAAAGGCGAATTCGAATGTTTCCCAGGAACAAGGCATCGTGCGAACTTCCGTCACTAAGGGCTCTTGTAGTAGGCCCAAGTCCAAGCAGTCATAATTTAGAGCTAGTGATATGAACGTGGCATCCAAGTGTCTAAGACAAGCAATAACGTCATCCCCTGCGTCTTTGGCTAGGTTCGTGGCTAGAGTTAATAATGATTTTTGCTCGTAAGATGGTTTAAGGCCCATAGGTGGCTGGGGTTTGATGGGGCTAGTAAGCATGGCGGCAGATGGTGGTAGTTGCCCATGACGCGGTTGTTGAGTGGGGTGGATAAGCGTTGGAGTAGTGGTTGCTATAGATGGGCTGCTACACTCAGATTGGGCTTGGCAAGTCTTATCGTCATTAGTAGGGGTTGAAGGGGGTAACGTTGTTTGGGGTTTGGGCCGATAGTCTTGCTCAACTCCTCGGAGCTCATGAGTGGGTGAGCTGGTAGCAGGCATGCTTGGGAAATGTTGCGGCTTCTGGTTCCAATGTTCCACAGGGCTTGGGTTGATTAAACAAGAGGGTGGTATTTGAGTGATGTCGTGGGCCGGTCTGGCCTTAGGGATCCACAGCCAGGCATTCCCCTCATAGTATCCTTGTGCGTGCAAGAGGGCTTTAGGAGCCCATCTTGGCTTGATCATGCTTTGATCTCTATAACTGCATCTCGGCTACCTGGGCTTAGAGTCTCTTGAGCTATGAAGACATGGGCGTCTACTCCTAGGCGGCGGTCGCGGTCATTTAGGCCTCCATTGAAACTCAAGTTGTTGGGCCTTAGCTTTTGCCACTGTGAGCAGTAGCCCGTGAGGCTTGGTGCATGGTGGCTGAGCCCTACCCCCCTCCGTAGACCTGGTTGCGAGTATTTCTAATGGTGGCCTTGCAGACTTTAACAGAATCGCTTAGCCCTTGTTGAAAAGGTTGTGTCAATATGGAAGTTGCCTATGGTGAGGTGGATGTGCTGTGACTCATAATCGACATTGCAGTGAGTTTGTTTCTTAAAGGTTCACCCTAGTAGCAACTCTGTGCCGCATTTTAGTGTTTGGCAACACGTAAAAGATCATTGGTACAGTCTTGCACTCGATAGCAACATCGGTCCCCGGCACTTGCTGAGGAGTGTGTATGAGCGGCCCTCATATGGGTTTAATTAGGCATTAGTGGCCTGTAGTAGTGGTTTACCAAGTTGGGTTCAATGATCATGAGTTAAGACATTGAAGTTTTCTCCCTCGTCGATCAAGGGATTGAAAGTGCATGTTTGCTGGCTAGTGACCATGATGTGGAGGTATGCCAGTTCTACGGCTTCCTCGTCCTCATCACCAACTTTTGTAATTGTGGCGACTCGTATCGTGACAAGGGGTTCCAACATTGGTGGCTCGTGCAGTGGATGTGCGGGAGGGTAGCACTTCTTCATGCGACTGCCATTAAAGAAGTTGATGGCTTTGCTGTCTAGAGTCTCAAACTCAACATTGTCGGTTTGGCTGATTGCACGAACCTTGAAAGGCCAAAGACCTCTAAACTTCATTTTTTGCTTGTGTCCTTTGGTTGAGTACATGAGCTCTTGCGTCATGCCTTCTCGCATATGAGCACATGAGTGGCCAGAAGGCGTGTTCCTGAGAGGCGTTCAAGCTCTACCAGGCATTGCATCCATGCCTCCTTCCCTTCCCACCGTTCTTGAAGTGCTATTCTCAGGCTAGGGATGAAGAATTCTACTGGTAGAATTGCCTCAGTCCCATAGGTTAACCTAAAGGGGGTCTGGCCAACAGCCATTTTATAAGTTGCATGGTAAGCCCACAAGGCTGCCATCATCTTGTTATCCCAGTCGCTGCGCGAAGTAGAGACTACTTTGGTCAGGACATTTACAAGGATCTTATTTGTGGATTTTGTCTGTCCGTTTGCCTGAGGGTAGTATGGAGAGGATTTTCGATGGATGATAAGAAGGGTGGATAGAAGATGCGCTATCACTTCATTGATGAAGTATGTGCCCTGGTCACTGACTAGTTCGATGGGGCTTTCGAACCGTGAGATCACCTGTTCCCATAAGAACTTGGCAGTCATTCTAGCATCATATTTGCGTGTTGCTCTTGCTTTTGCCCATTTCATTAGGTAGTCCGTGGCCACAATGACATATTTGGCATGTGAATACTGTGCCGCAGGACTAATGGGTCCTATGAAATCGATTCCCCACTTTTCGAAGGGGTGTCGTGCAATGATTGGGGTTAACTCCATTTGATCCTTGTGAATTAGTATCTTTGTACACTCGTCACAATGCTTAACAAATCGCACTACATCCTGAAAAAGCATGGGCCACCACACTTGAGACTACAGCACCTTGCGGGCTGTCGTGTCTCCGCTAAAGTGTCCTCTAATAATTCTGCTATGTGCCTCTGTGAGCACATCGTGCATCTCATGCTTGCATATGCATCTACGCATTAACCCATCTTGCCCTAACCTATATAGTCGGCCCACTATCAACTGATAGGGCTGGATTTTGAGGATGAGTCACCTAAGGCGGGCCTTTTCTATTGACCGCTCAAGTAGTCTATGCTCCAGTATGTGGACGATGTCATCTACCCAGTATGGTGTTAGATCAGCCTTGATTAAATCTCTTTCGCTAGAAAGGTTGAACAGATGGGCATCTGGCAATTCATCGGCAATGCCTTGTCCAACGCCCTCTCCTGTGGGAACGCGTGACATGTGGTCAGCCATGTAGTGCTGCTTTCCCTTGCATACCACCACAGGGAAGTCAAATTCTAAAAGCAGAAGGAGCCATCGAGCTATGTGTCCTGTAGCGCATGGTTTGTTCACTAGATACAACAAGGCTTGATGGTCCATGAAGAAAGTAAAAGGCATCGCCAAAAGATAACGCTAAAACTTTTTTACCCCAAATACCATGGCTAAGCCTTCTCTCTCAGTCACCGAGTAGTTCATTTCGGTCTCAATGAGTTGTTTGCTAGCAAAGCTCACTGGATAGTTGAGGTTGTGTTCACCAGATGGGCACAGTACTGCTCCCAGGACGAATTCGAAGCATCAATATGTACATGGAAGGTGATGGTCCAATCTAGGGCTCGTAAGATCGGTGCAATAGTCAGAGCCTTTTTCAATTCCTTGTACGCTCGTTGACATGCTTTATTTCATTTGAAAACGATCAATAGCTTGTACAAAGGTTTGGCAATCAATGCATAGTTCAGCACAAATTGTCGATAGTACCCTGTATGGCCTAGGAAGCATTGAACTCCCTTATAGTTAATTGGGGTTGGAAGATCAACAATAACCCTGACTTTCGAGAAGTCAGTGGCAATGCCATTCTTCGACACCACGTGCCCTAGGATGCACCCATGTTTCATCCAGAACTGGCACTTTAAGGGGTTCAGGGAGAGACGATATAGGTGACACTGCTCAAAGACTGCTCGAAGTTTGCCTGAGTGTTCTCGCTAGGTTGAGTGAACACACAAGTCATCGACAAAGACTCCAATTCCTTGCGAAGCATGTCTTTAAATATGGTGCACATGAGGCGTTGAAAGGTGGTTGGGGCATTAGTCAACCCGAAGGGAATGACTATGTAAGCAAAGACGCCCCGTTTGGTAGCGAAGGCAGTCTTATGCCTGTCTTGACAGGATGCACTTGCACCTGATTGTATCCAGAGAAGCCGTCCAGGAAGCTGTAGGCCTCTTTGCCTGCCACTCTTTTGAGCATGTGCTTGGTGTATGGCAATGGGTAATTGTCTCTCTTGGTGGCAGCGTTCACCTTCTTGTAATTGATGCACACTCTAATCTTTCCGTTCTTCTTCATTACTATGACTATGGGCGACACCCAGTATGTGTGCTTGATTTCATGGCTGAATCCTGCTTTCATAAGCTTGTCAATCTCTTCTTTGACTGCATGAGTGTGTTTTGGATTCATCGGGTATGGTCACTGCTTGACCGGTGTTGTGTCTGGTGTCATGGGTACTTATGGGTCACTACACTCGGATCCACCCCCTTAAGCTCCTCCAGGGACCAAGTGAACACGTTTACATACTCTCGCAAGAGTGCAACAAGACTTGTCTCCTCTTCCTCAATCAAATCATCGAAAATTAAGACCAGTTGAGGTGCCTCCCCTTCCTGTGCTAGGTTTACCTCCTTGACCTTGGCTCGTCCCTCGATGGGTTCACTTGTTTGCCCTTGGCGTTTGGCACCCAATCGGATCACTACCTTGTCACCCTTCTTGAACTTCATAAACCCCCTCAGCAGATCGTGCGGCTTCCTTTGCACCTCCATTTGTGTGTCCCCAGGCTGTTTTTCCCTATCTTCCTTCAATCGTCTATGCCTCAGGTGGACAGGTAGGTCCCCCTTGGTGTGTGTGGTCTTGGATGGTCGAGGTATCTCCGGGACACTGTCTGAGCTCACTTCCGACTCGGAATTGAAGTCACCATTTTTGCTAGAAGAGGTGGTTTCTCCTGGCGGTCGTAGTTCAGAGGTTGACTCTGCTCTAAGCACTGGTGTCGTACCTAGTCGGGTTAGGCCTGCTTGTTCGAAATCTATGGCTCTTGTGTGTTCCAACCATGCACGGTCACATTCTATGCGCATGACCCCTCGTTCCATCCTAAAGCCACCCTTTTTGTGTGGCTTGAAGTCTGCTCGTATTTGTTCTATTTCTTGTCCCTCAGTGTCATATTCCACCGTGTCTATTTTGCCCTTACTTTGGTCACTGAAGGAATGACAGTCTTCGTACTCGTTTGTGGAATCATCTTCGTCCGACTGCTCATCGTTTGCTAGGTTTTGGCACAACTCTTGTCTTTGGTCAGAGACAAGAGTCCAATTGTACATGAGGTTTAAGTTATGCACCTTGGTCCATTGCCACCCAGATCCATCTAGCAGATCTTGGAGTGGCTTGAAGTTTGCTGCTGGATTGCTAGCTAGCGTGCCAGTCAAATACTCCAGAATCTCTTGGAGTTTCTTCTTGTTAATTGGCACTTGGAACGTGACAGGCTTAGGTCACCCACAAAGGGTTCCTTCCATTATACATATTGGTGTGGAGGGTGTGTTTGTTGTCCTACCAAATGTCTAGATGGCTTGTTCGTATGCCTCATGATCTGAGAATGGCATGTCGATTATAGTAAGGACATGCATCCAATCTTGCTCATCCTTCGGGCATGGGATATACTTGGTCAAGGGCCCATAGGTCTTCTTGACCTAAGCGTTACCCTTAAGCATCGCAGAGATAGCATTCAAGTCGACTGGTGAGGTTTTCCACATGTTCATCTCTACCCTCACAGCTTCCATCCTATTGCCTAGGAAGATTAAGCCGTTACCCCAATCCTTGATGACTCTAGCATTGCGCATCCAGGGTCAGCCTAATAGGATGTCGTAGTCCACTCCCTTCATGACTATAAAGTCGACTAAGAACTAGACACCTATGATCTTCACCGGCCAGTTTTTAAGTACTCAGAATGGTTTCACTTTTATATTGTTTGCTAGTGTGACATTGAACCTGGCAGTCTCCACACGCGGGTTTCCCCACGTTTGAAGCACTGTGTGGCTCAGTACACTACCCCCCACTCCTGTGTCTACAATCCCCTTTCGAGTTGTGTCGCCCAGGGCTAAGACAGGTAGGACTGCATGCATCTCGGTGCCTTCCCAGAAGGCATTAACGTGCAAGAACTTAGGCATAGAGTGCGGCGTCAGGCTTGGTATTTGTGTCTCTAGGTCACGGTCATGCAAGTCTATGGCATCTCGCTCTCATGATCCTTCAACCCACTACTTCAGGTCTTGCCATAGGAGGGTGGAATGTGACCTAAGCAGGTTTCCCAGGCTTAGCGTCACAGGGCTGGTCACTAGCGTGGTAAGGAGGTCATTGACTACTCACCTTTCTCCTATTATGGATTGTCCTAGCCAATGTTTGTGATTGATTGGTTGGCCTGCAGCATCGAGGCTTTGCCTAAGCGGTACCACTTGCGGCGCAATTGCATCTCTTGCTTTCGGTCGAGGGGTGAGACTGGCGTGCTTATGTTGGAGAGATCTTTGATCTCGTCTTCTAGGATAGGCTTCGTATCTTTTAGGTGCTCTTGGGCCTCTCTTACCCATTCCTTCACTTTCTTGATAGCCTCTAGTTGGTGCTTAGGATGCGGGTACTCCCCTACCCTAGCACTTCCCTTTTCGGCCATCTTAGGGGCTGAGGTTTTTGCCTCTACGTCAATAACCTTCTTTCCCACAGGCAGAGTGGTGGCAGTCTCGATTTTTAGTGTGATCTTAGCTTCAGGTTTCTTCTTTCTCAGTCTATGTCTCTTCTTCCCGATCGAGGCTGCATTGAGGTTTCTCCGACCTGGCAACGATATACCGGCCTACCTTGTTTGTGCTCGGGTCATGACACGCAATGGGATAGGTGTCGCCTCCCCATCGAGATTCTCGATGCCGAACAGCCCCAATGGGACAGATGGCACGTTGACTGAACTTGAGGATGGTTTTCGCTTGGGACAGTCAATGAAGAGGTAAGTGATTCTACACTCTGGGTATCTTAGGTCTGCCTTATCTCTATTTGGTTGCTCCCGTTTCGGGCAACGTGATGAGACGTGCCCTGGATGACCACAAGTCCAACATATGATTGGATCCTACGTCTACCCTCCTAGGCCTCTACCTCGGCCTCTTCCTAACACCATCACCGGCATTGGCCGATAGTCCATAAGGATTGGGTTTCCCTCGTCATCGTGTGAGACGTATGGGTATATGTAAGTCTCTTCCTCATTTGGCTCCTCCACGTAGTGGACTGGCGCATCAGTTGGTGGATGAGTCACATAGGGACTAGGCGGTCTTGGTATACCTGTAGGATTTATGTCCATTCTAGGAATAGCTGATTTAATGTCGTTAGGCGTAGGAAGGGCCAATGGGGCCGCCCTTTCAAAGAATTGTTGGGGTCTGGTTGCTAGGTATGGTTGGCCGTAGGGTTGTGAGTAAGGGAGTTTTCTTGATGATCTGCAATGCACAATGTCATGACCAAATCTACCACAATTAGTGCAAGGTCGTGACCTAGGGTCTTGACACTCGGCCGGCAAGTGGCTTGCGCCACAATACATGCATTATACGTGCATGCGCGTTGGTCATCTCAACATATCCTGCAATTTGGCTATCTACATTTTCACCTTAGTCAATTCTTGGTTTGTCTCAGAGGCCTTCCCCTTGTCTTGGGCTATTGGACATAATCGTTCGCTAGAGGTTGATGCTCTCTCCGAACTTTGCGAGTTGGTTTCTTCTAAATTTGAGCTCTTGGAGCTCCGCTCTTTCAGCTAGTCATCCACTCGAATGGCCTCTTCAAACACCCTAGCTATCGAGTCTCCTTGAAAGCTTGAATTATCTACTAGGGCCTAATACAGCTCCTCGCCCCATATTCCACTGATAAATATGGTGGACACTGCTCTCTCAGTAGGTTGTTCGCCCATAGGGATTTTCTTGAAGAGGTTCCTTATGTGGGTGACATAGTCGGGAATGTCCTCTTTCTCCTTATGCTTGACATTCACTAGTCTTACTAGCAGATTGTCACAGTATCCGGGATCGGAGAACCTCTTGATGAAGAGGTCTTTGAGACCATTAAAATCTGCTTGTTCTCTGGCATTAAGACTCGTATACCAAGTCCTACCCTTGTCGCCTAAGCAAAGCCCGAATGCTTGAGAGTGTTGAGTCAAGTCGGTGAGGCCATTGGCCTCGCAGACTTGCTCGAATTGCTCTACAAAGCTGTATGGGTCGTCGTGGGGTTGGTACTTGTCGAGTTGCTTTGCAACGATTGGGATTCTAGACTGGCCCTTAGAGCCTTGGTTCGTTCCTAATCCTGTTAGTAATGATGTCGCTAGGGTTGCAGCACTCTGCTCTACTGCAGTGTTATCAAGCAATCGCTTCATGAGAAGCTCATTTAATGTCAAGTCTCCTTCCAGGGCTCTCTCGTGATCGGCGATCCAGTTCCCGCCTGCCAGGTTCAGCACCCGTTGCACCTCTCACAATTCTGGATTCTGCCTTAAGCTCCTAGTACACTAGTCCTGGTTGTATTTCACTAAGCCTTGTAGTGCCTTGTGGGCCAACTTCTGTTCCTCCTCTAAGTCTCTTATGATGGCTTCTGCTGTTCTACCGCGATGCTCAAATCGAGCGTGCGCATCGTAGCTGCTTACCAACTGCTGGATCGCCTCTAGAAAAACTCCTAAGTCGAGCTCCTCGTTTGGCTTGTGGTTCTTTCCTTTGACATGATCGCGTTCTCGTGCTCCACCAAACTGTCGATCAGGTTGCACAAGCTGGGTAGATCCACTTCTCTAGTGCTGGTTGCTTGGTCCTACTCTGTACCTTGGTTGTCCATGTATGTCTTGGGATCTTCTCCTACTGGTGGGTTCCTTGAGGTGTTTATTTGAGTGAGTTCCTTGACTTATTGCATCCAATCCTCAATTTACCCCTCCTCAATGTGTGTTCTTTTCCGTGGACTTGTGCTTAATCAGGCTTTTTGCTATCTTTAAGTGTACTTCAGGTGCGAAAATTCAGGGTGAGTGCAGAAAACAAGTGTCTAAATGACTTACGTACCCTCTCGCTTCGTTTTAGGCCTAGTAGGCTTGTTGAATCGCGTCTGGCCGTCTTGTCTGTCTTTGGGTTATTCATCTAAGTTGTAGGGGCTGAGTGTGTCACTCGGAAGGCCCGAGGGCCGAATGGGGTTGTAGGCCGAGTGAATTCACTCAAACGGGCCAAGGGCCGAATGATAACTAGCCTGATGGGCCAAGGGTTAAGGCTAATGGGTCGAGGGTTGAGGCTAATGGGCCGAGGGCTGAGTGATGAATTCGGTCAAGCCGAATGTCAACTTGTGAGAGTGGGATTGGGCCGAGTTGGCAAGGTTGAGGCCGAATTTCAAAGTTGGTCCTAATGCTTCACTCGGACGAGTTGAGTGAAAGGTGACTGAGTATAGTGGGCCGATTAGCCGAGTGGTCCAAGGGTCGATTGGCCGAGTGGTCGTCCGAGGGCTGATTGGCCGAGTGGTCCAAGGGCCGATTCTGGGACTCGGCCCAGAATCGCCGACACTCACACGGGCTGAGCCGTGCGCGACAACGGCCACGTCGGGAATGATTTTGTCGAATCTAACTATCCTCACAACTGCCGAGCACGATGCCTTCCAAATCACAACAAATACATAGCAGAGAGGTCCTAATGTACCTGAATTGCGCGGAGAGCTCCTCAATGGCAAGATTGAATCAACTCAATGCTAGAAGCACACTCTCACTCTCTCTCAATGTCAGGGCATGAAATGAGCTCTTCCCAGTCCCCTTGGCTCTTAAATTCCTTGATGGGTAAGGTTTCGGTGTCCCCAATCACTCACTTGCCGACATTAACATCCCAAGTGCTCTTTTTTTTCCATTTTTGCATGACTTGTGCCCTGTTTTACCCTGTTTTTCAGCAGCAGCAAACCCTATGCTTTTCCTATCTGGTTTCCTAATCCTATCCTACTCTAAATGCAACAACGGTCAAAGGCAAAAAACTCAAATGATTTCTCCATCTTTTCCAATCATCAAACCAGCAAAATAACCCGAAATACCTACTCGTTTCGAAGATTAAAAAACCCAAACTTCCTATCTACCTCAAGCTCCGGTTCGAGGATAAATCCCTTACTTAGATGCTCGATATGCGGCGCACGAGGGCTCAAGCTTGAATCCGTTTGTCCCAGCAACGGAACCAAAATGTGGGAGCTTTCGCTCAACCGCCAAGACCCACGGACCACTTATTGCTTCAAGCGTTCCAAGCGAGCTCTCATGGCTATGTCTCACCTAGCCGACACGTCGTCGATCCTCTCGGGGTGTAGTGAGCTTACCTTGATGCCAAAACAAGTTGCCTCTTCCCTCACACAAGTCGGTAGCCCCACGATCCTAGATGCTAGCTCAAGCATCCTCAAGCCTCCTCCATCTCCAAGCTCCATTCTCCATAGCCACATGCAAGGTAAGAGAAGGGAAGGGAAGAGAGAGGAAAAGAGAAGAGGAGATGGTGAAGAGCTTCACCCTCTTGATCCCTCACTTCCACACACACACTCACTCCCTCACACTCTCACACTCCCTCTCTCAAGAGCACACACACTAGCAAGAATAAGAGAAGAAGAGAAGAAGAGAGGACTCTTGTTAGCCACACACCAAAGAATGAGCTTTCATTCACTTTTTGAACTTTACATATACAAACCCTAAAACCACCATGGGTGCCCATCCCTTGTTACATGACCGACCATTGTGGCAAGGTCCGTTTTCCTAATTCCCTCTTCTTGCTTC
Organism: Lygodium microphyllum; assembly: GCF_053477565.2. NCBI lineage: Eukaryota > Viridiplantae > Streptophyta > Polypodiopsida > Schizaeales > Lygodiaceae > Lygodium > Lygodium microphyllum. The sequence continues at coordinate 23,963,385 of NC_141135.1, read as the reverse complement.
ATGTCTATACCCGTCTATTCCTTTACAAGTGGCACAGGAGGGAGCCTGGCACTCTTTTACAAGAGTTTTTAGAAAATTTTGAGGTGCCTTTCCTTTAAAATTGCTCTTTTTGCCTTAGTTTAGTTTTCGAGGCTGCCTCTATGTCTTTGCTCTCTTTATGTCCTTTTTGTGCTTTTTCCTTTATTTTTCTGCCATTCTGATTTGAGGTTAACAATAGGGTTGTTGGAGTTGGTGATATGGTTGTTCTTGGTTGGGAATTGCACTCATGGTTGACACAGGTGTTGATTTTTGTGGATTCTACGCGTGATGATTCTTTGGTGGGCTTGCATGATGATAAAGAACAAGAGTTTAGAGTTGAGCATTGATGAAGAGCTGATTGTACTTTTGTTGGAGTTTTCAATACCTGCAATTGAAAGCCTGTCATATGGTCTCTTCCTAGGGGTTAGTGCTAGTCTTCTTATCGTGCACAAGTCGTAGTTTGGTTAGTTTGGGAGATAGGTCGAGCAAGCTGAGAGTAATGTCTTGCACTGGAGGACGCAAACTGTGTATAGATTGTGGTGCAGATATTATGTGAGTACACATGCATACTTAGATAGTACATAGAGATTGCCGGTCTGGTTCCTCATAGCAATGTGTGGATGAAGCGAGGGTTCAATCAGGTGGAAAAAAAATTTGTCGATGTTGAGGACAAGTACACTTGAAGGCTTCTTGAGACATTATTTGTGCTTTTTTCAATGCTATGTAGGATAATTGAGCTCATTGACACCGAGATTAGATTTGATCGGATAGTGGGGGCCTTCAATGTTGGTGGTTGATCGTCATTGTTGAGTATACCTGAAAAAAGAAAAAGAAAAAGAAGTGCACTACCTGGGGGTGTGTCCACCTCACTGTGGAGTGTTGCGTGGTGTCTGTGCTAGTGAAACTGGGAGTTGGGTTGAGAACCTCAAGGAAGCCTGTGGTATTGTCCCACACTTGAGGACCTAGTTTGTGTATAGGGGAGGTGTCGCGGGTGTTACTTAGGGAGACAAATCTAACCATAGGCGAGCACAAACTCTCTAGGTGTGTCCTGCCCTTGATGTGCCCTAAGTATGAAGTGAGAGGGAGAAGAAGGGATAGGGGGTTAGGCATGTGGCTGACTAAGGCCACCAGACATGCCTAACCTGAGGACCCCTAGGTGTAGTGTATGTGGCACTCTGATACACATTAAAAAGCTCATTGTTCCTTTCCTTTTTCTTTGTGTGGGTCTTTGTTTGTTTGTTTATTATTTTTTTCTTTCTCTTTTTTTGTTTTGTTTTGGAGATGCATTGGGAGGGGGCACACTATGCATCATCCTAATGCTCTATAGTAGTTATATTCCAAGGGGGTCTAAGAGATTTACCAAGGAATGCATGGCTTGGCATGGAGTCCATTTCTCTTCTGATTGTACTTGTTGTGGTCACGAAGGGGGCCTGGTTCCTACACTCATTTTTCTTTTGTTCATTTGATTTAGAGTCATGCCCTTGTTCGTGGGCCAGCTCCAATGGCTCTTGTTGAGGCGGGTACATTTGCTATTTTGGCTCCCCAAGCTTCTAGGAGAGTTCTTGTGAGGTTCAACTAGTTGAGATTAGGGGAGCACATTTCTCCTCTACTCCAAAGCCAATGTTAGGCTTAGGTGTCATGGCATGGAGTCCATGTTGCAATGATGTGCTAGTTTATAGGCTAAATCTTTGATTCCATCTTCATTAGAGTAATCTCCTCTTCCCTTTTGCCTTAGTCGTTCTTCCTACTCTTCTAGCGTTTGCTTGCACTCTTCTTTTAATCTCTTCGATTCCTCCTCCACCCTTTATAGCTCTCTATTTTCTTTGGAGGTGGATCGATTTCTTCTTATGGGGATTTTGAGAGTGTGATCTTTCCTTTCTGCTTGACTTGACAATTTTTTAGCCTTGCTGCTCATGGATTGTCCTCTCGCTCTCTTGCTGTTAAGATGGTTGGTCATTCTCCTTTTTATAAGTAACTCTCTCCATGTTGTCCTACTATTCCTTGTGGACTTTGTCTCTATCTTGTTCCCGGATTGGTGATGGCTCACCTCCAGTATGTTATACACATCCCTCCTTGGGGCGTTTCTCAGTCCTACTGCTACTGGCTAAACCTAGGGCCTTCTCCACCATCGCAGGGCTTAACTTCACCTCTACTTGGTGAGCTTCTTCTCCTCTTCTTACTGTCACAATGTCACAGTTTCTTTTGGCATCGAAGATCCTTGTAAATTCTGCACACTTGTTGTAATCAACAGTCTGTTTGACCTTCTCTATATACTTTTGTAGACCACATTGGTCCAAGAGTTGTTTTACGGCTGGCTCTTCCATGATGGTGTCTTCTAGGTTAAGGGTAAGCTTGAGCGTGAGCAGACTGAAACCCCTCATTTCTACCATCAAGCCGTACTTTTCTTGCTCTTCCGCTGTGAACGGAAGCTTGCCACCTTAATCTTGCCTTGCCATTTTAGGCTCCTCTTTGTAACATGTGAGACATCAGAACAATTGAGGTGGCAACTAGAGTGAGTTGTGCATGGACAAGGGACAAAGCATTTGGAAAATTGAATCCTAGTTGATGAAGAAATGGTTGTTGTTCTTGAGAGTGTGGCTTCTACTCGGACGTAGACTTTGGCTTTGGAAGAGAGAGTAGCCAATGACTATGCTTTGGGCCATGCTCAAATGCAATTTGTGCTTTCTGTAGGGGTGATTTTCTCTTCCAGTAGCCGGGCTTCCATCATGGCTCTTTGTTCTTGGTATCTATGTTGGTTTCTCCATAATGGTTCTTTGTGGGGTTGGTGGTCTTGTGGTGACTTGGACATTGAACGCTTCTGTACTACAAAGACCCGTGTTGTCTTGCATTGACTTGGCAACTTGTGAGAGCACATGCAAGTCATATGCTTCAACCATAATAAATAGGTGTAGCTCAAAAAGACATCACTTATTTGAATCCCATAGTACAGACTTCGATACATATTACTTGTGCTTGATTATCATTGCTTGTGTGTGTGTTGGCTTTGCTTCTTTTGGTATTATTTATACACAATCACAAAACACATTATTTATTTATATACACATGTATGAATCCATGTCACTTCTGAGGATAAAAACCAATTGTAGAACTCAGGATTGTATTGGAGTGTGGCACACGTATCTAGTAATCATGGCAACCTACTCAATAACAACAAGTATTTTACAACATCGAGTAGCATGGTACCTTGTCCGAGTCTACTGGCAACATGTAGCTCCTCCTCAATGAGAAATTTATCAATTAGAGAGTTCTCTTAACTAGTTTTGGCTAAGTCCATACCTCGAATGATAGTCAATACTACTCGAAAGGAAGTTGGTGCCACATAGATTGGTGGCGGTCTCTTTGAGACTACCAAAGTCACTCCTCTGAGACTGTCATACTCTAGGCTCCAAGTTGAGCCATTGTAGTGTGGTTTTTTAACCAACATTTTTCAAATTGACTTAGACCCTCTGATCGTCACTTTAGTTGCTCTATCTCAAAGACATTTGGTTAGCAAAGTGCTTCGTTGAATGTCACAATTAAGCGTAGTTCGTCAGCTTCCTCGTCAGAGATGAATTGCATGCATTCATGTAGGAGCTTGTCATAGTGCCCCTTAAGATATTCTTGCTCTTCCCAGGATAGCCGATATGACAAATATTGCTCAAGCTACTCCCTAGGGAATGTGCCCATGTCCGCAAGGACGTAGGCACATGTGAATAGTTTGAGTTTAGCATCCAACTCGGTCAAGCACTCTATGACAATTCTATGTTCGATGAGGGCTTGCTCGATTGCTATCTCATGCAAAATTCTGTGAGTTTCCCTAGGCTTTAGCATAGCTGGGGGGAACTCAAGCCTAGATGAGATAGATTGGTCAATGCTAGGATTGCTTATGTTCTCATGGTTTTCATCTTTCTCCTGAGGCTTTGCTGCTATATGGTTCTCATCAGATGTGACTGGTATAGTTTTGTCAACCTATTGTGACAGTGTTGTATCCACTCTTGATTGGTCAATGTAAGTTCTGTTTTGTTGGTCGATTGAGAGTTGCAAGCAACCGTTGATGGTAATGGTTGCTTTTATTTATCAGAACACGGATGTGTTTGAGGTTTCACCGCCATTAGGAGAGATGGCAATGGGTTCATTTGTGGGTGGACTCAATGCTTTATTCCTCAGCTCTTCAACACTCTTGGTCTCAATCTTTGGCGTCTACTACAACCACTTGTAACTACCATTGTTTTTGTTGTTTTCTCCTCTTTTTTTTGGGAAATTAAGGTGTATCCTTTAAAGACTTAGGACCCTTAACTAGGTTAGTCATTGATATTCTTGGTTCAACCTCAGCCCTCTCCTTCTCTAGTGTGTCCTCATGGGACATAGCCGCGGCTTGTTGAATAGCCTCGTGAGATCATGAGGGTACAACTACCTCTCTTCTTGGAGAGTCTAGCTCTTCAGCTAATTCTACTCCATTTAGCCCCTCATCTGATTGCATTGATAGTTGCTCCTGAATGTGAGCATTTGCTCTACATTCTTGTCCTTACCCATTATAGCGTGTCTCCATTGCTTCTTATAAGAGCGGGTGTTGTATCTAGAGCTATTCTTCTCTTGCTCTGGAGGTTTGGGTAACTCTAGTGTAGAACCAAGAGACGGTTTAGGGTTCCTCTTATGTAGGCTTGGACAAAACCAGCTGAAGAAGTCAGGGTTGTATTGATGGGAAGCATAGAGATCTAGGATTGCAAGGTCTTGAGTGAGGCAGAAGACATAAACACTAACATCAAGTACCATGCTCCCTACTCCTAGCATGCTAGCCACGTGTAGATCTTCTTCTAGAAGTACAGTGGCAGAAAGTTGGACTTCATGGACCATTGCCAACATTCTTAATGAGGTCGGGGAATGTACGTGGGATCATGTATTAATGTCCAAAGGGATTTTCTTTTGCACAAAGTTACCTTGTCCTTTCCCTTTTTGTTTGATTGCTTCAAGCTTTTTCTTGTTTGTCTCACATTGAGTAGTATAGGGTGAGGCTATCAAGTGCAATTCCCTAGCTGTGGCCTTTGGAATGTCTTTTATGAATTCTTTAGCATGATAGCTACATAGTGGGATCAAACATGTTGTTGCTCATCCCAAGTCAGAGGTTCAGCTATGAGCTTTGTGTGCTTTGGTGTTGGCCTTCCAATGTCCACATGGACGTAGTGGTCCGATTTTTGTGTGTACGATTTTTGTGCGTTTGGTTCTAGGAATCGGATGTCCGATTTGACAGGTGTCCGATTCTAGATGGTTTGATTTTTGTGTTCAATTATGGGATGTCTGATTTTGGAGTATTTGATTTTGGATGGGTTTGATTTTGGAGTGCCCGATTATGGGATGTCTGATTTTCGAAATCAGACAGGGTATATCCCATCGGATAGGATGGGTTGGTCCAAGTCCAAAAATCGGACTGTCCGATTCTAGGAATCCGACTGATTTTGGGAATCAAATTGCCGTCCAAGTCTGATTGTGGGAATCGAACTCTGGTAACAGTGTCCATTCTTGTGACGAGTTTCCAACGATGATAAAAATTAACTCAATTCTAGTGATTTTGGTTATGAGGAGTCATAGAAACTTTCAGAATGTAAGAGTAGACCCTAATGAAGGATTGTATATACATGGAATAGCAAATAAACTCCAAAATATAAATTGAAAAACAAATCAAACCCTCTTGCCATGTTATGGCAGCAGAAACCTTAATGCATGTTTTTTTTTTCTTTGTTTTTTCCTATCATAATGCATCCAAATCACAAGGCAAACACCTACACTACTCCAACCTAATTTTCTAAATTCAAAAACAAAAACTTACTTGCTAAGGAGATTGAATACCTCTTCAAACTCCCTCGCTTCCTAGCTATCTACCTCAAGCACCGGTTCGGGGAAAACCCTACTTCAATGCTTGATTTGGAGTGCACAAGTACTCAAGGCTTGAATCCGTTTGTCTCGACAATGGAATCAAAATGTAGAGGTGCAACCGCTAAGACCCACGGATGGCTTATTGTTCAAGGGTTTTAAGCCGAGCACTAATGGCTACCCCTCACATAGTCGACACGCTATCTCTCTCTACGAGTGTAGTGAGCTCACCTCCATGCTCGATCGAGTTGCCTCCTCTCCCAAGCACTCAGGTAGCTCCATGATCCAAGTGCAAGCTTCAAGCGAGCTCGATCCTCAAGCTCCACACTCCAAGCTCCATTGATGTGAGGAAGAGAAGAGAAAAGAAGAAGATGGAGAGCTTCTCCACCATGGTCCCTTATCCTCACACACTCACTCCCTCATACTCTCACACTCCCTGTCTCAAGCACAAGCTCAAGCAAGCAAGCAAGCAAGAAGAAGAAGAAGAAGAAGAAGAAGAAGAAGAAGAGGGGAGCTACTTTTGGCCACACACCAAAGAATGAGCTTCTCATTTACTTTTCAACTTTATATACAAAACCCTAAATCCCTTTTGTGCGGTCATCCCTTTATCCCCTTTTTCACATGGCCGACAGTCTAGGCCCTTTTTCCCATTGTCCTCCTATCTTCCTAGCTTCTTTCTTAGTGCCCATCTACCTTTACAGTTTGCACGGGGCGCTCTTAAAATAAATCATAGTGCGCCTTGCGCTCTTTTACAAAAGTATTGACTTGCGCTTTTTCTTGTGCGCCTCTCTCCTTGATTTAGGACCTTTTTGCACTTCTTGTGTTTTCAGATTTTTCTTAGCATGCCTTTTTCTTCCGTTTCACTTTTGCCTTGGCCTTGTCTTCTACTTTAGATTTTCTAAATTCTCCACCTTGTTCATTTGAGGGTTAACACTTATCAATTGGAGCTTCCCTCTACTACTAAGATTTATAATGTGTTTCATATCAGCCAATTGAAGCCCTCCATTGGCAACTTAGTGGACTATGTGTAAGAGCTACCTGCTACAGATAAAGAAGGCATCGCTCATTATCTCCTTGAAGCAATCATTGGGTAGCGAGATAAATACTTGAGATCTCAATTCATGAAGGAATACCTCATCAAATGGCAAGGCCTAACCTTGGAAAATCCTCTTCATGCTCCAACCATTATAGTGGAAGAGTTTACTCACTTACATGAGGCCCAATGAGGGGCTAAAGACTAAACGAATATGCCCTATTTTGACTCCCTACTACATGTAGACTATACATTGTTTTAGAATAGTTTTATACTTGTATTATTCATAGCCACACACACATTATACATGGGCTAAAAGTGCTTGTCATAAGCTCCATTTTTTACATGTGGCACACCCCATTTCGAGTAGCCCATCAAAAGTTATGGTAGATTCGCCTCAACAAGTTTGTGGTGGATAGCATGCTATTCATAGTCTCCTTGCCCTTAGTTAAAATTAATTGATGGCATTGTTGCCTTGCACCCATGTCCACAACATGTACACCAACTATACACAACCTTATGCCCCAATTATTCTTGGATATGAACCCCTCACCCATAAAAAATTTCTCCTTGTAATGCTAATCAGAGTAGTACTCTGTAGCCCCAGTCACTAGATACTCTGGCAAGTCTCTCTAGCACTCTTTTATTTTTTAGGGTAAAAACTTTTGGGATCAGGATGGAGTGTAACGAGCAAGACACATAGAAACTAGTTGTTAGATATCCAATCATACTTACTAGAGTATAAAAGGTATAAGTGATCCAATTTAGGCATCCATATATAATCAAGAACTGACTCTTCACCTTCTCCTTTAGCTTCCATGGCTTCCTTCCTCTCATTCTCTCCTTTCTAGCCTTTTTCTCTCCTCCGCTAGTCTTTGTCTTTCTTCTTCCTCCTCTCTTCCTCTCTATTTTGCTCATTCTCTCTCTTCTCTTATAGTCTCTTTCACGCACGCACGCGCACGCGCACACACACACACACACACACACACACACACACACACACACACACACACACACACACACACACACACACACACACACACACACACACACACACACACACACACACAGAGGTGAGGGGAGGAAGGGAGGCAAGGAGAAGAGAGATAACCTCCTCTCTCTTCAGATTCTAAATGTGCTAGAATAGACCCTCATCCATATCTTCCATGTTGAAAAATAGACAAATGATGTATGCTCTAGGAAGAGATGTCACGAATCCCATATGCATAATGAGGAGAATGGAACAATCCAACTACTATGAAGCATTATACTTTCACAATGATGAATACAATATCATGATGCTTTTCTCTTTTAGTTAGTGGCATTGTCATTGCTAGTCTAATAGACAAGATTGTCTTTATGATTCCAAGCTTCCAACTTGGAACCTAATTCACTTGTGTAACAATTGTCTACTCATTGGCCATGTCAACTTGAATTTAATCTTCACCTTCCAACCTCCATAGCTCCTACCATGCTCTAGATCCAACATCTTCACATAGTATCTGAGCTCAACTAAGCATGGCATAACTCTCCTCTCTACTCTCTCAGTCCCTCTTAACCTTAGGTCAGCTCAAATCCAGCTCATGGTTCCATTTCTCACTTCAATCTCCACTTGACCTTGTGGTAGCCATAGCCAAAACAACACTTGCCTGACTTTGAGCTTCTAGATCTCTCAAACAAGAGCATATCTCTTGAAGCTCTCTTATGGATATCTCTCCCCTTGGGTAACTTTCTATCACTTCAAACACTGACATTGCCCCTGGCATTGACAAAATTTGAGCTCGCTGTTGAAACTGCACCTCCTGACGTTTGTACGGCCCACTTGAATTCAAGAAAACCACTTGAAATTAGGCAACATTAAGCCTAAAATCAAGCTAGTATCGTTTGATACTATTTTTCTTGTGTCTCTTGACACATTAAAGTACAACTTTGTTGCTGGCTGATTTGCTGATAAAAAATGGTAGAGCTCGAACAAATAGAAAAGTTCAATAGAGAAAGCTTCCATGCATGGAAGGAAAAGACTATGTACAACCTCATGAGGAAAGACCTCTGGGACCTCTCTGAAGATGATGGAGGTGATGCAGATGGCAGCAAAGAAGATTAAGAAAGTGGGAACCTTGCAGTAGCTCCACCAAAGACCAAAGAATGGAAGAAGATGAATAACAAGGCACTAGATATCATTGCGTAGGGACTAAATGATGATGTGCTACATCATATCTCTGGCATCGGGGATGCTAGAACTGCTTGGGAGGAACTTGACAATATCTTTGGTACCCAAGCAAAGAATTCAAAGGTAAAATTACTCATGCAGTTTTATAAACTGGATATAAGAGATAATGCTTCCATGACCATACACATTAACAAGTTCAAGAGCTTAAAAACCTAGCTTGCAACTCTTAAGAAGAATATTGATGAAGACAAAGCTTTATTCGTACTGCTTGCAAGCATAAATAAGGATCCATTTGAGAATCTTGTGTTCACCCTAAGTAATGTTCCAAGTCTTTCACTTAAAGATATTGAGAACTCACTAGTTGATGGAGAAAGCAAAGTTAAAAGCAAGGATTTAAAGGAACACACCACCAACAACAATCTCTTGTACACCAAGGGCACTTATGGAGTAAAAGGTCGCGGTCGAGGACTCAACACCAACAACAACAAGGATCGGATTATATGTCATTATTGTGGCAAGAATGGCCATACAGCCACTGAATGTTTCCATAAGAAAAGAGTACAATAAATGCTGAATGATCACCATGTGAACTAATTCATGAATGAAGAAGAAGAAAAAGAAGATGCTTCCGCTACCATCAACAACTCAGATAGATTGTTCTAAAGAAAATTTCATATGTTTTTCCCATAGTGGATCTCTATTTTTCCCTTAGCGGATTTGCTTTGTAAAAAACCCTTGCCAAATATGTAAAGTTTCAAGCTTTAACTTCACTAGGTTGCCTATAAGCCAGTCTCCCAGGTCATGTCAACATGCAGGGGGGGCAAAAGCTAGCAAGTGTAGGGACTCATCATTTGAGGGGGGGTGTTGAAAAATAGACAAATGATGTATGCGCGAGGAAGAGATGTCCTGAATCCCATATGCACAGTGAGGAGAATGGAATAACCCAACTATTATAAGGCATTGTACTTTCACAATGATGAATACAATATCATGATGCTTTCCTCTTTTAGTTAGTGTCATTGTCATTGTCAGTCTAATACACAAGATTGTCTTTATGAGTACAAGTTTCCATCTCGGAACCTAATTCACTTGTGTAATGGTTGTCTACTCATTGTCCATGTCAACATGAATTTAGTCTTCACCTTCCAACCTCCATAGCTTTTGCCATGCTCTAGATCCAATACATTCACATTCCACCTCTTCTTTGCCATCATTCTATGTACTACAGATCATTAGGAAAATGCTTGTGCCACATTTACCATGCTCATTAAGTGCCAAGGTCATATTCAACACCTCAGCCTAGGTATGTGTCGGTTGTTGAAACTGCATACTCCATGAATAGCATGTTGATCTACAAGAACACCATCGAGGTAGGATCACGATTCATGGTCGTATTACTATACAAGGCATTTGATATTCTCCCCATCTTCTCCACATATGTCATTCTACACAACCACCATGATTTTGCCACTTCTTTGTGGGAAATTTGAATTTGAAACTTGACAAAGGATTGATGATTAACTTTGAAAATTGATGGTCCATATGATGTCTCCCAAAAAGTGAGCTAGAAGAAGGTGCCAAAAGAAAGGCTCAATTTTAAAATTGACCATACTGGGATAGTTCTCAAACTTGGAGGCTCAACTCAACACAATTGAATGTGAGCCTTACTCTCACCATTTTGAAGTTTCTTAAAAGACATGGGTTTAAAATTTGAGTTTAAAAGATTATGGACATTTACAATTGGTGTTGCAAGTACCAATCTAAAAGAACAACCTTAACAATGAGGCTTAGGTGGAAATTTTGAATGCCTAAAAGATCTTGAGAGTGAGCCTAATAAAGACAATTTTGGAGACTTGAAGGTAGTAATGTCAAATTAAATATTTCTAATGCTTTTATTTCTTTTTAGTACACTTCTACTTTTACTTTTCTAGTGAGTCCCAATTCTTTACTCCATCTTCTTACTACTCAAATACACCAAAACATCCTTAAGCTTTCCTTCATCTTTATGGTTTCAAGGATATAAAGTATTCAATGCATGTGTATACAAGTGTACGCAAGACCCAATAGCCAGTCTCTAGCTTCTCCTAATATAGTGACACCTTTACCTTACATCGCAACTTTTTAAGAATATAAAAGTTTTAAAGTCATAACAACCTTCAACTTGGTAAATTTTGCATGCTAACAAGTGAAATCTCTCAGTCTCAAGTTGCAAAGGTGTGTAGAGTCCATGTGAAAATCCTTTTATTTGTGAAAATAAGTCGTATCACTTCATGACGAGATTGATCTTCAAGTTCCATGGCATGTGACAAAAGTGAATGATGCCAAATTTGTCAATTTGTGCCAAAATTCCTAAATTGGTTTCCAAGGCCAATTCATCAACATTGTTTTTTCTCAATTGTGAATTTATGGTCGCCATTGCTTTGTGCTATGCCTAAGACCATAGGATCAAGAGATAAAATCCTATCTAAATTCCTAAGTAGGCTTATGCTCGATAGGTGGGTGCATGGCTTTAATCAACCACTAGTTAAATAATTTAAGTCCTAAACACACTATATTTAGTATCCAACCTATATAATAGGTGGAACCGGCATCAAATTGGAATTACTTACACACGACAAAGTGCACGCAAGGCTAAAAGCATGTTATTCTAGCTAGTGGTGTGTTGAAAATTTTATCAAAGGACTAAATAGCATAAATTTTTCTTGGCTTAATATGATTGCTAAAATTAGAAAAGAATAGTTATATATAAAGCATAAATCTCATTTCTCATTAAAATAATAGAATAATGTTCAAGAAATAATATTTGAGAAAGACTATTTGAGAGAGACTAGTTGGTTGTTATTGCCTTGGATTTGCAATTTATTTGTGAAATTCATCCAAAAATTTATATGCCCAGATGACGGACAAGATTGAGCAGTTTGCACTCCCCAAGGGCAACTGCTATTGGGGCTCAATGTGATTGGGTTTTGTTTCACCTAACCCACATCTAGGCAAGAAGGTCCCACACGAAAGGTTCCCTCTTAAAATGGCAACATATAACTAGGAAGGCTCTAGTTAACAAGGATAATTATGCAGTTGGTCCTACAATGGACAAGAAATCTGTACAATTATAATGCAAGTAGCATCGAGAGCCTATGAATTATGGGTTGGTTATCGCTCTAAAGAAGAGAGTGGACTTTTGTATCTGGATCTATGAGCAAGAATCTAATGTAAAACTTATTAATTAATAATACAAATGTTTTGAAAGAAATATATTTGTTGTTGTGCTTAACAAAGATGTGCAATGAATCTAGTGTTAAGGAATAATTAAGGAAGCTAATTTTGAATGTCAAATAGAGCGAGCTAGCATATTATGTTTAGAAAACTAATGAAACTCAAGTGCAAATGGGAAGTGGGCTATCTTTTTTCCTCAATGGAAAACAATTGATGGCTGGGTGAACCTAATAAGTTGAGTGCTTTCCTCATATAGAAATTTAAGTCAAGAGTTTGAATGAACTTTTCCTAGGGTTTGGTCTTAGATTCCGGTCACATGCCATTTTAGGGGAATCGAGATGAGATTTTGCCTTATAGACAAAGGGGTAAAGTTCCCCCTTGTCTCTCACTCACTATGAACCAATTATGGTGATTGACTTGCTCTCAGTCCTCCCCCCAAAGGATTATAATGTGATTGCCTTGACTAAGCACTATAATGCTACTAAAGACGGTTAGGTATTTAAGAACCTTCATGTTGATCCTCGTGGGTTGAGGCTAAGCACTTTGCTCTGTGAGGTAGATATATAGCCGCCTAGTCAAATACCAAAGTTCGATTATTTCTATTGAGTGTGGATAGGGGTAGCTGGGATAGACCCCTAGACAACTACCAAGCATTCTCTTCTGCAATTAAGTGATGGACATGTTACACATGGTATCAGAGCAATATTATTATTCTTACAAAAAAGTGATGATAAATTCATCGAAAAGAATTTAAAAAAGAAATCAACTAAAGAAACCAAGTAGCATTGCAAATAATCTATTGGACTACCAATAGGTTCATGTCCCTTGATTTGATCCTGGAAGGAATACACGTTGTGCAACATTGTAAGAGCAATTCTTTATACATAGTTATGATCAAGGGATGGATTGAAGCAGTAATAATACAAGACTAAATGATTATCAAATAATAAATTAGTTATCAGCCTTGTAATTGGAGTAAAAAAAACATTATATTACTTACTATGGAAAGTGTGTGCAAGTAGAATTGTAGCAATTTTGTGAGCTATTTCCTATAGACTACCAAGCAGGAAATTCGTGTAGTATATTTTTAAGGGAGGAAATTGTTTGCATTATGGAAAATATCTTTATCCCTCAAGCTTATCCGTTTGACTCTGAGTGCTAAACCTTATACCAAGGCCATTGATAATAACCAATGTAGCATCTTTTTAAAGGAGATTTTTTTTGTATTATGGAAAAGATCTTTATCCTTGGGGCTTATCTCTTCAACCCTGAGTGCTAGACCTTATTTCTCCATCTGTGTCAATCATATAAGTAGCCTAGAGTATAATTTATGGAGGTTGTGTTTGGTTGAAAAGGCTCAATTTAGTTCGACTTTACATGTTTTATAGGAGGAACCAAAACCCTCCAGTTCATATCAAAGGCGAAATGATGACCCTACACCAATGGGTCTATCATAGCATTACCAAGATCATGACTTACCCTAAATCAAGTCATTGTGGCTTGTCCATCTCATGTAAATAATTACAAGATTGATGAACTCCCCAATCTTCCTAATAGTTATGTAGCCCTAGACACATACAAGGAACCTTCTACTTACTAGACTTGAACATTAGTGGAAATCCACAACTAAGTTTGGCACCTATTCATGAGAATACCTTGTGGAAAAAGTTGTAATCTTGTACAAACTTCATCTTGGCATTGTATAAGATGCCCTTGTAAAACTTTGTATAGCCAATGGCACAAGATTATGTGAATCTACAACTCTCTTTTTTGGAATAATTTCTATTGTGATTATAGTATGATGTTATACTGAAAGAAAAAAAATAGTTGATACATTGCCTAAAAAGCTAACACATCTAATTAAAGATAATTATTTCTAATGTTATGATCTTATGATGAATTCATATATTTTCAAATGCATTACTATAGATGATGGAGTCACAAATTAATACTAAGAAAAAATGTATTGATATTCTTTCAAGTTCCTTCGATTGAAACTCCCTCTATGGTTGTTCTACCTAATGTCATTGACATGTCTAATGAGAAAGAGAGAAAGTTCCTACTCAAATAGGTCAAGTTGCCTAAGTATAATAGTGAAGGAACTAAGGTGAAGATAAGTGCCGAAACTTGGATTGAGCAGATGGAAGTTTACTCCTCTCATGTTGGAATTATTTGGGCAAATTAAGTAATCATCACACAATTGAGGCTTAAAGGAGAAGCACAACTTTGGTGGAAACAATGATGCCATGATAAGGTTATTTTTGAGTCTACTATGACATGGAGCCAAATTAAGGTGGTAGTCTAAAGCCGATATCTTTCTCTTGCCTACTATTAGACTCTCAAAATGTTGAGTTCTTCAACCTCAAGTACTAGAGGCTGAATCTTGAAGGATATTATTAGTGCTTTGTTACTCTATAAAAGTGTGCACCTCACATACCCATGACTGATGATTTTTTATGTCAAGAAGTGCTTAAAAATAGCCAAAAAATCTGAATTTCAAGGGAAAAATAGACTTTGTCGAAGGCGACCGTTGCAATCGGTACGATTTTAAGCGGCAAGGCCTAAAAGTGCTTTAAAGACCCATCGAGCGACGGTTGGGGAGTTTTCATAAAATTTTCAACTGTCGTATGAGACTCTGGGAGATGTTCGACAGTGAGGGACTTCGAGACAGACGCACAGGATTTTTTAGACCTCGAATCGGAGGACGAACGCGAGATTGGGAGTGCCCGGAAGGTCAAGACCAAAGGAAGGCAAGTGTGAAGTGCTTTTTTGGGTGAAAGGGCATGCCTTTTGGTAGCACCCCCACTGATATTTTTCATGGAGGACAAAGAGGACCATTTTCTCATGACAAAAAAAAGGGGATGAAGGCGCCATGGCAGAGCGACGATTTCAAGAGGAAGAGGGAGACGGGGTCATGGCACCTCAATGTAAGCATATAAACTGATCATGCCAGGCAGATGCTTGCTTCCTATGCTTCCAATCACCGGTCTTTGCTCCTCCAATGGCTGCCCAAATCAGCAGATTAGAAACTAGTATTTCTCTCTCCTCCCTCTCTTTCTTCCAAGCGGTGGTTCATGTGGGAAGAATCAAGAAGAAGAGGGGCTAAAGGATGCTTGCTCGACATGAATCGGATTGCTCCAAGGTCAAGAGGAGGCTGAGAGGAGATGTTCAGCATTGAAGATTTTCTGCTAGTCAGTCCATTGGAAACCCGAAAAAATTAATTACAAAACCTGCAACACGCAAATAAGTGGTATGCCTCATTTTTACAAAGGAAATTTGCTTTTTGTTGATATTTGATGGTTGAAATGGAATTGATATGGAACAAAAATTTGTTTCAATCTTGTTTTCATTATGATTGAGGGTTGTGCATTAAAAAAATGCAGATACATAATAATAAATAGTTTCAATAATTAAATTATGGCCTAAAAAACCCCTTTTTAGTGTAAAAATGAAGGTTTTATTGGTTTCGGGTGGGGAAAAGAGATGCGCATGGGATAAAATTTTGATACAAAATATCTTTCAGCTGTCATAATCAGTCACTAATCACAAATAAGAAAATAATCTATTTTTATGCAGAAATATATAGAAAAAATAGCTAAAAATGGGAAAAATTTGGATTTTCGTGTTATAAAAATCTAGAAAATTATGATTCGTGGTTGTGGCTATATAAAAATGCCGAGGCATGAATTTTGGCTTCAATTAGGCTTTGTTTATGTGCCAAAGTTTATGTTTTTTTCGTTTTATGCGAAAAATACATACAAAAAATTCCTTACACCTATGCAACACAGCATAACCTAAACGTTAGAGGGAAAGGGTGAGGTTAAGAGATTAAGAGGGATGATAAGAAAATAGTCAAGGAATACTATCCATTGCCATTTATTGACCAAATTTTGGATCAATTAGTAGGTAAGTATATTCGTTCATGGATTGCTTTGTGGGGTACAATCAAATGGCAATTGCTAAGCAAGACAAGCTTAAAACGACATTTATTACTGTCTTTGGAACCTTTGCATACCATGTGATGGCATTTGGTTTATGTAATGCACCTGGTTCGTGTCAAAGAACAGTTGATAAGACCTTTGGTGACATCTCCCCAGAGGAGTTGAAAGTATTCATTGATGACTTGGGGGTAGCCACCACAAGAGAAAGACAATTGATCATTTTGCGGAAGTGTTTTGAGCATTGCAGTCAATTTTGCATAGCTCTTAACCCACGAAAGTGCATCTTTGGAGTCCCTTATGGGCTATTGTTAGGCCATGGGGTCAGTTCAGTAGGGATTGCGACTGACCCTGAAAAGATCAAGGTCATAGTTGCCATAAGTCCGCCATGTACTCCAAAAGAAAGTACATAGCTTTCTGTCATCGGTAGGGTATTATTGGAGGTTTATCAATGCCTTGGCAGAAAGAGCGTTGCCACAGATGAACCTATTGTCCTTCAATTGTCAGTTTACATGGAGTGATGCTTGCAAAGTATCTTTTGACGATGTGAAGCAGGAGCTTGCCAAAGCACTTGTTTTAAAAGCACCTAAAAGGGGCGAAATGTTCTATATATTTTCATTAGCCACTATGCATAGTATCAGTTGTGCTGCTTATCCCAAATTTGGGAGGAAAAGTGGTATCATCCGATAGCTTTTGCTACTTGGAAGTTGGGCATATCAGAAATTAACTATACCTATATGGAGAAGTTATGCCTTGCGATGGTATTTGCGACCAAAAAGTTCAGGCATTACATTCTTTATGAGAATGTGATTTTTTATACGAAAGTGAAAGGGTATCGATTGTTGCTAAACAAGTTACAGTTGCTGGATTGTTTAGCAAAGTGGTTAATCACTTTGCAGGAGTTTGATTACGAGATCAAGAGCAAGCCACCGAGGCTACAGGGCATTGTAGAATGTCTTGTGGATTTCGGAGAGCCCAAAGAGGTCGTGGCTGAAGGAAGTGACATGGAAACTTTGTTTAAGATTGATACAATGTCTATTCCCTCCTAGTATGCTACTATAACTCACTATTTATCTACGGGAGAGACTGGAGCTACTTTATCCAAATCCGAGAAGAGGAAAATTAAATAGCAAGCATTAAAATTTTCCTTGATCTCAGGAATACTATATCAGCAGGGCGTCGATGATATCTATCACCGATGTGTGATGCCTAATGAGGTTCCATTTATCTTGGAGGAGTGCCATGACTCCGTTTGTGGAGGGTACTTTGCTAGGCACAAAAGACTTTAAGAGCTAGATATTGGTGGCCGTCCATATTCCAAGATTCATTTGAGTATGTTAAGAGATGCGATACATGTCAAAGACATGAAAATCGAGAGAATAGGAAGCGACCACTTACACCTATTATGGCTATCCTTCCATTTGAGAAGTGGGGCATCAACTTTGTGGGTCCTATTAACCCATCGTCTACTACTCAGAAGAGACACATTATAGTAGCCATTGTTTACTTTACAAAGTGGTCAAAAGCACGGGCAATGAAGCAGGACAATGCAAAAGAGACTGTCAGTTTCCTACTTGAGCAAATCATTTGCCGCTTTGGTCTGCCAAAGGAAATAGTATCAGACCGTGGAACTCACTTTTTGAATAAGGTGATTAAAAGCTTGATTGAAACTTGGAAAATTAAGCACAATAAGATGACTCCTTATAATCCGCAAGCCAATGGACAAGTTGAAAGTACCAACAAGCAGCTTGTGGGTATTCTATCCAAGATAGTCTCTGAAAAGAAACGAGATTGGGATACAAAATTATATGGGGCGGTTTGGGTGTATAACACAACGTTTAAACGAGCCACTGGCCACACCTCATTTAAATTAGTTTATGGGGAGGAGTGTGACTTGCCCTTGGAAATTGAGTTGCCGACCATAAGATTTGCAATCAATCATTCTTTGGGTGATGAAGATGCCTTATTCAAGCGGTTTATGACTATAGCCCACTTGGATGAGCTTAAATTATAGAGTTTGTTGCACCAGAATGTAGCTAAGCATTGAATGAAGCGGTTGCATGATCTAAAAGCGAAGCAATATACCTTTAAGAAAGGACAATTAGTTCTATATTATGATGCACATAGGGAGCTATTTCTAGGGAAGCTGGAACCTAGATGGGATGGCCCTTACAAGTTAGTTAGGATATATAAAAATAAGTCCATGGCTTTATTAGCTGATCTACAGGGAGTAGAATTTAAAAATAAGGTTAATCTTAATAAGATTAAACCTTATTATTTTTTAATATACTAATGTGCTAAATGCATTGCAAATCCATGCTGGGGTTGATTTGAGACCTGCAAGAGAGCTTAAATTGGTTGATAGGGCGGTTAATCCCTTATTTGGAGCACCCATATCTAGAGCAAATATATCATCAGGGGAAGCTTATTTGGTGGAGCAAAGGATACAAAGTGATTGAGCAAGAAGATGGTACCTTTGTGTGGGAGATCAAAGTTTTTTGCCATCACTGTTTACAAATTTTGACAAGCATCCCTATTGAGTTTAATAAAGAAGATGGGATGGAGCCATCAACTCATCCTCCAAATATGTTGAATTTTGATTATCATGATTACGAATAGGAGAGTTCTTGATGGTTGGTTGTGTAAACACATTGTGGATGTACACATTATACTTTGATGGAGTGCCCTTGGGCCCTCATAAAAAAGGGAGTGTTGGAGTAGTTATCCGAGATCCCCGACATAGAGTTATAATGAAATTAGCTACTTACCTCGGGGTAGGATTCACTAACAACATGGCAGAGTATAAGGCTTTGATTATGGGACTAAATATTGCCAAGAAAGGTGGTATTCAGCGGTTGTTAGTAAAAGGGAATTCCCAGTTGGTCTTAAATCAACTAAATGAGACATATACAATCCGGAATCCCATCCTTCGTACGTATCATTGAACTGTTATAACCCTACTTGATGAATTTGAGAGCATCTCTCTTCAACTGATTCCACGTTATTGGAATCAGTTTGTGGATTCATTAGCCAATTTTGCTTATGAGGAGGACCTCTTCTTCAACTGTGGTCCTAGTCCCGATGTTGTAATTGATAATGAGACAGGACCTGGTCACTTGTGGGGAGTTTTATCAGACCACGCATTACATGGCAAGCGATGGTTGATATGGGTAATGCGAAGAGTAGTCGAGACCCATCTACCACTACTATCTTGGACCCATAGGTTGGTTAGACGATATGTAATGCATATGCCTCTTGATATATATGTAGGAGGGATGGGTTACAACTTAATGCATTTAGTCTAGGGCAGAAAGCCCTAATTTTTTCCTTGGAATAGAGCATATTCTCGTATATCTGCCTTCTTCCAAGGAGGGATCTATATGAGTTGGCATGTTTGATTTCTTTAGGCCAAGAGGGCCAATTAGTTTGCAGTGAAGTGTGCTATTTCTTTAGGCCAAGAGGGCCCTGTGTCTGTTTGGTGCTGGTACGTTTAATGGTTTGCTATTTTAAGTGATTACACCATATAGGTTGACGAAGTCACTGGAGAGAGCCTTGCTGCGAAGAAGCTTCTTGTGGCCATTCTAGGTGGTTTCGTCCTCTTTTCGAGTCTTTTTTCCTTAAGCAAATAATGATATATGTGTATGTAAGGGTGCTTCCTTTCTGTTTGTTGGGGACCATCAATCAAGGCATGAAGTCCCAGGTTTAGGTTCTGTATGTCTGGAGGGAGGTCTGAGTAGTCATTGCCTCCTGTACTGGCATTGTCAGGCATTGAAAGACCTATTTTAGATGGGAGTTCTAATGATGCTATTCTACTGACCTGCTAGGTGGCTGTTCTAGGAGGTCATGTTAGAGTGGGGTAGTTAGAGAAGCCTACTAAAACTAGCCCAAAGGAAAAAAAACCTAAATATTTAAACGAAAATCTATGAATATACAGAGGTGTGTAAAAAGGGGTTCTAACCCCTATAAAAATAGAGAAGAAAGAAAAATCTTTGAGCAGTCATTTATCGCCTTGCAAAGGCCTGGTAAGTTCCTGGGGACGAGACAAAACCCAGGGCCGATACCTTGTCTTCCTAGGGGTGGCAACTAGTTGGAACAACAAAGTAAATAAAGGAAGGTTGGAACGAAAATAAAAGTGAGCATTAGAAAAGGATTAAGTGTCGCCTTGCACGGGCTTGGTAGGTTCTTGGATACCGACACAGGACCTGAGGCCGATGCCTAGATAACCTTGGGTCGCTACACTCAGCTCCCTCCTTTTTACATGCCCCAGTATGGAAAAGGAGGTACCTCTCCCTCTCCCATATAAACCCCTGTGGGGGGAAGGGAAGGATTGGAGAGAAAGAGGGAGGCGGGTAGCCATTGCTCTGCTGAAACCACGAGTTGAGGAAGGGGACGAGTTTCTGTTGGTCGTCGGGGAGATCAAGAGGGAGAAGGAAGCACCGCGTGAGGCTGCATCATCCACCAAGAGTGGAGGGAGGAGACGCCAAACTCCTGGCCGCTACTGTGGAGCCAGGAGAGGTCGCCGCCATCTTCAGTCTCGTCCCTCACCGCCTGTCTAAGTAGCCGCCAGGCTGGGCCGACAGCCGCCAGTCGACGATTCGTGACTAGCTTTAGGCTTTCTGTCAGATTATGCTAGGCCTACTCCTTGTGGAATTCATGCCTTAGTTTTGTCAGGGGTAGGGTGAAAGCTGTGATGTGTTTTGTTGCCTATATTTTGTATCAGCTTGATGCTCTTTGTGGTTGTATTTATGTGCAGATCTGTTTGCGGGATTCGACGGGCTGAGTCACCCTATCCTATGGTCGCCAATGATAAATGATTTTTGATGCCGAGAAGTGCTTAAAAATAGCCAAAAAATCCGAATTTCAAGGGAAAAATAGACTTCGTCGAAGGTGGCAGCTGCAATCGGTACGATTTTAAGCAGCAAGCCCTAAAAGTATTTTAAAGACCCATCGAGCGACGATTGGGGAATTTTCATAATTTTTTTGACTGTTGTATGAGACACTAGGAGATGCTCGGCAGTGGGGGACTTTGAGACGGAAGCGATATTGGGAGTGCCAGGAAGGCCAAGACCAAAGGAAGGCAAGTGTGAAGTGCATTTTTGGGTGAAAGGGGGTGCCTTTTGGTAGCACCCCCACCGATTTTTTTCATGGAGGGCAAGGAGGGCCGTTTTTTCATGACGAAAAAAAAGGGGATGAAGGCACCATGGTAGAGCGACAATTTCAAGAGGAAGAGGGAAAGGGGGTCATGGCATCTCAATGTAAGCATATAAACTGATCATGCCAAGCAGATGCTTGCTTCCTACTCTTCCAATCACCGGTCTTCGCTCCTCCAATGGCTGCCCGAATCAGCAGATCAAAAACTAGTATTTCTCTCTCCTCCCTCTCTCTCTTCCAAGCAGTGGTTCATGTGGGAAGAATCAAGAAGAAGAGGGGTTGAAGGATGCTTGCCCGACATGAACCGGATTGCTCCAAGATCAAGAGGAGGTTGAGAGGAGATGTTTAGCATTGAAGATTTGTTTCTGGTCGGTCCATTGGCAACCCGAAAAAAGTAATTACAAAACCTGCAACACACAAATAAGCAGTATGCCTCATTTTTACAAAGGAAATTTGTTTCTTGTTGATGTTTGATGGTTGAAATGGAATTCATATGGAACAAAAATAAAAATTGGATCTTTTTTTCATTATGATTGAGGACTCTGCATTAAAAAAATGCAGATCCATAATAATAAATAGTCTCAATAATTAAATTATGGCACGAAAAGCCCCTTTTTAGTGTAAAAATGAAGGTTTTATTGGTTTCGGGTGGGAAAAAGAGATGCGCATGGGATAAAATTTTGAGACAATACATCTTTCAATTGTCATAATCAGTCACTAATCATGAATCAGTAAATAATCTATTTTTATGCACAAATAAATAGAGAAAGATAGCTAAAATAAAAAAATTTAGGATTTTCGTGTTATAAAAATATAGAAAATTATGATTCGTGGTTGTGGCTATATAACAAAGATGAGGCATGAATTTTGGCTTTAGTTCGGATTTGTTTATGTGTCATAGTTTATGTTTTTTTCATTTTATGCAAAAAATACATACAAAATAATACCCTATACCTATGTGATGCAACATAACCTAAATGTTAGAGGGAAAGGGTGAGGTAAAGAGATTAAGAGAGCTGAGAGGGTTTGAATGTTTGAAATATTTTATTGTGCATTCCATTTAGAATTGCAATAATTTAGTTTAAGGGGCTAGTAGCACAAGAAATCGGTGCTAGTCTCCATACATCGAAGCATATGTTTGGTGAAAATCATGAAAGGGCTATTTTTCCCACATCACAAAATGCTGATTAGATAAATATTGTTTGTGCACTAGGATCATATGCACTATGCATAATCCATGACACGGTATCGGTCCTGGATTGCATAGCAATTGTCTTCCTAGGACATGACTTACACGTTGAGTGGAAAGGAGCCTTTGCTGTAGGTCAGTTGTACACTTTCCTTGGGAATGTTTGGTGAGGATTATATATTCTTGGATCATGCAAAACAAGAAAAGAGTCGAGTTTGTGTGTTATGTCTTATATGTTGGAGTGACGCATCTTGGGGCCAATCCCCGAGGTGTAGGAGAGTCGTAGTGGAGCCACGACAATGAGCCGAGGGGAGCTTCCTGATGTTTGTGTGATGAGGCACTATGCCTACATGTTATGGGATCTCCCTCTGAGGAGAAGGGAAGGTAAACTTTGGACTGCATATCAGCTACAAATGTATAATTAAGTCTATTTAGTGTACATTCGTGTATTACAAACCCTCCTGGCCTGCGAGGCCATGTGATGGGGTTGTCTGTTTTGTGCATGAGGTCCGACTAGTGCCATAGCCAATGCCGGCGCATTTTGGATCCCATCAACCCATGAGTCAATAGGTGGTGCATTTTTTCAATGCAGGAATCCACCTCTCAATAGGCAATTAGAAGGCAATGAGGCCCACTAACTTGGAAGATGCTTTGATGAGGGCACAATCGCTCGTGGCTACTCTTTCCAAACAATACAATAGGTTCAACATGCTTCCATATGCCAAAAGAGCTCGAATAAACTAGTAATAAGGAAACTTTAATCAGGGTCATGTAAATCTTGTCTTCAGTACTCCCCATAATTGTGACAACAATAACAATAACAACAACAATAATTGGAATAATGAGCCATGGTGCTATAAATACAACCAACCATGCCACTTCCATACTCAATGTCCTAGTAGGGTAATGAACACCTATGTTGACGCTTCTTGTAATCCTCCAAGGGAAGAAAACTTCAATAATCAAGGGCATGGATGTGGGGCAAGACATGGAGCTAGACCAAAGGCTAGACAAGGAGCGGAGGCCAAGGTGTAGGACATGGAGCTTGGAGTTTGTATTTGTGCTATTGCAAGTGATGAATTGGATCCATCTCAAAGAAGAAGTAAAAAGAGGGTCTATTCATGCATCCATCAACAACCAAGGCATTGGGCGACCATTTTTTTGTCATTCAAATTCCAACTAAACATCAAGGCATTTCCTTCTAAATTTTGATTGATTATGGAGCTATTCATTCATTTATGTTTCCCTAAATGTACAAAAAGGTTGAAGTTAAATCCCACACCCTCTAGAAAACTCATTGTAGAACTAGCTAACGGGAGGGAAACGATGTCAACCTAAGCTATCAGAACTATTTGATTTCAATTAGGGGAAGAGAACATAAGAGCAAATTTTTGAGTCATGCCTTTAGAAATTTATGATTGCTTGTTAGGAATGAATTAGTTAGTACCCAATCAAGAAAACATACTTTATGGAGAAGGTTGGTTCACATTCAAACATCTCTTTAGGAAAATGGTTCAATTACAAGGGAGAGCATGCAAACCTAAGATTTGATTAGGTAATGCTAGTCAGATCCTAAAGGAATTAAGGAAAGGGCTTCCTATCTACCTAGTTGAACTCAATTAAGTTAAGGATACTAAGGACAAAGATGAGCCTTCATGGTTGAGTGAATTCATTGATGTCTTTCCCAAGGAACTAACAGAGTTAGCTCCTAAAAGGAATGTGGACCATGAAATCAAGTTAGTTCATGAAGCTATTGTATTATCCACTTTAGATATTTTATGTGAATAATTGAGAGCCAAGATTCCTCTTGTACAAATTGTAAGCAATTTTGAATAGCACCATAATGTGAGAATCTACACAAATCAATTCACACACTAGGAGTAAGGCTTAAGCTAAGAGATTGTGCATGCAATTTGAGGGGGATAGATCAAGAGACTTGGATGTGGATTGGATGTTGAAGGGGAAGGTGAAAACCCTAACCCTAAAAACTTGTATATAAAGGATGAGAAAGAATGGAGCAAGCTATTCATGTGTGTACTAACTCAAGCTTGCATTATCTTACTAGTCTATTGGCTATTGTCTAAGAGTGAAGGAGAGCGCGTGTGTGAGAGAATGAGGGAGTGAAGCTCCCTTCTTTCTTTCTATCTTCTTCTCCATCCTATCTTGGCAAATTATGTGTGTGAGTAAGAGAGTGTGTTCAAGTGAGACTTTGGTATTTGATCTCCTTGTTTTGTTCCATATTCTCAAAAGAAACCAAAAAACCCCCAAGCAAATGAACTAGTATGCTTGGTTCTTTCTCTTACGAGAGAGCTTGGTGATGGTTTACTTTGATGGGAAATCCATGAGGTATGATCAATGCTAAGAGTAGTGGCCTATTCAATAAGAGGAAGAGCTAATTAGAAGAGGGAGCAACTACAAGTTGGGAAAGAGAGTGATATTCCTAGAAAGAAAGTTGTGATTTCATCAGATGAGGCTTGAACTTGAATGAAGTAGTCATTGTTGGTGAAGAGAGAGATGGATGGGACTTTTAAAAGAGTAAGAGAGATGAGACTTTGAGAAAGAAGAGGGGGAAAGGAGGGAGAGAGAAGAGCGTGGAGGAGTAAGGGATGCATGGCAAAAAGCTTTCTACTTCTCTTCTTCTCCTCAAGCTTGCCTACAATGACTCCTCTTTTTGCATGGGTGACAATGGAAGAATGTACAAGAATGTGAAGCAATATATGGATCATGGAGCAATGCTTAATGAGGTATAAGACTACAACATTGTAAGTTCATAAGTGTTCTCATTAAAATTTCTTATGAATTAATCTAGTATTCAAGGAGTGGTAGGTTAGCTTGTTGTATTTTATGCATGTGAGAAGACTAGGTGGAGATAGTCATTGACTTTAGGAGTTGAACTGCTTGAAAAGAAAAAGGGTGTATCTAGTGATCCCACGTTGAGCTTGTGTAGCATAGCACTAGGATCCATCTAGTACATCTTGCCAAGCTTGAGAGCCATTTTTTGGGCTATTTGAAACTAGAGGATTTTGATCCTTTTCTTAGCCATCACTAGGTGACTTCTAATGCTGCCTTGCACTAGCCAATATTTGATTAGCAGTGCCTCCATTCTCTTGAATAAGTTGAAAAGAAATGCCAAAGATTTTTGTGAGAGCTAAGGAATGCCCAAACCTCCGTGATCTTCCCTGTCTGTGACAAAAGCCTTGGGGATCAGCTTCCAACCATGCTATCCAAGAGTCTTATTCCACAACAACCCCAAAACATGGCACTTAATTCTAGTGCATGTGGTATTGCTAAATTTAAGAAATTTGACCAAAAAGGTTATGGTTGACACAAGCATTGCTTTAATTACTAATAGCTTACAAGCATTGACTGATACAAGCATTGTTTTAATTACTAATAGCTTACCAATAAACAAAAGCTAACTTTCTTGCCATCCCTCCACATTAGCTCTAATTTTTTGCTTCATCCAGTTAGCCCTTTGCTTCACGGTCAAGGGGACAACCTAAGTACCTAAACACTTGCCCATGCTTGATAACATTGTATCCAAGGTCTGCCATCCATGAAGGAGGGTCATTATACCCCAATTACACCAAGTCTATTTTAGGTTGATTAATCATCAGACGTAAAAGGTATGAAAAGACTTCATAGACCTGCAAAATCCTAGCAATTGACAATTGTTAGCCATAAGTAGGTTTGAGTTATCATTGGTAAAGATTGTGCCATGAAGGGATTGCTATTGGGAATTGGGAGCCCTTTGATAAGTCCATATTGTATCCTCAAGTATAAATTTTGCAACAATGGATCGATGATAATTGCAAAGAGTAGTGGGGCTATTAGGCATCCTTACCTGATAGACCTTTTGATGTCAAATTGGCATGAGGATACATTATTGACCTACATCATAGTTGTTGCAACAGTGAGTACAGCTTTAACCATTTCGAGGAACCCTTGCCCAAATCCCATAGCACACATGATCTCAATGATAAATTTCTAGCTAATTCTATTGTACATTTTGTCAAATTCCATGTTAATAAGCACAAAATAAGACCTTGAGTAGAGGACATGATCCTTTGAAAAGATAATTTTAAAATAGCATAATATATTTTCTAGCCTTAAATAAATCCATGTTGTTGCATGTATAGGTTTTTATCCAACATGAGCTTGATCCTATATGCTATTACTTTAGCATAAATCTTGTATTCAACATTTAACATTGCAAGAGGTCTCCAACTCCCCAATGTGATCCTATCAAGTGACTTAGGAATCAGCGTAGTGAGCCCTTGGTTCAATGTTGTAGGAAACTCATTATCAAGTGACACAATATTTTTACTGCCTAAATCGACAATAAATGCAATAAGCTTGCCATCTCGTCTAGCTAAATATAGAGAGGGATTCAAATGGTCTTTGATGAGCATTATCATCCCCTTGCTACCTTGCTTGCAATAGTATTGTTGGGGGTAAAGGCACCTATGCCTAGCCGCTCGTGTATTACTACACTAACAGTACCCGCACCTGCACACTGTAGGGGACGAGCACCCATCACTGTCACTTCATTCATTCTTTATTCTTTCATTGACATTTGAATAAAGGGAAGGCCAGTCACACATTGTGACTATTGGAGTTCCCACATCTTGAGTCTCTCTCTCTTGCTCTCTTGCTCCATCTACCATAGCTCACACCTCTCTTACTTCCGCTTGCTCATGCTTCCACTTGGGCTTTTTCCTTCAACTAGTATCAAAGCATGTTCTCTATGAGCTTGAGCTTAATCCAGCATTGCTTCAACTCTCATTCGAGTTATCTATAGCAAGGTTTCACCATTGGTAGCCATAACTCCACCTCTTGAGGTTCATATTGAGCTCTCATTGCTCTAGGACTTCTCAAGACCTATTGGGACCATCTTAGGGCAATCTTGAGCCTACATTAAGCTTATTTCAAGGAGTATTCAGCTCAATATTTAGAGTGAAAAATACAAATACACTTTTTCAGTTGTGGCCACTATCAAGCACTTGTGCTTGCTCAACCACTCCCCGACATTGGAGAAAGGTTTTGGCATTGTTTACCACTCCTCTTGGTATTGACCATTAACATTGAGCATTGGTTTTGAGTCATTGAGCTTCAGCTATTAATTGTGCAAATAGGGTTCCATGCTATCATAAAATAGGGACAACCTTATCTTCAATGTTTAGAGCTCGTATATGCTTCTTGAGATGTTCGTATACCAATGTTTTGTTACCAGATACTTGGGGGATCATATGTCATTGGTTTGAGATGCTATTGGACTGATTTGAGCACTCTTTTAGCTCATTTTTCTCATAGATATCATTGTTGTCATAACAAGGATGAATGCTATTTATTTGGAAAATGTCATGCTCTTGGCTTATGTGATGCTCCCAAGATGCTCATTTGATGCTAGACACTTGGGGAATGTTTGGCCAATGTATTGGAATGCTTTTGGATTGATTTGAGCCCATATTTGGCTCAATTTTATTGCCATATTTTGCTATTGTAATAAGCAAGGCTAAAGATTATTTTATCAATGAAAGCATATGCCTATTGCTTGTTGATGCTTCCTGACTATTTGGGATGATACATTGATGTCTATGGTTGATGCCACATGCTTGGTCATGCTCTCGGTGGGCTTTGATTGATCCCACTTTTGCTCTACCTTGATTGTCATTTTACTATTGTACATACAATGGACAACAAGCTTTTAACAGGGATAGTCTATGCCTAATGCTCTTTCATGCTATTCAGGCATTTTATCGGATGTATTGGTGCATGACATTGAAGCTCTATGCTTGGTTATGCTATTGAATGGATTTGAGCTTATGACATTTGACATCCATTGTCAATTACTTCATTGGATGCTTTAGATGTCTATGACCTTACAGGCTTGAAGCTTGGATGCTCATGACTATGTACTTGATGTATCTTGAATGCTTGGATGCCACTCACATGAAGATTTGAGCTTTGTTTGCTCATTTGGCATCTGAATTCTGGTCCAATGGGAGGCACTCACATGAAGATTTGAGCACTGGCATCTGACTTCTTATTGGGTCTTATGCTCACGACTATGTACTTGATGTATCTTGGATGCTTGGATGCCACTCACATGAATATTTGGGCTTTGTTTGCTCATCTGGCATCTGACTTTTGTTCCAATGGAAGCCACTTACTTGACACTTGGATGTTACATTAAGCTTTGGTTTTTATTTGTAGTGAGCTTGAGTATGTTGTACCTCATTTTCAACATGTTGTAATTGCAAACTATTGTGTTATTTATAAGTGCAATCTCCTCCATTTGATGCTATTTGGTCATAGTTTGTGGATAACTCATTATTTGGTTCGTACTTCTTGTTTTTAGCTTGTTTTGGCAGTGGTTTTGGGGCAATTTGTAGGTATTACAAGAGCCTGTTTGGTCTATATTGTGCCTCTTTTTCTTGTAGTATGGTTGGTCATTCAAATGATAGTTCCATCTTCAACATTGAAAAGTTGGATGGTAGCAATTATGGCTACTGGAAGACCCAAATTTGGTAGGATTTGGTGTAGAAATCTTAGATTAGGTTGATCAAATGTAAAAGCATTAAGTATGAAGATCACGATCAAGATATATGGGATGACTTAGATGAGCTTTGGAGGTCCATGATTATCCTATCCCTCAACAAGTAGGTTTATTATAATGTAGTCACAGATGGGCAGTCTACATGGGATCTTTGGGAGAAAATCGGTAATCTCTATGACAAGCTGAGCCTTGCTTCTCAGATGTATTGGCTAAAGCAGCTTATGGACCTTTGTTTGAAGGAAGGTACCAATGTTTCTCAACATTTGAGCTAGTTTCATGCTATCATTGGCTAGTTGTCATCACAGGGTATTGACTTTAAGGAGAATCTTCCAACTTTGTTCTTGTTGGTCACATTGCTTGAGTCTTGGGACACATTCCGTACTGCTATGTGTGCAAATATGTTCAAGAATGGGTTGAAGTTATCTGATGCAGAGGGTGCACTCCTGAGACATAAGAGAGCAATAGGAAGAATGTGGATGCTTCTTGTACTTCTCATGCTTTGAATGTTTGGGGTCATCATGATGGTAAGAGTGGGAATGACCGCCGTGGTAGAGACTTGCAAAAGTATCATTCTAAGTCTGATAGGGATAGCCTCACAATAAGTCCCGGGGACATGACATGCCATTATTGTGGGAAAGCAAGATATATTAGGTTGCCGTGCCATAAAATGTGCAACAACAAGCACAAGGAAAAGGGCAAAGGAAAAGTGCAGGACACAAGTTTGATGATCGTAGCATTGTCCCTGCTAAGTTCAATGTTAAGATCCAAGAGATCAATGTAGTGTACCAACTTGAATCTGATGATGATTACATACTTGCAGTTTCTTCTTTGGATAAGTCACAATTGTTTGATGCCTTGCCTAGTTTTACTCGGTGTTGGTTGATGGATTCACATGCTTTCTTTCATGTGACCCCTCATAGAGAGTGGTTCCACTCCTATCAAAGTATGACTGGATCTATCTGTTTGGGGAATGACTTGGCATTGTAGATAGTTGGTATTCGTGATATTCAACTATAGTTTGGTTCATATAGTATGTTTACTTTGCATAATGTTCGACATGTACCGGCTCTCACGAAGAGTCTTAACTCTGCTGGCACACTAGAGGATGAGGGTTACTTTGTTTCCTTTGGGTATTCTTCTTAGAAGATCGCTTGTGGGAACCTTGTTTTGGCACATGGTGCCAATTCTCACACTTTATATCCCTTGGTTGTATCTGGATTCGTAGATCATGTCTTGTCTAGGGCTGCAGTTCCACATGTGTCTCTTTGGTATCGTCGCCTTGGGCACATGTCCTTAAAGGAAATTAAAATGCTTATTTGTTTATAGTATCTTCCGCCCCTTGACTATAAGTGCTTTGAGTCATGTGATCATTGTTTGTATGGTAGGCATACACGTACTATGCATAAAAAGTGAGACATAAAGCCTTTGAGCAATTTTGCGATGAAAACAATATTAAGCATCAGTTGAGCGCATGAACATGACAATACAAGAAAGGGTCCATACTATGCTTAGCTAGGAAGGCCTACCACAACATTTTTGGCTTGAGGCAGTGACTAGTGCTATACACTTGATGAATTGAACTCCTTGCAGTTCTATTAACTTTCAGGTTGCAGAGGAGGTGTGGTCTAGAAAACCTGCTTTGTATGATAATTTGCATATCGTTGGTTGTGAGGCTTTCTGCCATGTACCCAAGGACAAGCACACAAAGCTAGATCCTAAGTCTGTGAAATGCATTTTTCTTGGTTATGGGGATGCAGGTGAGATGGGCTATTGTTTATGGGATCCACATGCTTGGATAGTTGAGATATGAAGGGTTATCTTTCAGGATGAGCCTCTTGCTCCTGTACAGCCAGCTAGACAGCGTGCAGTAGCATAGTTGATGCTCTAGTAGTTTATGACCATGATGTTAGACAAGATGTGCAAGCTTCTCATCCTGCCTTGAGACGCTCTGCTAGAGCTAGACATCCTCCTGGAGCAATTTGAGACCTTCATGGATTATGTGATGGTGGCAGATGCAAGTGAGCCTCTCACTTATGATGAGGCTATGTGCCATGGTGATAATCACTCTTGGGAGAGGGCCACACAATCAAAGTTTGACTTTTTACATAAAAATCACACATGGGAGTTGGTTCCTTTGCCTAGTGGAAAGTGTGCATTTCCATGCAAGTGGGTGTACAAGTTGAAGAGCACCCCCCCAGATTTCCCAAGCCTCTACCTATAAGGCTAGATTGGTTGCTAAGGGTTTTAAACAGCAGCATAGTGTTGACTTCGAGGAAGTCTTTTCTCATGTAGTCAAGATGATTGCCCTACGCCTAGTACTAGCACTGGTTGCTCAGTTAGATCTGGGCCTTTATCAGATGGATGTTAAGATAGCTTTCTTACATGGGGACTTGCATGAGGAGATTTATATACATCAACCTAAGGGTTTTGAGGAAAAAGGCAGGGAACACCTAGTATACAGATTGAGAAAGAGCCTTTATGGCCTTAAGCAGGGACCTAGGGAATGGTACCATAAGTTTGATGCTTTTATACATTCACAAGGCTACACACGTAGTGATATGGATCAATGTTTATACACGAAGAAGGCTCGTAATGGCAGCCTTTTGATTTTGACACTCTATGTGAATGACATGTTGATTGTTGGGAGAGCTCCTAATGAGCTGGATGCTCTAAATAGTCAGCTCAAGAAGAGCTTTGCGATGAAAGACATGGGACAAGCCTCTTGGGATGCATATTACATGTGTGACCGCTCTCAGGGGCTTCTTTACTTGTCACAAAAGGAGAATATCCAGAAGGTTCTTAAGTGGTTTCATATGCAAGATGTTAAGCATATTAACTATCCTTTTCCTTCTCATGTGAAGGTGAGCCAGGCCGATTGTCCACAATCTAATGAGCTGAAGGCCAAGATGGCCAAGATCCCTTATGCATCTGGAGTGGGCAGTTTAATGTATGCCATGATAACCACTCGTCCTGACATAGCTTTTACAGTGGGAGTTGTGGCACACTATATGGCTACACCTAGTAGGTGGCATTGGGATATCATTAAGGGTATCATGAGGTACTTGAAGGGCACAATAGATATGTGCATATGTTATGGTGGGGCTAGGATATATGAGTCATGGGGTGTTCTAACTTTGATTATGCAAGACATGTCCAGGGTGCAGAAATGCGTGGCACTCTCTAATATAGAGATTGAGTATGTTGCATCTCCCACTAAGGCTTGCAAGGAGGCTCTCTGGTTAGGCTGTCTGGTGGCAGACCTTGGTATGACAAACATGGTTCCTACACTACATTCGGATTCTATGAGTGTTATCCAATTAGCCAAGAATTTGGTCTTCCATGCGAAGACGAAGCACATTGAGGTGTGGTACCATGTTATCAAAGAAGTCGTTGAGGACAAGTCTGTTGACCTTGTCAAGATCTCAATCAACTGAAATCATGCAGACCTACTTACAAAAAGTCTCTCAACAGGGCATTTTTCCTTCCTTAGGAAGTTGATGGGCATTGGATGAGATGACCTCTATTCCTCATCCTATTGTACTCTATATACACATTGTACTTTGTCACTTATTTTTTCTTATTCCCTCTTCAATTGAGGCACATTCGCCTTTAAGTGGGAGGTTGTTGGGGGTAAGGATGCATGTGCCTAGCCACTCGTGTATTACTACACTGATAGTACCCGCATCTGCACACTACATGCAACAAGCATCCATCACTATCACTTCTCTCTTTATTCATTTAGTGACATTTTGAATAAAGGGAAGGCCGATCACACATTGTGACTGTTGGAGTTCCCACATCTTGAGTCAATTTCTCACTCTCTTGCTCCATCCGCCATAGCTCACACCTCTCTTGCTTCTACTTGCTTGTGCTTCCACTTGGGTTTCTCCCTTCAAGTATCCCATGATTACATATCCTTTAAAGGACAATTTATGTGCTTCCTCCCACGCCAATCTAACCTCTTGAAGAGATAGAATGTGAGGCTTTTTGCTTTATCGATGCATGGCATGCATTCCTCTTTGCTTCACTCCCCATTCCTTTGACATTCCAAGTAATCAAGGAGACACTTCATGGTATGCCTATTGATGTATGTAGATATTTGCTTTGTCACTTAATTATATTTATTAGACATTTTAGACGTTGTAATAGACTAATTCCCTCTTTGCTCATCCTTCTTGACCTCCTTATTCTTTCCTTTGCTTTTTTTAGCTTGTTTCTTCTCTTTCATTATGGTGTTGGGTTTAGCTTGTGCTTTAGTTATTTTGAGTTGGTTTGATTTGGGCTATTCACCACATTTAAGACTCTCCCTCTTGGGCAATCCTTCACATAATGGCCTATTTCCTTACAAATGAGATAAGGATTAGGAAATGACGATAACTTGAAATCAACCAAAAGGTCCATTCCATTTTGGTCAAAAAGTTTTGGCATCTTAAGGATTGGTTTTTCTCTATTCCATAGGATACAAGCACATTTCTCAAGCTTAATAAAACCATTAGTAGAGGCAATAGATGGGACATAAAGAGTTTTAGCAAGGATAGCAATTTCATAATCCAACCAAGCTAGTAAACCTAGGGAACTAACAATCTCTATAGGGCATTTTGTCTAGAGAACTTCCTTAGAATCAAAGTTAGCTTGCCATGGGATTGCATGAGGAAATTAGCTTGCCATGGCATTGTACACACAAGATTACCCTTGTAGATGACTACCAAATGAGGCACCGGATCTCTCTCTACTTAGAAGCAACCAAAGCATGAAAAAAACCCTTCCCAAAAGACTTGCATTGCACGAGTGAAGCTTTGGATCCATAGGTTGCCTCCTATGCCCATGAAGAACATGTACAAGTGACAAAGAGAATATTTTGCGTATCTTTGTCAAATTTGAGCCAATGAGAATGCCACATGCGCTTATAGGATGTGTTTCCCAAGTTCTAATGATTATTTCTTTCTTTGGTTAAATGCATTTTAGTGAGTCTCATAGACTTCATTCCAACTTTGCCATATCCTTGCCAAAAGATACAATTTCAACATAGTCCATATCCATGGGCTCATTTGACTTTTGTTGCTCCAACACAACCTCTTGCTTGTCCTACCCATCAAAGGTGTACTTAGCTCCCTATATGTATGCAATGGCAAGATGGCTCATGTTAGGAATGTAGCACCCACTTTGATAAACACCAACTCAAAAGGTTGTTTAGCAAATATTGTTTGGTTAAAAGGAGGAACATATAGATGATTAGTAAGAAGATTGGTCTTACAAATAATTTTGTGAGTACTCAAGAAACTTTTGCACTTCAATATTCATTATTGCAATCATTGCAATTACAACTATACCCAACAATGGGATCGAGGCAGCTCACTATCTTTTGCAACAACAGAAAAACCAAAATTGATCCCCAAAACACCAAGAACATATGAAACCTATGTGATACATCTACAAAATTTGTGAGACACCATTTTGTTACCTATAAAATTCAGGATTCAAGTTATAGTCTATTGCATGAAAGTAAGTAATATTAATAAAATAATCATAATCATCCTTAGTCTCTATGACAATATGGAGAGAGAGAGAGAGAGAGAGAGAGAGAGAGAGAGAGAGAGAGAGAGAGAGAGAGAGATGTATGTTTATGTGTTGATCCTATCACAAATGATAACCAATCAAGAAGCAATTTTTAAGGATAAGGCTAAACTATAATTTCTAGCAATTGAACAACTTTAGTTCAAGAATTCTCAAACATAGTATGGAAGTGGTAGGCAAATGTGTTAAAGATGCGGGATCTAGGACATGGCAGTGAGTGATGGTGGATGGAAGGAGAAGTGTGGACTCATGATGGAGAAGACAAAGACACTGTTTGTTACACAAGTGAATTAGGTTCCAAGATTGAGACTTGGACTCATAAACACAATCTTGTGTATGTGGACAATGACATTGACACTTCACTGAAAAGAAAAGAGTACTATCATTGCATTAAGAAAAGGAAGCAAGTACAATGCTTTATAGGAAAGTAGGAAACTGCAGTAGGCACCATTGTGCATATGGGATAGGTTAGCCTGCATGTCCTTGGCCCTGAAGCTCCATACAAAGAGGCTGTCAATGAGTGTGATTGCTGAATCTCAACACCCCTCCTCAATCACAACTAGAAAGGCACAAAGTGTCTCGAGGCTGTAATGAGAACCACCTACAAAGTGTGGGCACACCACAAACATGGTAGACACCAGAGGCTGTCGTAGAAAAGGCTAAGTGTGGGCACCAAAACATGATGGACATTCAGAGGCTGTAATAGGGGCCTCACAAAGTGTACAGGGACTGTAATGCCAAGTTACATAAGGAGTTTACAAAGCTTATGGTAGGAAGCATTAGGGCAAGGAAATTGGTGCACAGATCGGACGCAGATAGCTCACGTGGTGAATCCCGGAAGGTCCCCAAGAACAAAGTACTCTACTTTTTAGCACAAAAACCCATGTAAAAGCAAGCACGACATGAGACAAGAGACAAATTGGGTTCAATCTCCCCCATGCCTTGTGTGAGCGCTTCACAAAGCATGTATTTAATGTATATTTCCAATCTTCATGCTCAAAAATAGCCCAATTACAAAAATATGACAAGCTTTTAGCTTTTGAGTTTGCTTTCTACCAAAAATAAGAAAATAAAGCTAATGGACGGTGCCCATAGAGTCTGGCACGCCCAATCTCAATGTCCAAATAGAAATAACATATCCAGGCGCATAAGCGCATACAAAATAATAATAAATAATCGATGTCTCTATAGACATAATAAAATATAGGCGTGGCACCTATCAAAATATAGTCCAAAGGTCGAAAACCCACTAGACTCCAATGCTTTCCTCCGCCACTGCTGCTATCTCTACACATCAACTGAAGCATTCACAATCGTTAGTAAAATAACACAATTAAACCGACAAAAGTGAATACCTAGCAGTCTTCAGCTACATAAATAAATCAACTGGTTAGAAATAAATCCTAACCTTAATTTATTACGAGTGCGCACTCTAAACTCATAAACGTTTATTAATTTAATATGCATTTTGCGGAATCACCCGCTATGGAATCACCCATGTACACACTAAATTAATGAAACGCCCGAAAAGGACAGGCGTCCCCATCAACTTCTCGCACAAAGAATCCTCTTTGCGTATGAGCCCCGGTCATCTAAGTTTACGGAATCCATCGTAAAACCTCACGGAATCCACCGTGGAATATGCCTCCTGGCATCATACCCCCGGGGTGGGATAGCAATTGACCTCAATTGCTATTAGCTCAATGTGGAGCTAACAGAGTGGGGAAAGCATTTAAGTCTCTAGCGTGCATCCATTGTGCTTCCTCTACAGGATGGTTCTTAAATTTTACTAGATATCTAGAATACCTTCGGCCAGTTCTAGTGGTCATGTAGTCAGTGTCTATGATGGCTTCTGGTTCAAGTATTTCAGTCTCTTCTTCTAGTAAAGGTGGGTTTTCATAGACAGGGTGGATAGGTAATTGTCCTCTAAATGGTCTCAATAAACTAATATGAAATGTATTATGAATTTTCCAATGGGATGGCAGTTCTAGCTTGAATGCATTGTCATTAATCTTGTGAATGATTCTAAATGGTCCGTAGAATCTAGGGGCTAATTTGACAACTGGATGTCTATCTACACTTTGCAGTCTACGCTTTTCTATTCTTAGCCAAACATAATCATCAACTTTGAAATTCATGGCTTGTCTTTTCTTGTTGGCTTGTTTGGTATATGATTGTTGGGCTTTAGCAATCATATCCTTTACTTCATCAAAAATAGTGTTATGCATAACAGCAATATCATCGGCACTTTGTATTTTATTAGACAAAGAGGCAACAGGTGTAGATAATCTATATCCATAAATAACTTCAAAAGGTGCTTTCTTTGTAGATGTGTGCGGTGTATTGTTATATGCAAACTGTAATAAATGTAAATGAGTATCCCATGTCTGAGGTTTAGAGATAGTGTATGCACATAAAAGATCTAGAATGGTACTATTTGTGGCTTTTGTTTGTCCATTTGTTTCTGGATGAAATGCAGATGAGAAATCAATCTTTGTGCCTAAATTTGCAAACAGTGTAATCCAAAAATTATTACAAAATCTAGAATCTCTATCTGAAATAATCACTTTCGGCAATCCGTGGTTAGTAAAAACAGTTTTCAAAAATAACTGTGCTGCTTGTGATGCTGTTAAAGTTTTCTTACATGCAATAAAATATGCTTGCTTACTAAATCTATCTACAATTGTCCAAATCATGTCATGGTTAGATTTAGTATTTGGTAAGCCAGTAATGAAATCCATAGATATATCTTCCCAAGGTTTAGATGGAATAGATAAAGGCATTAATAATCCATACTGTTTACCATGATGTCTCTTTATTCTTTGACAAATCAAACATTCAGAAACAAAATTAGATACATCTGCATCCATATGCGGCCAATAAAAATCTTCAGTTAACATGCGTAATGTAGAAATGATACCTCTATGACCTTGATATGGGGGACAATGAAT
This sequence comes from Lygodium microphyllum, assembly GCF_053477565.2. Taxonomy (NCBI): domain Eukaryota; kingdom Viridiplantae; phylum Streptophyta; class Polypodiopsida; order Schizaeales; family Lygodiaceae; genus Lygodium; species Lygodium microphyllum. The sequence goes on along the minus strand of NC_141135.1, from coordinate 23,925,721 downwards.
TTCATTTAAAACAAAAGATCGGAATGGAATAGTAACACACAGTCTCTTTTCAAAAAACATGAATCCATCATTATATGACAATGAATCAACAGGAATGAAATTATTTTGAACTAATTTTTGCCAATCAGAATGAAAAGTAATATCCTGGTGATATGTGTCTTTCATAGCAATCAAAGAATCAAAAGATATGATAGATATATTATGAATTGCAGGTCTTCTACTTAATGCATCAGCAACTACATTTTCTTTTCCAGGTTGGTATTGAATGATAGGATGGAAACTTTGAATGAATGAAGCCCATTTGATATGGCGGTCAGAAATTTGAGGTTGGCTAAGTAGATGTCTAATGCTTTGCTGGTCGGTCTTTATCATGAATTCTGAACCCATTAAATAATGCTTCCATTGTTTTAATGCTCGGACAACTGCTAAGAGTTCCTTGTCATAAGTGGAATATTTGAGCTCAGAGGGTTTCAGCTTAGAACTAGAATATGCTATTGGATGGTTATCTTGCATTAGCACGGCTCCTATTCCTGATCCGCTAGCATCAGTCACAACTAGAAAGAATGGTCTGTTAAAGTCAGGTAATTGTAGAACAGGGGCATTGGTCAATGCACGTTTGAGTAAGTCAAAGGATTTGTGCTAATTTTCAGTCCATTGATAAACAATGCCTTTCTTAAGAAGTTTGGTCAGTGGTAAAGCAAGTAATGAGAAATTACGTACAAACTTCCTATAGAAACTAGCAAGACCAAGGAATGAGCGTAATTCATGTACATTTTTAGGAATAGGCCAATGCAATATTGCGTCAATTTTCTTAGGATCAACTTTTATTCCTTCTTTTGATACAATATGACCTAGATATTCTATTTCTGTCTTAAAGAATTCACTCTTGTCAGGATTTGCAAACAATTGATTTTCTTTCAGTAATTGAAAAACTAATGATAAATGCTCATAATGCTCTTTTTCACTTTGACTGAACACTAAAATATCATCAAAGAAAACAATCACACAATATTGATATTTTAGAAAAATACGATTCATCATTCTACTGAAAGTAGCAGGTGCATTAGTTAATCCGAATGGCATGACTAAGAATTCGTAATGGCCAAACTGTGTCCTGAATGCAGTCTTAAATATGTCAGATCTATCTAACCTCACCTGATGATATCCAGATTTAAGATCAATTTTACTAAATATAGAAGATCCTTGCAGTTTGTCCATAAGGTCATCAACTCTAGGTATAGGATACCTATTCTTTACAGTGATCTTGTTTAATGCTCGGTAGTCAATACACATCCGATAAGTATTATTCTTTTTCTTGACTAAGAGCACAGGTGCACCGAATGGAGAACTGCTAGGTCGAATTAAGCCTCTATTTAGTAATTCTTCAACTTGACTCTGGATTTCTTTTTGCTCTATTTGATTGTGCCTATATGGGGCTTTGCAAGGTGGTTGTGTGCCAGGTATTAGGTCAATCTTATGGTCTTCTGGACGTGATGGACGTAAACCTGGTGGTAAGTCTTCTGCAAAACAATCCTTAAAATATGCAAGAAATTCCTTATGCCTAGGGTGCATATGATTTTCCTTTGCGTGCAAGTCATTCACCCAAATGAGATATGATTTAGTATTCTTACGTAGTGCACGTTTTGCTTGGGTATGCGAAAGCAGTGGAAACATATGAGATGCATGCATACCAAATAATGTAATAGATTTTCCTTGAAAATTAATATTCATTGTGTGTGTGGAATAATCTATATTGGGATTATGTTGGTGTCTCCATGGCATTCCTAGAATAATGTCGCTAGACTGTAATGGGACAACTAAGAAATTTCTTCTTTCAATATATGGACCAATTTGAATTTCTAAATCTTGAACTTCTTGTGTGCCATTGTACCTAGTACCTAAAAATGCAGCTTTTATGTGATAGTGCGTAGGTACAGTATGCAATTTCAATTCCTTTACCAATTTTGCTGAAATAAAGTCATGGGTACTACCATCATCATGCAATATAATTCTTTCTTTTCCATGCACCATACATTTCATAGTCAACAATGAATGTGAAGTAGGCATACCTGGTAAAGTGTCGGAAGTAGTAGTAGGATCATCATCTTCTTCAGTGAAATCCGGCATATCCTCATGCTCGTCTTCGTCCATAGCTCCAAGGTAGTTGATATGTGCTGATGGCTTCTTTGAATGACAATTTGCTGCGAGATGCCCTGGCTGGTGACACTTGTAGCATACGATGGGCTTGGCTTTGGTCACATTATTTGCAATGGCTGGGAGTCTGGGTATATTTGGATTTTCTTGTGAAATAGGCTTAGGATTTGGATTGACAGTGGATGGTAATGCAGGTGGTTTAGGCCAATTCTTGCGGAAAGATGGTGATGAGAAACGACCTGGATTAAACCTTCTGAAATTGGAATTGAATTGTTTAGATCCATAATTACCGTTTACTTGGAATGGCTGTGGTCGTCGATCTCTTCCGCGTAACTTATCTTCAGTGTCGTGAGCTAAGGAGATGGCGTCTTCAAAGGTAGCAGGCTTGAACATATTTACCTCAGCGTAGTAATATCCAAGAAGTCCAGACATATACTTCCGCTTATGTGTCGTCTCTGGTACGTCTTCAAGCATGCGTAGCTGTAAGAGTGCATTCCAAAAACGCTCTGTATACTGTGGAATAGGCTCACGATCGCGCTGTTGGAGTAAATCCCATTGCTTGATAGCCTTCTCATGAAATTGCGGTGGAAGGAAATTTTGCATGAACTTCTTCTTGAAATCTTCCCATGTAGCAGGACATGCTATGCTCTTGCGGACTACAGTCCACCAAAGTGATGCTCTATCTATCAGATGATTAGTAACACACTTGATTTTATCTTTCTCAAAATAAGTTTCCTCATGGAAATAGTCATCAAATTGGCTAATGAATGATAAAACAGTCTTTCCTTCTCTTATGCCATTGAAAGTGCGAAACTTGAAACTTCGTTTACTTATCTTGGATTCCTTGCGAATGGTTTGTGCTTCAAGAGTGGCGTCGATGGTACGGCGAATCAGATCTTCAGCTTGGGGTTCTTCTTTGTCAGTGGACGCTCCTTGTAGCTTTGTCAATTGCGCTTGCAAGGCTTGCCTAGCTCTTCGCTCTTCTTCCAATTGCAGCATGATAAGATCCAGCTTTTGTTCCATGGTAGGCTCGGGTAGATCGTCTTCAGCCATAGGATCATCCATATGTGGGGTAGTCATCCTGTAAAACTCAACAAACCTTTCTCACTCAAAATCAGTTAGCGGGATGAGCGTAGCTCAAATTTGGGGTTACAAGGCTATGTATTTTTGGGTATTTTCTTCTTCAATTTTTAGAAATTCTGCAATATTTCTATCTCCGTTTGCTGAAAGTACTTCAACAAACTTGTAGATAGGTAAAACAACTTGCTGCGAACAACTTTCCAGTTCAGAGTTTTTGCATACGAACAAGTCTTCTATGAGTTTTAAGCACTAGTCAGTTCTGATTTAGTCTGACTTGCAGAGTTGCAGACTTAGCAGACTTGCAGGATTGTTGACTTGCTGGACTTAGGCCGACTTGCAGAACTTGATTCCAAGTGACTTACTGAACTTGACTTCTGGAGCGCAGGACCTGGAGTTACTGACTTTGTTTGGCCAGTGTGACTTGCAGAGGATTGTGTGACTTGAAGGAAGCTTAGTGGTTTAAACTTTAACTTAAAGATTTAGAGGGAGTAATGGGGAAGAATCAGGCCGCCGTTTTTTCGTGAAGGGGGGGGGGGCCGTTTTTCCCATGCGGAATTTTCGGGCTTCTCCTCTTGCAAGTCGACTTGACGATTTGAAGCTTTATAAGCTTCTTAAGCTTAAGATTAAGCTTTAAGGTCATACTAAACTTGATTATGAAAAGATCTTATCTCTGTTTGCAACGACTTGATGAAGAGAATGGATGAGTGGTCCTCCGCCGACAGAGCCTGGTCCTTCACGATCTGACAGTGGAAATAGGGGTTCTTGATCGCCAGAAGTCTGTCTGTATCGACGGTTCGCGACGAGATTGACTGTAGAGGCCGTTTGTTCCTGGAGCTCCGCCTTCGCCCGAGATTGGTAGCGATTGGAAGCCCTTGATCTCTGCTCCGCTCTGATACCACTGGTGCGCAGATAGGACGCAGATAGCTCACGTGGTGAATCCCGGAAGGTCCCCAAGAACAAAGTACTCTACTTTTTAGCACAAAAACCCATGTAAAAGCAAGCACGACATGAGACAAGAGACAAATTGGGTTCAATCTCCCCCATGCCTTGTGTGAGCGCTTCACAAAGCATGTATTTAATGTATATTTCCAATCTTCATGCTCAAAAATAGCCCAATTACAAAAATATGACAAGCTTTTAGCTTTTGAGTTTGCTTTCTACCAAAAATAAGAAAATAAAGCTAATGGACGGTGCCCATAGAGTCTGGCACGCCCAATCTCAATGTCCAAATAGAAATAACATATCCAGGCGCATAAGCGCATACAAAATAATAATAAATAATCGATGTCTCTATAGACATAACAAAATATAGGCGTGGCGCCTATCAAAATATAGTCCAAAGGTCGAAAACCCACTAGACTCCAATGCTTTCCTCCGCCACTGCTGCTATCTCTACACATCAACTGAAGCATTCACAATCGTTAGTAAAATAACACAATTAAACCGACAAAAGTGAATACCTAGCAGTCTTCAGCTACATAAATAAATCAACTCGTTAGAAATAAATCCTAACCTTAATTTATTACGAGTGCGCACTCTAAACTCATAAACGTTTATTAATTTAATATGCATTTTGCGGAATCACCCGCTATGGAATCACCCATGTACACACTAAATTAATGAAACGCCCGAAAAGGACAGGCGTCCCCATCAACTTCTCGCACAAAGAATCCTCTTTGCGTATGAGCCCCGGTCATCTAAGTTTACGGAATCCACCGTGGAATATGCCTCCTGGCATCAGAAATACAAGGCTTTTAAAACAGTCTATCAGAGTAATGAGAGTAGAAGGACTGATAAGACTTGTCCTTCCGATCCTGGTGATCTTCATCGTCATCTTCATCTTCATCTTTTGGTCCATGGTCTTTTGGTCCATGGTCTTCTTCTTCTTTCACAACAAGATAGGCCTTTTGGGACCTCTTCCTAGCATGACAGAACTTCTCAATGTGTCCGGTCCTTTTGCAGAAGTCACAGAATAGTTGTTTCTTTTTGCCTTTGTATCTGTTGTTTACATATAACATTTGTTCATCCTTTGAAGTGCTAGGCTCTTCTTTGCTTTTAAGTTTCTTTTCTTCCTCTAGCAGAGAGGCTTTAATGTCAACAAGTTGAGGATCAAGCATATTGGTTAGAGTGGTTGATACATTATCATAAGCAGGAGGCAAACTTTTTAACAAGACACCAATACAAACATCTTCATCCATTTTTAGCTTTATTCCTGCAAGTTGAGTAAGCAGGCTTTCCATGTAGTTCAGATGGGATGCCAGGGATGTATGAGGCTTCATATCAAGTTGGAAAAATTCAATTAATAGACCATACTTAGACGACTTTGACTGTGCACCAAATAAGGTATCCAATTTATCCCAAGTGTCATGGGACGTGTCACAGGCATCCACATGATGGATGTAGATGTCATCCAATTCCAGTTTGATGATGGCTTGTGCCTTGTCATCATTCTTCTGCCAAGTAACTGTAAGGTCCGCATCTTGAGGTTTCTTCTCTTTGTCATTTGTGATGGCCTAAAGACCCTTCTTCATCAGAATGAGTTTAATCCGGGTTTGCCAAGTGTGAAACCCGACTCCTTTGAATCGAGCATTTGGAGAATCTTTTCCCATGTTGAGGTTGCAAGATCAGCAGCAAATCAACCCAGAATTCTGAAATTTTATCAGTAGAAGAGCAGATTACAATGTGTCAAGAGACACAGGTAATGACAGTGTGAAAAACACACTATGTCAGTGTTGATGTTGAGCTTGATTCTTCTTGTTCGGTTGTTCTTCAATCTTCTCCGGTCCTTCCCCTCCTTGATTTGGTGCTGGGACAGTGGATTAGAGTGAGCTTTAGCTTGGTAAAGTGCCAGGAGTGAGAAAATGAGAGAAAAGAAGAGCTTGAGAGATTTTGGCTATGGTGGAATTAGGGTTTCTGAGACAGGGGCCTGGTTTTTTTAGATTGCAGGACTTGTAGTTGATCATTTTCAAAAAATTTTATATTTCTAGGAAGCTTATGTCAAGGGCTATCAAAGCCCCATGGAAATCATCCAGATCGCGGACAGCACGGCGCACACAGAGGGCTTGAATAGGGATGGCGCAGATCAGGACAGCAATGGCGAATTTCCGCAATGCTGGAGCTGCAGGTCACTAATGTTGGTGTTTAAAGTGACAGGAGGTAGCGCCCTGAGCCAAGGAACATTTCTCCAAAAGAAAGCGTGTTGAAATTTTGCCTGTGGAGGGAGATCAAGAATCTCCAAGTGAGCTGGGTCTTGTTGGCTATGGAGGACACCCAAAGCAGAAGTTGAGAAGATTGACAATGCTGAACTCCAGGGTGTACAATGCTTAGGTGTGAGGTGCCAGGGAGGAGGACCTTGTGTTGGGGAAGATTCCCCCAGAAGGAATTGTGAAGAGATATGGTCTCTATGAGGAGATATAAGTGTTTAAAGCAGGGGATGTGCTGTGTAGCTATGGCTGCCAAGCAGGGCAGTGAGAAGAAAGAGTAGGAGATGAGGTCCTAGACTTGGCCTGAGCTGGACTGAGCTCAAACTGAGCTAGATGAGAGTGAACTGGAGTTGGAGGAGCAGTGCACGTGTGTGGGTGTGATAAATCAAGTCAAAAGACAACAAGCAATTATATTACTCCTTGGGATGTACTATTATGACAATTCAAGAGAAGTTTAGGGTTTGGGGTATAGTTGATGGGGAAGGTGTTTAGAGAGAGGAGGAGAGAGACAAAGGGGGAGGAGAGGGATTGTAAACACCATCACTTTACAAGTGCCCAAGCGGAGCCCTAGTCTATTCTATATATTATTTAGAGGTTTGCCTTAGGGATCCCAAACCAACCACAAGGGTCCCAAGCCTATGTAGCACATGAAGGAGGAGTTTGGTATTTAGGAAATAAAGAGGGTTTTTTCTTGAAGGGTGAGTGGGAGTTATATTTATTTTCTATCATCTCTCTCTCTCTCTCTCTCTCTCTCTCTCTCTCTCTCTCTCTCTCTAATTATTAATAATTCATAACATAATACATAATTATATATGTATAATACTTTAATTGACATATAATTATACATAATTATTTAATAATTGATTGATGTATTATCAATTAACAATTAATAATAATCAATTACATCATTGCATCATTATACATATTAACTACTATACACGTAATCAAGTGCATTAAAGATAATGATCATAATAAGTACATTACAATATGATTAATATAAATAATACAATAATAAAAATAAAAATAAGTTAAAGTAATAAGACATTAACTAAGTTTATAGATTAAAGTTTTATTAACATATATACATAATGCATAATATGTATATACATTAACTTATTTATTAATTACTATATACATTTATAATATAGATCTTTTACTAAAAATTAATCAACATATTAATAGTTAATGATTAATAAATAGTCAATTCTAATAATAGATTAATACTTCTAATTAATATGTATGTTATTGAGTTAACATACTAATATATTATATATATTATAATTATTATACAAATTTAATGTAATAATTATGTGTATATATATTAATTATTATGTATATAGTAATTAAAATAAATTTGAATAATAATTTAATGATAATTATATTAGTTATATAATTGGTATAATAATATCTAATAATTAATTATTAATACATAATCAATTATGTTAATATATTACTAACTATGATTAATACTTATATGATAAATTAAAGTACAATGATATCATATGGATCATATTTATTATTATTATTATTATCATTATCATTATCATCATTATTATTATTATTATTATTAGGTCAAGTATGTAGGTAATAATATTCAATTATAAGAACAATACGGTGCACACGCGCACACGCACACGCACATGCACATGTGCACACACACACACACACACACACACACAAAAGACATAATCAGCCTATGAGACATATCCATGTACAAAGGAATATCCTCATGATATTATGAAAGTGAGAAAATCCTATCTTAATGTGCAATAAGTGTAGACATCATCATTTGGGCAAGCCCTCAATGAATACAACTATGTCAATCTAGGGACATGAGGCTATATGCATGTGAGATACAATGATGCCATGTAGATCTAACACCATCTAATGAATATACAGGGAGTAAAATGTGATAGCTAGGTGAGGGCTCCTAGAACAAGCTCTTGAGGGCAAGCGTTGGCTCGATGGGCCAAGTATGTCTCATGATGCTATCGAATTTGGATGGCCTCTCCCTAGTGGGAGTATGGCCTCCTCTTGCTAAATGTACTAGATCGTCATCTGGACCTAAACTCATGTGGTTTTTGTAGCGAAAGCCTCTTAGTCTTCCTATTTTTTGATCTTTATGTCCCCTAACCAGTGCAGCTCCCTCATAGAACTTTGTCCAGATTGTCCAATATGTATCGCCCCAGATATATATGATTTGATGTGCTCATCACCGACTATATAGTCTATTGCCATCGAAGCAGTGTATGATACTTCTCTTGTATCTTGGCATAAGCACTAGCATAAGAAGTGCTCTTCTGTCTCCACCTCCTCATGGCATAGTTGACAAATCCTTTCCTCCCTAGGTACCTATGAGGCCTTGCTTGTCTCTATCTTGAGTTGGTGTGACGATACTCTAACCTATATTATGGCAACTCGCATGGCATGTGGCATGTAGCAATCTATGTACAATGGTCTAGTAATGAACCCATCCTTAGTGAGGCACATGAAAATGTATTTGTAATGCTACATCTTCATGGGGAGAGGGGCCTAGGGTGCCACCCATGTGCTTTGTGTGTGTCTCTAACACAAGTCTTGCCCGACGATCATGCTCCATGCTATCCCTAAGAGCTGGACAAAAGGTAAATCAGGGTCACACTGGAAGGGAGGAGACTTGTCATGTTGATGTCATACCTAGCCAATAGCTACTCCACCTAGAAGTACCATGAGCTCTCACATCCCTCATGGGCCATCTATCTAGATGCCTCTAATGCCCTCCATGGTAACCTGTTAGAGTATCTCATGGGGCATTGAGGGTTTGTTGCGTATCATGTATGACAGCAAAATTATCTAAGGCCAATCTATCTATGACAAGGGAGAATTGACCAAAGAGCGAGACTCCCCAAGAGGGGAGGCTGTTGTACCCTCACAACCTCACAAGGCTGTTCAGCGGTTATGTCCCATAAGGACATGCCAGAGGAAGAGAATGCTGAGGCCCAACCGAGCACACCGACATCTGACCTAGTTCAGGGTCCCAAGTCCTTAAAGGATACGCCACAATTTCCCGAGAAAAAGAGGAGAAAACAACGAAAACAATGGCAGTTGCTAGTGGTTGTGGATACCAAGCACATTGAGACCAAGAGTGCTGAAGAGATGAGGAATAAAGCATTGAGTCCATCCACCAATGAATCCATTGCCATCTCTCTTAATAGCAATGAAACCTCAAACACATTCGTGTGTTCTGAAAAATCAAGGCAACCATTACCATTAGCAGTTGCTTGCAACGCTCAATCCACCGACAATAGAGCTCACATTGACCAATCAAGAGTGGATGCAACACTGTCACAACAAGGTGAAAACACTATACTAGTCACATCTGAGGAGAACCATGACACAATAGCAGGAAAGCCTCAGGAGAAACATGAAAACCTCGAGGATGTAGGCAATCCTAGCTTTGACCAATCTTGCTCATCTAGGAACGACCTCCCTAGCTATGCTAAAGCCTAAAGAAACTCCTAGAACCTTGCATGAGATAGCAACCAAGCAAGCCTTCATAGAACATAGAAGTGTCACAGAGTGCTTGATTGAGTTGGATGCTAAACTTAAATTACTCGCATGCATCTACGTCCTTGCAGACATGGGCACATTCGCTAGGGAGCAGCTTGAAGAATACTTGCCAGGTCCTCTGTCCTGGGAAGAGCAAGAATATCTTAATGACCACTATGACATGCTCCTACATAAGCGCATGCAACTCATCTCTGACGAGGAGGCCGACGAACTATGCTTAATTGTGACATTCAACAAAGCAGTTTGCCAACCAAATCCCTTAGAGATAGAGCAACTAAAGCAACAATTAGAGGGTCGAAGTCAATTTGAAATACGTTGGTTTGAAAACCGTGTTATTTAGAGGAGCGATTGGCCAAATGGCCATCTCAAAGAGACCCAACCTATGTGGCGCCAGTTTCCCTTCGAGTACTGACTGCCATTCGGGGTATGGACTTAGCCGAAACTAGTCACGAAAACTCACTGGTTGATAAGATTCTCATTGAGGAGGAGCTATATGTTGTGAGTAGACTCAAACAAGGTACCATGCTACTCAATGCCAGCAGTCGAGGTAGGACGAACATCATCATGGGGGCCGTCCCTCTACATCAAACACTACATGCCTCACCTTACTCCTCCTCGTCATAGGTGCTTGACAATCCACTGTGATAAGATTTAATACTAACTACACATTAAAGTACTTTTAGACTTTGGAGTCTTTGCATGTTTCATCGATAAGAAGTTTGCACAATGATAAGTAAAGTTCCAGAAGACTAGTCCTTCCTTTTATAAGTTTAGAGAAAACTTTCCAAGGATCCCTTTGCCTAGAATATCAAGAAAAAATTCAACAAGGGTGTACAATTGTTGAAGGCTTCTAGGAAGTTGAAGGCCTACTATATGAGTGGTTCTATCTTGCCTCAGGGCCTAACCCTGGGTTCATATTTTGTAGGTTCCCCCACAGTAGCCATCATGGAGCACACAATGCAACTGGTCTGCAAGGAAGCTCTTCATCGTTGGAGGAAGCATATGGCACAAGCTCCTCCACTAGAATGCTACATGCCTACCCTAAAGAGGTACACACCGAGACGAGGCCCAAAGCGACACTGTCTGAGATACAGGCCACGAACTCCCCAGGCCAGGAAGAGGAAGGCTCAAGGGAACGCCAAGGATAGCGACCTCTGCCATGCAGGCCCTCCCCAGACGCTCGAGCACCAAGTGCTCAAAATAAGAGAAGGAAGCCAAAAACAAGAAGGAATTTGTTGAATTATTTAAAAGCATTCTTGATACAACAAACGCCCTGGGACTACACCATTTGGGTCCGAGCTGATATCTCCCTTGCCCGGCCTGATAGGAGCCCCCCCACCAGCAACGCCCCCGTCGCCTCACTACCCGGACTCACCCCGCTTGATACAAACAGAATAGCACCTATGTTCTATAAAATGCTTACCAAGTGCCACCTAGCCATGACTTTTTGTCTTTAGATGGTCAAAAGTGTCAAGATTGTGGGAGAGAAGGAAGGAGTCTCGCTTGAAGCTTTCTTGCTTGCACAATGGGGGAAGACACACAAGGGTGGAGGCTGAAAACAGTTTTCCTCTTCTTAGTTGTGTAAGCCAAAAGAACTCAAGTACAAAGAAATAGAAGAACCCTATATATGGGTCTCAAACCAAACTCAACTAACTAAGGTGGCATACTAACTGAGCCACGAACTAGAGTAGATAAGGATAGCTATCATGTAGCTATTATTCATGGGCGGTGTACCAACCGCGTCTGCAACTGACAAGTCGGGGACATAAATATACAACGGTCACCCTGGCGCATCACGAGTGGAGCTCGATATCTCAACACTCCCCCTCGAGCTCAATCCCAATTCCTGCACACCAAGCAGGTCTCTGAACTTGCGCAGCTTCTCTGCGCCCAATGCCTTCGTGAATATGTCAGCTACCTGATCTTCTGTGCTGACATAAACTAGATCAATAAGACCTAGTAAAACCCTCTCTCGCACATAGTGATAATGCACCTCAATGTGCTTTGTTCTAGCATGATAGACTGGGTTATTTGCCAAGTGTATACTACTCATGTTGTCACAATAAATGACAACTGGCCCATCTGTAGACTGATGCATATCATAAAGTAGCTTATGCAACCAAGCTACCTCACATGCAGCCATTGCTGCACCCCTGTACTCAGCCTCTGTGCTCGACAAGGCAACTGTAGGCTGTTTCTTGCTGCTCCAAGTGACTGCAGCACTCCCAAAAGAGAACACATATCCACTGGTAGATCTTCTATCAGAAATACTACCAGCCCAATCAGCATCAGTGTATCCATGCAGTTGTATCTGAACCCCAGTCTGATAAAATAGTCCATACTGCAATGTGGACTTCACATACCTGAGTATGCGTCTAGCCGCATCCAAATGCGGTTTCCTTGGAGCCTGCATAAACTGACTTACCAATCCAACAGCATAGCTCAAATCTGGCCTGGTAATAGTCATATAAATCAAACTTCCTACTATGCGTCTGTACATAGTAGGGTCTTCTAGAAGCTCACCTGCATCTGTGCTCAGCTTCACATTTTGCTCCAAAGGAACTGAAATAGGCTTACAGCCTGTCATCCCATATTTGGACAGCATGTCCAATCCATACTGCCTCTGCAAGAGCTGTATCCCACTTGGTGATCTAATCACCTCAATGCCCAAGAAATAACGCAGCTCTCCCAAATCCTTCATCTCAAACTTCTGCTTCAATAGCATTTTCACATGAAGGATATCTTCATCACTGTCACCTGTCATAATCAAATCATCAACATAAATGACAAGCAGCATAATACCTTTCTCTGTTTTTCTCACATAAAGTGAGAAATTTGCCTTGGAAATCTGAAAGCCAATAGTGACAAGATACTGTCCTATCTTGTCAGACCATGCTCTAGGTGCTTGCTTCAAGCCATACAAGGCTTTCTTCAACCTGCAAACAAACTCAGGATGAACAGCATGCACATAACCTGGTGGCTGCTCCATATAGACCTCTTCTTGCAAATCACCATGCAAGAAGGCATTCTTTACATCCATCTGATGTAAAGACCATCCCTTTGATGCAGCCATAGCAATGACTGCTCTTACGGTTGCCATCCTTGCAACCGGACTAAATGTTTCTTCATAGTCAATGCCATATGTTTGTGCATACCCCTTGACTACTAATCTTGCCTTGTATCTGTTCACAGAACCATCAGCATTGTGCTTCACCTTATAAACCCACTTACAACCAATTGCATTCTTACCTTTAGGCAAAGGTACTAACTCCCATGTAGCATTTGCTTCCAAGGCATCCATTTCTTCATCCATGGCTTTCTCCCATTTTTCTTTTCCCATGGCTTGCTCAAAAGATGTGGGTTCTGGTTCCTGTATCACTTTGACCATATATGCATAGTGAATGGCTGTAAATCCATCATATTTCAGCCTATCCATAGGATACCTAGCTCTTGTAGACCTGCGCAAAGTAGGTTCACTCCCAGGTGCTCTCAAAACATCCCTGGTCTTCCTTACTCCAGGTGTAACAATAGAAGGAATACCCAACTCATCATCAATGCTCTGTTCTGAGCCACTGGATTCACCATCCACATAAGAGTGACCTGCATTCACATCAAACATGGGCTGATCAACCTTCTCTTTTCCTTTTCGTGATACCTGCATACCACTATCTGCATTGCTTTGAGAAGATTCTCCTGATCTCAATCTGCCTGTCCATGGCGAAGAATGTGAACCACTGCTAGAGGACGCTCCAGGTCCACTAATATTTTGTGACTGCTGCTGTGAATTCTGTGTAGCATTACCATTTTGTGCATCTTCATCATCAATCACATTTACTGGTTTATACCAGCTACTCATCTCATCAAAAACAACATCTCTGCTCACTGTAAACTTACGAGTAGAAGGGTTATAGCATCTATACCCTTTTTGCTGCAGAGAGTAACCAATAAAGATGCACTTCTCAGCTTTTGGATCCAACTTGGATCTCAGCTCATCTGGCACATGTACATAGGCAATGCAACCAAAAATTTTCAAATGAGAAATATCTGGTTTCCTACCAGTATACCTCTCTTCTGGAGTCATTCCATGTATTGCTGCAGTGGGAGTCCTGTTCATTATGTAGACTGCTGTAGCAACTGCTTCAGCCCAATAAAAATCTGGCAAGTCTTTTTCATTGAGCATGGCACGAGATACCTCTCCAATATGCCTGTTTTTCCTTTCTGCAATTCCATTTTGTTGTGGGGTATAACTGCATGAATATTGCTGCTTTATGCCATGCTCCTGCAAGAACTTTGCAAACTCATTTGAGAGGTACTCTCCCCCTCCATCTGACCTTAGGCATTTTATCTGCAAGCCTGTTTCTTTTTCAACCATAGCTTTAAGAGTTTTGAAATGCCCAAAAACTTCACTTTTCTTTTTCATAAAATACACCCAAACTTTTCTGCTATAGTCATCAATAAAACTGGCAAAATAATGACAGCCTCCAAGAGATGCAGCTTTAGTTGTCCACACATCAGAGTGAATTAATTCCAATGGCTTCTCACTCTCTTGAACATGTCTAGGAAATGGTTTCCTTGCCTGTTTTCCAAACTGACAGGCTTCACATACCTTATGCATTTCTGCAACCTTGAATTTGGGCAATCCTGCAACAATATTTTGGGCCTGCATTGATTTAAGTCGCTGTACATTAACATGACCAATGCGTTTATGCCAGATATCAATATCTGCAACTACACCGGTCCCATGTGCAAACATTGCTGCACTCAATTCAGACATGTCTGCATCCAATGTAAACATTCTGCCCTTCTTCTTTCCTTTTGCTATCAAGCGACCTTTATTTTTCATATCCTCAACAAAGCATCCATGAGGATTAAATCTGACCTGCAAGCCCTGTTCAACCATTTGACCAACTGAAACCAGATTCTTGGTGATATTCGGGACATGAAATACATCGGACAGGTATTTCTTTTTCCCACCCTGCATAGACAAGGGAATTTTTCCAATCTGCACAATAGGATGTGCAGTATCATCACCAGTCTCCACAAATCCTGGTTTTTCCATTTTCCTTGCATCCTCCATCCATTCTGCATGACCTGTCATGTGGTTTGATGCACCTGAGTCAACATACCATACATCATTGCTTTCTTCTGCACTTGTCATAGAATTGTTCATGTGCTGCACCATGAACAAATGCTCATTTCTGTCATCACCCTGTCTACTAGAAGATGCATAATTCCCTTGTTGCAGTTTTCCATTCATGATGTCATTCTGCTTTTTATAGCAGTCTTTAGCCATATGACCCATTTTACCACAGTAGTAGCATTCAACATTACTGTTTGCATTTTGGCCTCTTTGCCATCCACCACGACCTCTTTGGCTCCCCCTGCCTCTAGAGTTACCACGTCCTCCTCCATAGGACTGGTTTTCTTGAGTTTGCTGCATATTCTGATTTCTGCCACGGCCTCCAAATCGGCCTCCTCTACCTCTGCCTCTACCTCTTCCAGCATTTGAGTAGAAGACAGCTTCTTTTGAAGTTCCTCCTGAAGAAGATGCACCACCATTTCTCTGTTCCTCAGAAATTAGAAGAGCAATCAACTCCTCAAAATCAGGAAATCTTTCACGAACTGAAATGGATGTCCGAAACTGTGCATAATCCTTTCCTAGACCATTCAAGGTCACGGAAACTAAATCATCATCTTCCACTGGCGACCCAATGGAAGCAAGTGCATCTGCAATCTTCTTCACCTTCATGTGGTAGTCGTTGATGCTCATACTTTCTCTTTGCACATTATGCAACTCTTGCTTGAGCTGCATTTTCCTGGCTTGCGTATTTGTGCTATACATTTTTGACAAAGTATCCCATGCCTCCTTTGGCGTACTTGCATCCTGAATATGCACAATCATAGAGTCTGAAATACTGATAGACAGCCAATACATAACTTTCCTGGCTCTCTCATGCCATGTTTTAAATGCCTGCATTTGTTGTTGATTGGGAACATCAGGAAGAACTGGTTCTTCTTCATTTCCTGCAACAAATTCCCAATATCCTTTTCCCATAAGGAAATTCGTCATTCTAAACTTCCATGCCTGGAAGTTGTTCTTGTCAAGCTTTTCAGTGACAATCTGTGAAAGAGAATCAGACGCCATTACAGAATACTGCAAGAAATTCTGACACTGCAAAAAACACAGCTTCACCCTCACAAGGGCAAATCTGCAAAACTGGCGAAAGTGGTATTTGACCACACAGTCGCTTCCTAGTGACGATTTTGCATAAACAGGAACCAAGGGCGTCTCAACCTGAGACAATGCACTCCTGCAATTTCCGGCTGTGCTACCTGCAGAGATCTGCTCCCAAAACAGGAAATGAAAGCAACACTGCTCCTCTTACCAGACCACTGCGAGCTTGGCTTGCTTTCTTGAGCTCCTTACCACGAACAAGGCTCTGATACCATGTCAAGATTGTGGGAGAGAAGGAAGGAGTCTCGCTTGAAGCTTTCTTGCTTGCACAATGGGGGAAGACACACAAGGGTGGAGGCTGAAAACAGTTTTCCTCTTCTTAGTTGTGTAAGCCAAAAGAACTCAAGTACAAAGAAATAGAAGAACCCTATATATGGGTCTCAAACCAAACTCAACTAACTAAGGTGGCATACTAACTGAGCCACGAACTAGAGTAGATAAGGATAGCTATCATGTAGCTATTATTCATGGGCGGTGTACCAACCGCGTCTGCAACTGACAAGTCGGTGACATAAATATACAACGGTCACCCTGGCGTATCACGAGTGGAGCTCGATATCTCAACAAAAAGGGGGGCAGGTTTCCCAATTGTACCAACCTTCCATGTCTACTCTTAATATATTTCACGCCTTTAGCAAAAGAAAAAGATAATCAAGCACAGGTGATATGTATCTCAACAACATGGGATTCAGATAAGTAATGTCTCTTTGCATTGTGCCTATTCATTATAGTTGAAGCATATGACTTGCATGTACTCTCATGAGTTGTCAAGTGTCTACAAGACGACACAGGTCTCTATACGAAAGCGTTTAATGTCCAAGAGGCCACAAGACCACCAACCCCACAAAGAGCCATCACAGAAAAAGCAGCAGAAATACTAGGAACAAAGAGCCATGATGGAAGCCCCATTGCTGAAAGCAAAAATCACCCTTGTAGATCGCCCACATCGTATGGCCCAAAGCATAGTCATTGGCTACTCTCTCTTTCTGGGTCAAACTCTACATTTGGCCCATGGTAGTTGTTACCTCAATTGTATCAACATCTCATGTCACAAAGAGGTTTTGCAAAATCTCAAGTGTATCTTCCCAACTTCACAAATGTTCCCCCAACAACGAGGCTAATAACACAATCATCGTTGTAATATCCATTTTCACATCCTTTGACTCTCTACATTTCCTAGTCCAAATGAAGGCGGATGGTCTCAACGTATTGCAATGGTTGTATCTATTAAAAAAAAGAAGAAGACAATAATAGAAAAGAAAGAAAGAAACAATGAAAGAAAAAGGAAAAAGCACCCATAATCACATCACAACACCTAGGGGTCCTCAAATTAGGTGCGTCTAGTGACCTTGGTCGGTTGGCTCCATCCCTGGTCCCCTAGCCCTTTCCACATCCCGTGCAATTATTTAGGGCACATCAAGGGCATGACATACCTAGGGAGCTTGTCACGTCTATGGTTAGACATGTCACCTTGACCCATTTGCACGCTTCCTTTTTTGTACTCCACTTCACTACCATTGCAATCGATCATGGTAAGCAATGCACGAACGTCCATGGAAAGTACACCATACTTGTCAAGCAATACAAGTAGCTACTAGCTACCAAAAGTTAAGGTGTTGATGAGTTCAATTATGATATATTATGTTGTCACATCACAAATGATGTCTCATCCACCTTCATGTGTACTTCTCCTCAACCACATGTTGCTACGCAGCATCGGACTAGCAGTCTTCTAACTACGTAATATCTAAGCATGCATGTGCACTCACACAATATCTGCACCACAATCTATATAGAGTTTGGGTCCTCAAGTGTAGGATATTACTCTCAGCTTGCCTAGAGTTCAATCTGTCTCCCAAACTAATCAAACTCCGTCTTGTGCACAATAAGAAGACTAGCACTACCCCCAGAGAGAGACCACATATGAGAGGTTTTCAATTGTGCAGGTATTGAATACTCCAACAAAAGTACCGTCAGCTTGTCATCAACACTCAACTCTGAATTCTTATCCTTTATCATCCTACAAGCCTAGTAAGGAATCGTCGCCTGCCACCAAATCCCTAGCACATCCACACCTGTGCCAACCCATGAGTGTAACTCCCAACAAACACTAGCCCTATCAACTACTTCAACAACCCTATCACCAACCACTCAAGCCAACAAAGTGCCATCAACCACCTTCATCTGTAACACTACTAAAACTCCTCCAAGGCCAACCACATCAGTCCCTTCCACCCACATCTTCGGTGCATGCCAAAGCTCGCTATCTACGATGGCAAGTGGCATGGGACTGGCACTCGTCTAGGAGGGGGTTAATGTTAACCCTCAAACGAACAAGCTGGAAAATCCAAAAAATCTAAAGCGGAGGATAAGGCCAAGGGAAAAGTGGAATGGAACACGAAGGCGCGCCAATAAAAATATGAAAACACAAGAGGTGCAGAAAAGTCCTAAATCAAGGGAAAATGCGCACAAGAAAAGCGCAAGTCAATACTTTTGTAAAAGAGCGCAAGGCGCATCATGATTTATTTTAAGAGCGCTGGCCTCTCACTCGTGCAATTTGTAAAGGTAGATGAGTGGTAGGAAGGAAGCTAGGAAGATAGGAGGACAATGGGAAAAAGGGCTTAGGGCCATGTAAAAAAGGGGATAAGGGGATGACCACCCAAAAGGGATTTAGGGTTTTGTATATAGAGTTGAAAAGTGAATGAGAAGCTCATTCTTGTGTGTGGCCAAAAGAGGCTTTCTTCTTCTTCTTGCTTGCTTGAGCTTGTGCTTGAGAGAGGGAGTGTGAGAGTGTGAGGGAGTGAGTGTGTGAGGGTGAGGGACCGTGGTGGAGAAGCTCTCAATCTTCTCCTCTCTTTTTCTCTTCTCTTCTCTTCTCTTGCTCGCAGCAATGGAGCTTGGAGCGTGGAGCTTGAGGATGGAGCTTACTTGAAGCTTGCACTTGGATCGTGAAGCTACCGTAGTGCTCGGGAGAGGAGGTGGTGTGGAGGTAAGCTCACTACACTTGTAGAGATGGATAGTGCATTGGCTATGTGAGAGGTAGCCATTAGTGCTCGGCTTGGAATGCTTGAAACAATAAGCGATTTGTGGTTCTCGGCGGTTGATTGCCTCTACAAATACATCCGATAGAATGTCCCAATAGCATGAAAGACTATTAGGCATAAAGTGTTCCTGTTAAAAGCTCCCTATCCACTGTATATATACAACAATAAAATTACAATCAAGACTGAGCAAAAGTGTTGATTGATGGATTCAGGGGCTTCCTTTCATGTAGTTGTTTTTCATTGGATGAGTCATAGCTGGCTAATGCCTCGCCTTATTTTACTCAGTGTTGATTGATGGATTCAGGGGTTTCCTTTCATGTGACACCTCATAGAGAGTGGTTCCACTCTTATCGTAATATGACTAGATCTATCTGTTTGGGGAATGACTTGGCATTGCAAATAGTTGGTATTCATGATATCTAACTGTAGTTTGGTTCAGGCAGTATGTTTACTTTGCATAATGTTTGACATGTACCGGCTCTCACGAAGAGTCATATTTGCTGGCACAATGGATGATGAGGGTTACTTTGTTTTCTTTGGGGATTCTTATTGGAAGATCACCCCTGGGAACCTTGTTCTGGTATGTGGTGCCAAGTCTGACACTTTATATCCCTTGGTTGTATTTGGATCGTCGCCTTGGGCACATGTCCTTAAAGGGAATGAAAATGCTTACTCATTTGCAATATCTTCTGTCCCTTGACTATAAGTATTTTGATTCATGTGATCATTGTTTGTATGGTAGGCAGACACATAGTATGCATAAGAAGTTTGGTACTCTACGCATGGGTGAGCCTTTCATTCTGATGTCTATGGACCTATGCCATGTTAGTTATTAGGAGGTGTGAAGTACTTTGTCACATTCATTGATGATTACTCACATAAGATGTGGG
Organism: Lygodium microphyllum; assembly: GCF_053477565.2. NCBI lineage: Eukaryota > Viridiplantae > Streptophyta > Polypodiopsida > Schizaeales > Lygodiaceae > Lygodium > Lygodium microphyllum. The sequence goes on along the minus strand of NC_141135.1, from coordinate 23,905,566 downwards.
CATGTTCCATAAAGTTGAAATTTGATGTTTTGGTTATCTTTCAGCATTTGCTTGTATTGGTTGAGAACCAGTTTAGGTATAGGCTGAAATGCCTATGGTTAGATAATGGGGGTAAGTATGTCTCTAAAGTCTTTGAGTAGTTTTGCAATGAGAGGGGTATTAATCATTAGTTGACCGCCCCATATACCCCACCCCAGAATGGTATGGCTTGAGCACATGAATAGGACAATACATGAAAGGGTCCATAATATGCTTAGCCATGCAAGCTTACCACAATAGTTTTGGGTTGAGGCAATGACTACTGCCGTATACTTGATCAATTGATCTCCTTGTAGTACTATTAACTTTCAGGTTACAAAGGAGGTGTAGTCTGGAAAACCTCCCTTGTATGCTCATTTGCGTGTCTTTGGTTGTGAGGCTTTCTACCATGTACCTAAGGACAAACATACAAAGCTGGATTCTAAGTCTGTGAAATGCATCTTTCTTGATTATGGGGATGTAGGTGAGATGGGTTATCGCCTATGGGATCCACATGTTTGGAAAGTCATCCGCAGCCATGATGTAGTTTTCCATGAGGAAAATATGTGTAAGTACCCTAAGGGGATAATCGAGATACGTAGGGTTATATTTCAGAAGGAGCCTCATGCTCCCATAGACCCAGCTAGATAGCGTGAGTGGATAGTCAAGTTATGTAGGGTTATATTTCAGGAGGAGCCTCCTACTCCTGTAGAGCTAGTTAGATAGCCTACAATAGTAGTAGCTAATGCTCTAGTGGCCCATGACCATGATGTTAGATAGAATGTATAGGCTCCTTAGCTTGCCTTGAGACGCTTTGCTCAAGCTAGATGTCCTCTTGAGCTGTTTGACTCTCTATTGATTCTGTGATGGTGATCGATGTAGGTGAACCTCTCACTTACGTGAGGCCATGTGCCATGGTGATTATCACTCTTGGGAGAGGGCCATGTAGTCAAAGTTTGACTCTTTACAATAGAAAAATCCTATGTGAGAGTTGGTTCCTTTGCTTGGTGGAAAGAGTGTATTGCCATGCAAGTGGGTGTTGACTTTGAGGAAGTCTTTTCCCCTATCATGAAAATGACTACCCTACCACTAGTACTAGCATTGGTTGCTCAGTTAGATCTAGACCTTTATCAGATGAATGTTAAGATGGCTTTCTTACATGGGGACTTACATGAGGAGATTTATATGCAGCAGCCTAAGGGCTTTGAGGACAAAGGCATGGAACACTTAGTGTGCAGATTGAGATAGAGCCTTTATGGCCTTAAGTACAAGTTTAATGCTTTATGTAGTCATAGGGCTATACATGCAGTGGTATAGACCCATGTTTATACATGAAGAAGGCTCGTGATGGCAGTCTTTTGATTTTGGCATTCTATGTGGATGACATGTTAATTGTTTGCTAAGAGAGCTCCTGATGAGCTAAATGCTCTAAAAAGCCAACTCAAGAAGAGCTTTGAGATAAAAGATATAAGACATGCCTCACATATACTTGGGATGTACATTACGTGTGACCGCTCTCAGGGGCTCCTTTACTTGTCACGGAGTATATACAGAAGGTCCTTAAGCGGTTTCATATACAAGATTTTAAGCATATTAACTGTCCTTTGCCTTCTCATGTGAAGGTGAGCTAGCAGGCTGATTGTCCACAATCTGATGAGCAGAAGGCTGAGATGGCCAAGATCCCTTATGCATTTGCAGTGGGTAGTTTAATGTATGCCGTGATAGCCACTTGTCCTGACATACCTTTTATAGTGGGAGTTGTGGCACACTATATGGCTACACCTGGCATATGGCATTGGGATATTGTCAAGGGTATCATGAGATACCTTAAGGGCACAACAGATATGTGCATATGTTATGGTGCCGAGGATACAGGAGTCATGGGGTACACTAACTTTGATTATGCAGGACATGTAGACAGTACAGGGGTATTGTTTCTTGGATGCCTAGGATGCAGAAATGCACAACACTCTCTACTACAAAGGCTGAGTATCTTGTAGCCACCACTAAGGTTTGCAAGGAGGCTCTCTACTTAGGCCATGACTAACGTGGTTCCTACACTACATTCAGATTCTATGAGTGCTATCCAATTAGCCAAGAACCCAGTCTTCCATGTGAAGATGAAGCACATTGAGGTGCAGTACCACTTTATCAGAGAGGTTGTTGTGGATAAGTTTGTTGACCTTGTTAAGATCTCAACTGACCAAAATCTTGCAGATCTGCTCACAAAAAGTCTCTCAGCATAGTGTTTTGCCTTCCTTAGGAAGTTAATGGGCATTGGAAGAGATGACCTCTATTCGTCATCCTATTGTACTCTGTGTATACATTGTACTTTGTCACTTTTTTCTTATTCCCTCTTCACTCGAGGCAGTTTCGCCTTTAAATGGGAGGTTGTTGGGGGTAAAGGTGCATGTGCCTAGCTGCATGTGTAATTACTACATTGATAGTATCCGCACCACTTGCACATTGTAGATAGTGGGTCCCCATCACTATCACTTCATTCTTATTCTTTCAGTGACATTTGAATAAAGGGAAGGTTGATAACATATTGTGACTATTGGAGTTCCCACATATTGAGTCACTCTCTCACTCTCTTGCTCCATCTACCATAGCTCACACCTCTTTTGCTTTCACTTGCTCGTGCTTCCACTTGGACTTCTTCTTTTATACATTACATGTATATGTGTGGATGTGTGTGTATATATATGTGTGTTGTGCATGTTTATAAGTGCGTATTATATAAGTGTATTCATTCTCTCTCTCTCTCTCTCTCTCTCTTCATATTTTCTTACTTATAAACACATCCACAAATACACATACACTATAAAAAATGATTGAATTTCTTTTTTTAAATTGAACATGTGAGATGAGATAATAATTTTAATGGTTAAACATGTTCATGCAATATATGCATACTCTAAAACCACACACAAATGCACATAGACTAAAAACACACACACACACACACACACACACACACACACACACACACACACACACACACACACATGCATATGTGCACACACACGCGCGCGCGCGCACACACACATGTTTGATTAAAAAAATTATCTTTTAATATTAATTAATAGTTATTATATAATAATAATAATATATAATATATAATATATATAATTGTATTTCAATTGATATATTATACATCATATATATATAATTACATATATATGTGATTAATTATGAGAAGAAGAAGAAGAAAATTCACGATATAGTTTATGGGTTGTTAAAATTATGTGGTGTTATAGACTCAATGTATGAGGATAATATGTATGCTATGATAGGCTTAATACGAATAGAAATTACCATTAAAAAATGTATTTGACCTTGAGAAACTTTGAAAAATGATCATTAAGGTCCTTTGGAGATATAATTTAGGCATGATCCTATTAACGTCGGTCTTTCACTTCATATATGTTACTGAGTGCCACATCCCCATATGTTACATTTTTGAGCATTCAATAATATGATATTAGTCTAAGTTACCAAAGCTTTCAAGGTTGGAATTATATTTCTTATATTAAGGCAAAACTACTCCAAGAGGATCTGAAATCGATACATGCTGTAATCTAAGACTGGTTGCATAAGGCAGCTTCCTTGTATTGAAGCTCCTCTTCACCAGCATCTGTAAAATTTATATATTTCATTTTAATATATTTTACCGCTTCGTCAAAAAAAAAAAAAAACTCCAAGACTTAGTATTTGCCCGAGACGTGTCAATATCTGATTGGACAAAATTCTCAGCACACTTGTCAAAAAATCTCAGCGAGAGATATTTAACGGGCACTAAAAGGCAAAGCGCTGAATGCAAGCAGAGTGAGAAGAGCCCAGGCGTCAATGGCGTGCTCTCTCATGCCTTCATCCCGTCTTCCCTCAACCGGCCCCGATTTCCAGCATGCGCCATCATCAAGAAGAAGAAGAAGAAGGATCACCAGGTAACGCCAAACAGCCTCGTGTTGTTCCTTAGTAGCACATAAACATGGTGATTATTACATGAAGCAGACCTTTTGAGCAGCTGTGCGTCCTATGCACAGGATCGTGGCCCAGAGCTCCTCTCAGAAAGGGGGAAATCTGGCTGTGGATTCTTCAACAGACTATTACAGCATCCTTGGTGTGCCTGTCGATGCTTCTAATGAAGAAATTCGCAAGGCATACCGAAGAATGCAGAAAATACATCATCCTGACGTCGCAGGCCCAGAGGTAACAAACATCTCGTGTCTCTCTCCGTTCACGGAATTCTACTATGCATTTCTGCGAATAGTTTTTCTTGCACAACGTTATCAGTATACTTGACTGATAGCCTAGTCACAGAAACCTGCAGAAGACAAAATTTCCAGCTCTGTATGATTCTTGTCAGTGCAGTTAGTGCATGGATTTTTGCTCATCAGAACTTACTGTGTGCTGGTTTAGCAGTACATTGGTTTTCTAATCCCTCCTTTATGAAATATTTACCTCGAAGCAGGGGCATGCAATGACTCTCCTTCTGAATGAAGCATATCGCACTCTTACTAGCAAGGAGTTGCGACATGCCTACACATTTTCGCATTCCAACGTAAGAGGTCAACGTGATGTTGCCACCAGTGAGTTCACAGGTTTTGCTTACAGCAGCTGGAATGGGCCAGATCGGCCTCAAGCCATTTTTGTTGATGAGAACTCTTGTATAGGTACGGTGATACAAACAAATGTCTTGATCATGCTCTCCTTGACAAATCGTTTGTGACCATGTTGGAGCTTTCCTAACAGGCTGTCGAGAATGTGTATACTATGCAAGCAAAACTTTCACCATGGATGATGCATGTGGTTGTGCACGTGTGTTTACCCAGTGGGGAGATTCTGAATCTCAGATCAAGGTAATGGCTTATTTGCTACCTTTCAAATTGGTTGAATTGGCACGAGTTTTATCATATGCATAGTTTTGGTGAAGTTCTTTCTGAAAGATATTTTTGGGTAGGTGGCTTTAGAAGCCTGTCCTGTCAATTGCATCCATTATGTGGAGAGGGGAGACCTACCAGTTTTGGAATACCTGATGCGACCGCAAGCCAAAGCTAGCAATGGTGTTTATGGTGGTGGATGGGAACGCCCAAAGAACATCTTTATGGCAGCAAGGACATTCAAGCGGAAAATTGAGGCGAGCTCCAAGTCTGGCAGTACAGGTAACCAAGAACATTTGTTTTGTCCACTTTGTACTGGTGCAAGTGACCACTGACTTTGTTGAGGTGCGAACCTGATATTGTTTGTTAAAGGTTCAAACTGTGATGGCATCTTGATTTGAAAGTGAAATTTCTACCCTCATTCTGGGATCCAAGCTCTTTATTTGCAGAAAGCACATATCATAGGTGATCTTCTAACCTATTGTTTTTTGGCATTAGCTAGCTGGCAACAGGAAACAGTTGCACAGCGAAAAGCACGAGTGGAAGCAGATTTGAAGATGCAAGCTGGTGCTTTTTGGTGGTTGTGGTCATGGGGCACGCAATTTACAGGCCCTAACACTTCTACTAAGAAAGAGACTGACACAGCTGGTAACTGGTCATGGAAGGGTTTGTTTGGGCAGTCATGTCGCCTGGAGCTCCTAGTTCTACTGGTTGATCCTGAAAAAAAGGTCAAATTCACACTTCATTTATTATGGCATTTTTTTGTCTTTCTTTCCATGTTTTTGCTCATTACAGTCCAATTATGGTCAGACCTACAATAATCATATCATCACGTTTTAGCAGTCATATACATCATCAGTGCCATGAACAGTCATTGCCCTTTTCTTGTGTTTGGGTTGCCTACTTTGTGGAGCTTGTCATTGATTATCTTATCAACTGCTACACAAGGGTGCCGTTTGTGAGAATGTGCAAAGTAATGGAAGTGTGAAAATGTGAAGAGTACGCAATGGAAGAGTAACACGGACACAAAGACAGAAGGGAAGAGAAAGACTGCAACGAAAGAAGAGAACTTCAAGAGAATGCTGAATACAAAAGTGGACTGATTAGTCCCTGCAAGCAACTCGAGGCGTCAGTGAGGGCACCGGAGCAGGCTGATGATGGAAGGAGGGAGGGGAATCCTTGAATGTTTGGAGTGTGCTGAAACCTGCAGAAGATAATGATCAGCCAATTGAAGATAGGCTGTATATATAGCCAAACTCAAAAACCTGGCTGACCAGCATCTAATGCTGGTTGACCTGCATTAGATAATCCAAAAATTGTTGGTGCAAATGAAATTGCAGATCATCTTATATTGGCCAGCGTGAATGTAGTCCAAACCACTGAAAAAGAATGCACATGCTGGAAAATAACTAGCTAGTATAGCCACACCTGAAATTGACTAAAAAAGAAATGCATACTCTAAATAGAGCTTCCTTCTTCATCAAGACACATGACAGATTGAGTGTCGGAGCTCCTAATGTCCCCATTTGATTCACATTGAGGCTCATAGGTAGGAGATGTTTGTGCAACAGACACACAGAATTGCTAATACTTCTCTTAGATCTTAGATATGGTTGAAAGTTTCACGGGAACGTGAAATTTTGAGATTCTCTAATCTTGCCGATAACATTTAATTAAGATATTAATCAAATATGCAAGGTTATTTTGCACATGTGATGCACATGGCAGTTATTTCATTGTAACAAGCCAAGGACCCCGACAATGTAGTGCGGTGACAATGGCGAAAGTTGTAATAAGTTATTCCTGATAGGTACTAGGTGGTATCCGGTGTCAGATTTGGGTCTAGACTAATTTATTGGCTTCTAATGTCAGTGTGGTGACATCAGAGACTAGGCATTAGTTAATTAATTGATGCTAGTCTAAGTCAATAACTTTGTAGGGATATTTGGAAAACAAATTGGCCTAGCCAATTTAACTATTGGTTGGTGAAATTAATTTTTTGAGCACTAGAATAAGTATTAAATTAATTTTCAGAATTAATATTCTGAAAATTAATTTAATAAGTTGGATAATGTTGGATAATGGGATTAGAAGGCTTCTTCTTGGCAAAACTTGCCCATGCAAGTGGAAAAAACGTTTTTTGGGGCTGATGTAAGTCTATTCCAACCATTGTGAAAGAGGAGGAGGTTCTTAGAGAGCAAGGAGAGGTTGCTAATGTGATTTGCAGGCACCAGGGATCAGTCCTATAGCATGTGATAGCAGTTTGGAGCCCCCCTAGAGTAGGTGACAGCAGCCCAAGGTCCTGGTGCAGATGACAGCATACAAGAGGGGGCAACAATTTTTCTGTTGGTCCTAAGCTATAGATGACAGCTTCCATGACTTTTTAAGCAGAACAATAGTAGATTTTCAGTGTTTTTTGCGAGGAAACTCTGAAATATCTCTCTATACCATTCTTTCTTATCCCCTAGCCATCTCATGTTATCTTGGCATTTTCGAGCTTTTTGAGCTATTAGAGAAGGAGATTTTAATCAATCTTTGTTGTAAATTCTAATTTATAGCAAAAATTAGGGTTTTGATAGTTGCCTCGGGATATATGCTCAAATTTGAGGGCTTAGGATTTGAATTTCAATAGTTGAAATTGAGGAATTTTATGGAGATTCAAGAGGCCATCTAGCCAATATCAAATTTGGGATTGAATTTGTCTTTCAGGGAGCAAGGTGAAGCCAATCTCCAAGCAAACCAAGGGGCAAATTGGTTTGGAGGCTTGTTGGTAAGTTTTAACAGTAAGAGGCACTTGGATTAGTGAAGGAGATTAGAGGATCTTAGTTGTAATCCTTTCATTTGTAATAAAAGGTAAACAAATACCGCAAGGGGCGCTAGTTTCGGGCCAATTCAAGGTTGAAGTAGTAAAGTATGTTGAGAAATCACTTCTTCAGTCCATACAATTCATTTAGGGTTTTGCACTAACAACCCCAAAAAGGATTGATGTCTATATTTTGGCCACTTTTTCAGTGAACGCTCACATAGTGGTGTGCCATCCTAGACAGCTCATGCCTATAAATAGACAGCCACTTCATTCATTCTTTTCACTCCTATCACTCTTCTCATTCATTTTTCACCACCTCACCACTCTTCAGTCATTCTTCACTCCTCTTCCTCCATCATCAAACACCCTTTTCTTCTCTCACCAGTCCCTTTCATTGCTCTCACATCCTTTTAGGAGGACATTGCGGTTTGTGGCGCGTAGCTGCCTTTATCCTTTTTCTTTTGGTTCAAGCGTCCTATTCGAGCTTTAGGCCTAGGCCTTGTGTTTGGAGCATCTTTCATCTGGGGTCACCATCATTTGCTTGGCGTGAGAACCCTTTTCCACCAAACTCCACCTTCAACTGCATTTTTCAATATGATCTCCTTGTCTGGCGTCATTATCTCTAGCTTGGCGTCAGCATAGCCTTTGGCAAAAGATCTCCATCATCCAGCGTTAGTGATTTTATCATTTGTCTATCATAAGGGTCACTGGGACTTGCATTTTTGCAACTTGGCTCCTCTTCCATCACTTGGCATCACTTGTCTATCACACGAGCTGCTAGGGCCTATGTTTTTATAGCCCAGGTCATCCTCCATCATCTGCATTATTTGCCTATTATAGGGGTTGTTGGGACCTACGTTTTTGCAGCCTAGCGTCTCCTTTATCACTTGCCGTCACTTGTCTGTCATAGAGGCTGCTTGTGTTAGCCTGCCCTATTTTGTATGTTAGTTTGTCATCTCTTGGTTGTGAGCTCTTGTCAGAGTCTGGCAGGAGACAAAGGAGCTTTGTTAGCCTAGGGTATTGCTATTTTAGTATGCATTTCTTTTTTGGGTGGCAGTTTGCCCATTTAGGGCATTTTCTATGCAATCAGCCCATTTCTTGGGCAGTTGGCCAGTTTTAGGGCTGCCGCTAGCAAGTTGGCCAGATCTAGAGGTTAGGGGCTATATATAGCGGCCCCCCTATTCATTCTCACTCACTTCTTCTTGTAGATTCAACACACACGGCTCCCTCTGCTCTTCGACATTGGTGCTGCCATCTTTTCCAGCCTAATCTGGTGCCCTCACTGACTCTCTGGGTTGTGTGCAGGGATTGATCAGTTCATAGCTTTGTACCCAGCATTCATTTTAGTCAGTGTAGTCTTTCTTCCTTCATTTTCAGCTCTGTGTGTGTGTGTGTGTGTTCATGTTTCTACTTCCGTTGCGCACTCTCACATGGTATCATCGCCTAACTGAGAGCACAGAGGAGAGCTTCCATTACAGAGAAGGACACCCACCAGCCAGTCAGCCCTCTCTCCACCCCTTGCAGCCCAAGCGGTATAACCCCAGGCTGAAACGCAGCCTGCTCAACCTGTGTTTTTTTGTTTTGGTGCTCCTCTAGGTGGCGGCAACAGTTTTCCAGGTGGTTACAGCCTCTGCATTTTCATCAAACACAGCCCTTTGGGGGTCCACAACAGCACTTGACGAGGAGGTGACTTCTTTTGGAGGCTAGGTGGCAGATTTTTCTCTCCCCTTGTGCATGCAATAGCATTTCAGATCAGGCGGCCCATTTTGCTTGTCTTCTATTGCAGTTTGCTTGGTGATTACAAATTTGAAGGATGTCTTATTAGTTTTCAAGCTTTGGTGACTTGGAGGAGGAGTTTCTTTCTCACTACTCCTCTAAATGGAGACCTGACTATCGGGAGTCTCGTGCTCGCAGGGGGGATGAGTCTCCTCGAACCCGTCCTTCTGTCCATGTATCTCAGAGGGTTCCATCTACTGTGAAGGCGCCGTCGGAGAAACATCCATCAGATGTTCGCATGCCTTCCTTGATTCCCTCTATATAGGTACCCATTCTCCCTTCCTTTCCCAAGGAAGATAAGTTGGATGGTTCCAACTATTCCCTATGGTCATGCAAGGTGGAGTGCATCCTCAACACTTTCGATCTATGGGTGCTTGTTTCTTCACCTATTTCTCATTCCGAGGGGGACCCTGATGGTCTCCATGGACCGTGCCGCCTTATGGGATCAGCTCAACTCTCGAGCCTGTTCCTTTCTCTTTGAGTCTACAGGATTCTGCTCTTGTTCATGTTTGCAGGTTGCAGATTGCGGTGGAAGTGTGGGCGAAGCTTGCGTCTTTGTATCAGCACAAGACGTTTGCCCATAAGATCTCTCTTGAGAAGAAGTTGCGGATGCTTAGTCTTGATATTTCTCCTTATATGAAGGAGCACATGACAAAGATGAAGGATATTAGGGGTGATCTTGACTCTCTTGGACAGAAGATCTCCTTTGAAGACATTGCTATGATTCTTTTGACTCAGCTACCATCTCCTTGGTTTGATATCTTCTACACTAGCCTTATTACCTCGAGGACCCACGAGAAACTCTTATGGGAGGAGCTTTCATCGCTTGTCTTGGAGCATGATGAGCAACTTAGAGAGGTGGGGGACTAGTGGTTCTGGCTCCACCAAGGCTTTTAGTGCAGGTACGTGGCTAGAAGAAGAAGAACAAGCAGAAGGAGAAGGCCAGGGATAAGAAGGAAGAGGACCAGAAGGATTCGAAGGAGAAGCCCAAGTGCCCACACTGTGGGAAGGGCTCACCCCAAAGAGATGTGTTGGCAGAAGTATCCTTATTTGAAGCCAAAGGAGAAGGATTTGAAGGCTACCCCCGCTACCACAGTCTCTACCTTTGTATTTGTTTGAGGTGGAGGATACAGCCCTAGCTTCTACCACTCAGGAGAAGCCTTGGCTTGTGGATAGCGGCGCATCTTCTCACATGACCTTTAGGAAGGATTGGCTTCAGGATGTACGTTGCAGAGGGGGCACTGTCACCATTGGTGACAATTGTACTGTTTCTATTCGAGGCGTAGGGACTTACCTTTGTTCTTAGACAGCGGTCTTTTTCTGCCAAAGTTCGTTATGTACGTGATTTGGGTTTTAACCTCTTGTTTGTCCATGGTCTTACATAGCTAGGTACCCGAATTATTTTCACCCAGGATGCGGTCATTGTGGAGGATGCTTCTGCAGGCGTAGCTCTTTGGACATGTATACAAGAGGGTGGGCTCTACAAGCTCACAGCCAAAGTTCTTTATGTACCGGATTTGGGTTTTAACCTCTTGTTTGTCCGTGGTCTTACACAGCTAGGTACCTGAGTTATTTTCACCCAGGATGCGGTCATTGTGGAGGATGCTTCTACAGGTGCAGCTCTTTGGATAGGTACACAGGAGGGTGGGCTCTACAAGCTCACAGCCTTAGCCGAGAGGGCTTCTTGTGAGCTTGGGCTGCTTTGGCATGCTCGTTATGGGCATCTGCGATTTGGCAGGCTTCTCGAAGGAAGATGGTGGAGGGACTTCTTGATTTCCCTCCTCTTCACACTTTATGCCCTAGCTGCTTGAGGGGCAAGCAACATAGGCAGCCTCACCCATAGGTTGCTTCGAGGAGGGCTGCTTCTCCATTGGAGTTGGTTCATACCGATCTTTGTGGACCCATGGGCATGGCCTCCCTAGGGAAGGCCAAGTGTTTGATGTTGATTGTTGACTACTTCAGTTGTTATGTGTGGCCCTATTTTTTGGAGTACAAGAGCGATGTGTACTCTCGACTGCGAGTGGAAGGTGTTTGCCGAGACACAAACTACTTCCACAGTTCGTGGCGTCCGAGTTGATCACGGTGGCGAGTTTACTTCTCACCTCTTCTCTCAAAATTTTAGGGATCACAGTATTTGGGTGGAGTATTCCCATCCGAACACACCATCAAAGAATGGTGTGGTGGAGTGTGCGAATCAGACCATGGTGGAGATGGCTTGATTGATGTTGGAGAATCAGAGTCTTCCTCATTCCCTTTGGGGTGAGGCAGTGGCTATTGCGGTTCACATCCGCAACCATTCTCCGACTTCGGTCTTACAGGACATGACTCCCTATGAGGCTTTCCTTGGGAGGAAGTCTTCCGTGTCTCACTTTGGCATCTTCAGATGTGATGCCTATGTCCATGTGGACAAGAAGAAGAGGCAGATGAAGCTCGACTTGAAGTCGTGGAGGCATATCTTCGTGGGCTATAGCATGACCACGAAGGGCTATCGGCTTTGCTACCCAACGACACAGAAGATTGAGGTGAGCAGGGATGTGATCTTCGATGAGGTTGCGGCTTTCGAGGATCCTATTGATAGTTCTTTTACAATTGATACTTTGTCATCGATTGACCCTCCCCGACCCTCTATCCCTCTTCTTCCTTCCAGGTTGCCTCTTAGCACTCCTTCGTCCTCGGCTCCTCTCCCTCCTCACCCTCCTCCTCCTTTGCCCTCTACTTTGGCTTCCCTTCCGCCTTTGACGGATGCGACTTCTTCGTCGTCGAGTTCTTCTACCCCTTCGCCTCCCTTCTGGAGTCTTCTAAGGATACTCAGTCGTCAAAGGGGGAGCCTTTTTCCGATGAGGAGGATCTACCTTCCCCTGGTGAGGGGGAGTCCCTTTCACAGACAGGTGCTTTGCAGGTTCCGGAGGCTACACGGTCTCCCTTGTAATAGGAGGAGTCTCTTAGGATTCCTTGGTGGTATAGGCAGCTTATGCAGGATTTTGGTGTTTCTCACTTTCGTGCTACTCCTGCAGGTCCACACGCTACTCCTATAGGTCCACACCAATCAGTTCGCTTACAGGCCCAGCGGGATAGTTCACTCTGTGTGAACTATGCTTTTATGTCTCATATTCTTTAGGATTCCGAGCCTTCTACTGTTAAGGAGGCTCTTGCACAGGATGTTGGGAGATAGGCTATGTAGGATGAGCTCGATATTCCATCAAGCGAAATCAGACTTGGGAGCTTGTACCGCGTCCCATGAAGCGGAAGGTGAAATGGGTCTTTAAGACCAAGTATTGTGCCGATGGTTCCTTGGACAAGCATAAAGCTAGGCTTGTTTCCAAGGGTTTTGCACGACGGGATTGGATTATTTTGAGACCTTTGCTTCTACGGCTCGAATGTCTACTATTCAAGTTATTTTGGCTCTTGTAGCCCACCACCATTGGCTTGTCTATCAGATGGGCGTCAAGTCTGCCTTCTTGAATGGAGTCCTTGAGGAGGAGATTTATGTTTTACAGCCTCCCGGTTTTCTTGTGTAGGGGCAGGAGGATCATGTCTACAAGTTGCGGAAGGCCCTTTACGGCTTGAAGCAAGCTCCTCATGCTTGGTACCAACAGCGAATTTGACTGCTTCTTTGTGGAGAGTGGTTTCCATTGCTCCAATCATGACCCCAACCTATATTTCCAGGCTACTGGTGGCCGTTGTGTTTTGCTGATTTTGTATGTTGATGATCATATCATTACAGGGAGCAACACTCAGGAGGTGGATCACACTCAGACTATTCTTCTTCGGCAGGAGTTTGACATGACGGATCTTGGGATCCTCCACTTATTTCTTGGATAGGAGATCTATCAGATGGCACATGGCATTTTTATCTCGCAACAAAGGTACATCTCCGAGCTTCTTTCGGAGTTTCGTATGGCCGAGTGTAGGTCTATTTCTTGCCCCATGGACCTTGAGTCCAAGCTTGTGTCAGAGTGCAGCGGTGCGGAAGCGTAGGACTGAGAGAGAGAGAACGCAGAGAGAGAAGGGAGAGAGAGAGACAGTGGACGATGAAGATCTGCTGTATAAAGAATGCTGAATACAAAGATATACACGGGCGCAGTGCGCTGGACTGCGTGTCTCCACCTCGACGATGCGACCTGCTGTCCACCTCGAAGTCTGCTGCAGTCTGCACTGTCTGCTGTCTGAAATCTGTGAACAGAGACAGAAATCTGCACGGCACCGGTCTGTAATCTGCGACAGAGAAGAGTAACCAGACTGCTGGAGACGTCGACTATAAATAGTCGAAAAACTGCCTGAACTGGGGCGCCAGAAATAGGGCGCAGCCTGGAATAAATCAGCTGCAGGCAGTCGGACTGCCACGTGGCAGGGCAGTCCGACTGCACAGTCCGACTGTGCAGCAGCCTGCTGGTCCGACTGTGCTGCTGGTACTGCCCTCCAAGACAGGCTATGATCTCTGACACCCCCTCTCAGAGCCTGGACAGGGCAGAAGCCTGAGGAATCTGGAATGTTGCCGAAGTAGAGCCTGAGGAAGTGCCTTCGTAAACAAATCCGCAAGATTATCCTCCGTCTTGCAATACTCCACAGTGATGGTCTCATCCAAAAGCTTTTCTCGGATGAAGTGGTACTGGATCTCAATGTGCTTCGTCCGGGCATGAAAAACAGGGTTCCTTGCCAAGGCAATGCAACTCTCATTGTCACATCGCAGCAATGTAGGACGAGTCTGGGGGCACCCAAGCTCCTCCAACAATCTCCGAAGCCACACAACCTCGCATGTGGTGGAAGACGCGGCCCGATACTCTGCCTCAGTAGACGAAAGGGCTACCGTGGGCTGCTTCTTGCTACTCCATGAAATAACACCTGCACCCAAAGTAAAGCAGTAACCTGTTGTAGACCGCCTGTGGTCCACGTCACCGGCCCAATCCGAGTCGCTCCAACCTGCAAGTACAAGATCTGACCCATCTGTCCCTGCGGGGTAATGAATCCCCAAATCAGACGTCCCCCTCAGATACCGAAGTATCCTCTGAGCAGCCTGCCAATGCACCGTCTTAGGTTCACTCATGAACCCTGCCAAGAGCCCAACAGCAAAACATAGATCAACCCTCGTGTTGAGAAGCCAAATCAAAGACCCTATCAATTGTCGATAGCGGGACGCATCCGCCAAAGGAGAAGCTGAATGGGAAGTGGCCTTCCAGTTCGGATCCATAGGAGTAGAGAGGGCCCGATAATCTTCCATCTCAAAAGACACCAAGAGCTCCTGTACATATCTCTGTTGGGAGAGAAAGATCCCCCTCTGAGACTGATAAATCTCATGGCCTAAAAAGAAATGGAGTAGCCCCAAATCCGTCATCTCGAACGTCCGATGTAAAGCTGACTTTGTCTCCTGGACCTGCTGTGCATCATCACCTGTGACAATCAAATCATCAACATATAATACAAACAGCACACAACCATCCTTGGAAGTGTGAACATACAGCTGCGGATCGGCCTTGGACCGCCGATATCCCAACTGAGGCTGGAGGAACGAATCAATCTTCTCGTTCCAAGCTCGCGGGGCCTGCTTGAGGCCATACAGGGCCTTCTTCAACCTGTAGACTTTCCCATCTGAAGAACCAAAGCCAGGAGGCTGCTCTACGTAGATCTCCTCCTTCAAATCACCATTCAGGAAGGCCGACTTCACATCCAACTGATAAACAGGCCATCTCCTATGGCCAGCCAAAGCAAGAACAGCTCTTATGGTTGCCATACGAGCTGTGGGGGCAAAGGTGTCATGACAGTCAATCCCTGGGCGCTGGGCAAAACCCTTAGCAACAAGGCGAGCCTTGTGCTTATCCAAAGTACCATCACTGAGATATTTGGTCTTGAAGACCCACTTGACTCCAATCACCTTCTTCTTCGGGGGGCGTGGCACAAGTGACCAAGTGCCATTCCTCTCAATAGCCTCCAACTCAGCTTCCATAGCTTTCTTCCATGGGGCGGACTGTAAAGCCTCCTTCACGGAGGTGGGCTCTCGATCCTGCATAACACGGGACATCAAACAATAATTGGAGCAAACAAGCTCCGAAGAATGCACCTGGTGCCTCCGTGACCGCCGCGGACCATCCTGCGGTCCCCACTCCTCAGGAACCCCCTTGATCCCTGAATCACGGAGTGTGTCACGGGCCCAGCGAGGAGGAGGCCGAACCTCCCCTCGTCGTTCTCCATCAGTAGAAGACTCTGGAATGTCCACCGGTGGTAACTTCTCAGAAGGGTCCGGTGGAACAGTAGACTCTGTGTCAGAAACAGAATCATAATCAAAAGGCACGGACTCCAGTGGAACTGGAGAAGGAGCCCAACTCTCCCCTGGATCTCCAAGAACGGGGTGCTTCTCACCCGTTGAAGAAGCCGGAACCTCCACAAACCGCACATCACGGCTAGTATATACATCCCGCTTGACGGGATCATACAGTCGGTAGCCTTGGGACTGGGAGCTGTAGCCAACAAATACCTATTTTCGGGAAGCCGCTTCAAATTTGTCACGGTGAGCCTTGGGAATGTGAACATAGGCATCACACCCAAAGACCCGAAAGTAAGAAACATCTGGCTTCGTCCCAAAATAAGCCTCAAATGGAGTCATCCCTTCCACGGCCGAAGTAGGGGATCGATTAGGGATGTGGACTGCAGTAGCCACAGCCTCGGCCCACAGAACCTGAGGGGTTTGTCGGTGCTCCATCATGGTGCGCGCCATCTCGATCACACTGCGGTTCTTCCGTTCTAGAATACCATTTTCTTGAGGAGTATTGGTATTGGCAAACTCCTGGTGAATTCCTCTATCTGCACAAAATCGAGCAAATTCATTAGACACAAATTCACCTCCCTTGTCGGATCGCAAGGTCTTCAACTTCCGGCCTGATCGGTTCTCCTCAAAGAGAAGCCAATCCTTGAAGTGCGAGAAAGCTTCTGACTTTAGTGCCAAAAAGTAGGCCCATGTCATCCTGCTGTAGTCATCCACGATCAGCATGAAGTACGAGCTCCCACGCAGGGACTCATTCCTCATAAGGCCACATAGATCCGTAGATACTAACTCCATCGGTGAAGTAGACCGCCGCGAAGCGGTGTGGGGAATGGCATCTCTATGCTGCTTCCCCCGTATGCAGGAGACACATGGCTGCTGGCTCACCACTATATCCGGCAACCCTTGAACAAGCTGTCCACGTGACGCCCTCCGAAGATAGTCATAGTTCAGGTGACCAAACCGAGCATGCCATAACTCAGACTGTGACTGTGAGGTAAGAAGAAGAGTAGAGAGGGCAGTGGAAGACTTGAGTTTGTAAATGCCGTTCTCCTCATATCCAGATGATAGAACCTTCCTCGATCCACGATCAAGGACTCGCACAGTAGAACTGTCAAACTCCACCAAAAGACCAAGGGAGCAAATCTTATGAACTGAAAGGAGATGGTACCCTAATCCTGGTACATGCAAAACCTCTGAGGTATGGGTGCTACCTCGTCCATCCGGAATGAGCTGCATCTTACCCCGACCTGTAATAGAAACTGAAGAGCTGTCTCCAATGAGAACCTGCCCATGCGAAGGTCGCAGCTGGGCAACACCATCTGATGAAGGAGTCATGTGCCGTGAGGCACCACTATCAACAATCCACTCTCGAGCTTGGGGAGCCGTCATCGCAGCATCAGAAGCATTCAGTGAAGCGTCCTCAATGACAACTAAATGTAGAAATGCAGCTGAGGAGGGTGCAGCCACCGCTCCAGAATCCTTGGTATCCTTCTTCTTGGTGTCCTTCGTGTCTTTGTCAGGGCAATCCTTCTTCCAATGGCCAGTCTTTCCACAAACATGACATGTGGAGTCTTTGTCCTTGTCCTTGTCCTTCTTGGACTTGTTATCCCCCTTCTTCTTCTTTTGGTCCTTCCCCTTCTTCTGAGAGGCTTGACCTGTCAACGCCTCGGTCTTGGAAGCATTTTGTCCCTTTAACTGTTCCTCTTGGTCCAAGACCATAGGAACCAACTCTTCCCAGCGAAGAGTAGACTCTCGCCCCGATGCAATAAGGGCAGAGTAAAATGTACCGAATCGTGGCGGCAACTGGGACAATAGTGTGATCGCCATGTCTTCGGAGGAAATCGGCTTCCCCGCATTCTGAACCTGCATCTGTAGCTGCCTTAGCTTGTTAATGTGTTCCCTTAGCGAAGAAGACTTATTGACAGACAAGGTCCGCATTTGTACCTCCAAAGAAACCCTCTTCATCAGGGTCATCCGATTGTACATTTGATCAAGCTCCAGCCATATCTCACGAGCCACCGTCAAGTGCTCGATGTGAGCGATCACGGCTGTAGTGCATGATAGAAAGAGAAAGGATCGAATCCTGGCATTCAGTTTGTCCCAATGAGACTGGGCCCTGGCCAACTCCGCACGAGCATCGGAAGAGAGTTTGGACTCATCTCTTACCGACGGCCGGTCAATATCCTCCTGTACCAACTCCGCCAAATCATAGGACTCAAGGATGGCCAACATCATAACGTGCCAAATGCGGTAGTTGTCGCCGTCGAGCTTCTGATCTGTAGGAAGAGCCGGTAAGACAGGCACCTTCCGGTCCATAATCGCCTGGAATTCCAAGTCCATCTCTGTAGACATCTTCACCTGCAATGCCTTCTCTAACGCAAAAGCAGCCCCCTCTGACTGGGTAAACTCAGTCTGCTAAGGCTCTTCCGCGTCCCGAAGCTTCTTCACCCGCCGGAGGCGATGAAAAAGCAAAACCTGCACTTTTAGGTTGAAAACTCAAACTTCCTCCGCGTCAAACAGCAGTAAACAGCAGCAAATCCACCACCTGTACTCCTTTCCTGTGCGCCCACACTCGTTTCAGCCTTGTTCCAAGGCGCAGCCCTCCTGTCTGCCCTTAAACGCAAAAAACGCAAATTTGTGTCGCGATGGAAACTCCTCTTCAGGTTGATTCTGCGCTCAGTCAGCCCTCAAACACTGCTCTGATACCATGTCAGAGTGCAGCGGTGCGGAAGCGTAGGACTGAGAGAGAGAGAACGCAGAGAGAGAAGGGAGAGAAAGAGACAGTGGACGATGAAGATCTGTTGTATAAAGAATGCTGAATACAAAGATATACATGGGCGCAGTGCGCTGGACTGCGTGTCTCCACCTCGACGATGCGACCTGCTGTCCACCTCGAAGTTTGCTGCAGTCTGCACTGTCTGCTGTCTGAAATCTGTGAACAGAGACAGAAATCTGCACGGCACCGGTCTGTAATCTGCGACAGAGAAGAGTAACCAGACTGCTGGAGACGTCGACTATAAATAGTCGAAAAACTGCCTGAACTGGGGCGCCAGAAATAGGGCGCAGCCTGGAATAAATCGGCTGCAGGCAGTCGGACTGCCACGTGGCAGTCCGACTGCACAGTCCGACTGTGCAGCAGCCTGCTGGTCCGACTGTGCTGCTGGTACTGCCCTCCAAGACAGGCTATGATCTCTGACAGCTTGTGGCAGATGGAGTTTTCCTTATTGATCCCACCCGTTAGAGGTGCCTTGTTGGCTCTTTTATCTAGCTTATCCACACTTGGCCGGATATCTCTTTCGTGGTGGCTTTGTTGTCTTCTTTTATGCAGACTCCTAACAAGGATCACAAGAGGGCTGCCTTGCGTCACTGGATGTCCTTTGGTATTTGTAGGGGACTTGTCCTAGGGGATCATGTATGGAGGAGAGGTCACTTTTTTTGGATGGAGTGATTCTGATCGGGCAAGTGATGTGGCTTCGAGACGATCCACTACAAGTTATGCATTTTCTCTTGGATTAGATGTCTCTTGGAGTAGTGAGAAGCAGCCTATTGTGGCCGAGTATCAGGCCTTATGTTCGACCGCTATGGAGGCAATTTGGCTTCGTCATATGCTAGCGGAGATTGGCTTTCCATAGACAAGACCTATGGAGCTACATGTGGACAACTAGAGTGCACTTGCTCTGGCGAAGAACCGGGTGTTTCATGCTCGCACGAAGCACATTGAGGTTCAATACCATTGTGTTCGAGAGCGGATCGTGTTTTCAGAGCTGGTGGCGGCCTACTGTCCCACGACTGACAATGTGGCTGATCTCTTCACGAAGCCTTTGTCTCAAGCTTCTTTACTTCATCACATGCGCTTCTTGGGTATTCAGACCCTCCTAGGATTTGAGGGGGTGTTAGCCTGCCCTATTTTGTATGTCAGTTTGTCATCTCCTGGTTGTGAGATCCTGTCACAGTCTTGCAGGAGATAGAGGAGCTTTGTCAGTCTAGGGTATTGCTATTTTAGTATGCATTTCTTTTTTGGGTGGCAATCTACCCATTTAGGGCATTTTCTATGCAGGTGGCTTGGGCAATGGGCCAGTTTTAGGGCTGCCGCTAGCAGGTGGGCCAGATCTGGAGGTTGGGTGCTATATATAGCAGTCCCCCCTATTCATTCTCACTCACTTCTTCTTGCAGATTCAGCACACACTGCTCCCTCTCCTCTCCTATCTTTTCCAGCCTGATCTGGTGCCCTCACTGACACTTCGGGCTGTGTCCAGGGATTGATCAGTCCACAGCTTTGTATCCAGCATTCATTTCAGTCAGTGCAGTCTTTCTTCCTTCGTTTTCTACTCTGTGTGTGTGTGTGTTCATGTTCCTACTTCCGTTGCACACTCTCACAGCTTGGGCCTGCGTTTTTGCAGCCCGGATCATCCTCCATCATCTGGTGTCATCATTATCCACTTGGTGTTAGCATTTGGGCTGCTCTCCTTGCATTTGATAGCTCCAACACTCTGGGATTTGCGTTTTGCTGCCTAGGTCACTCCTTGGCATCAGAAGACTGCGCTTCGCCCTCTGGATAGTTGGTGATCATCTTCCACATCTCCAAGGGCATTAGAAGACCGTGGTTTACTCCCTTGACAGCTCTCATTCATCTTCCATTGATTACTTCGATAGCCCATTGCTTGGAGGATTGCGTTTTGCTCCCTTCACTATGCAAATTTCCCACAGGTGCAGCCACTTGATTTCAGATAGGATAGTGCAGTTATCTTCTGAGCTTCGGCTCTATTGTATCAGCTTTTCTTCTCACAGCATGTTTCAGTGCATCATCATCGTGTTTTTCTTGTGTTTCTGAGTTTCTCTTCTTTCTCAGTGTTTGCCGTAGACACACTGTGTTACTCCCCGCAAGCACTATTGTCTCTTTGCACCCTCGGTTATTTTTTACATGGTATCAGAGCATACCTGTTATTTCTGACATGGTATTAGAGCGCAAGAGCTCATAGAGCTAAAGATCCTATTCATCAGAGAAGGCAAAGATAGGTTGTGGATTTTGCATCATCTATTGATTTTAAAAAAATAATAATTTGGGTGGACGGGGGGATTTTGGGGAGGGGGGGGGGGGAGGTTGTTGTGGGGGGTCTTTGATCTTCTTGATCTATCAAAGTGAGAACTATGCTCTAAATGCCGATCTTCATGAAGGAATCGATTAGGCACGAAGATCGAGGCAGGCATCCATTACGCGCAGTGAGAGAGACAAAGAGAGTACGAGTGAGCAGAGTAGAGTGAACACGTTTTTCGGTACAATGACGAGTGTACCACTTTAGGTTTTAGATAGATATATGTATGAAAGTACAATGTGCTAAGGGTGTGTTCACTCTCGTGCACATATAAAAGGCACGATGGCCCTTTATTCCCAACAACCTCCTACCTAAAGGCAATGTGTCTTAAGAGGAGAAAAGAATTAGCTAAGTCTAAGTATGTACAAAGCTGAAATAAATATATCTATCCAACTCCCATCATCTGTTGGCAATGAGCAAACCGCTCTGTTGGAAGACCCTTCGTGAGAAGGTTTGCAGGATTATCATCTGTATGCACTTTGACAAGCTCAATGCTCTTGCTATCAAGTACATCTCTAATGAAGTGGTACTTTACCTGTATGTGCTTTGTCTTTGCACGAAAGACAGGATTCCGTGCTGGCATGATAGCACTCTGACTATCACAATGGAGAACAGGTAACTCTGTGATGCTAAGCTCTCCCACCAGACGTGAAAGCCATAAAGCCTCCTTGTATGCCTTAATGGCAGCTACATACTCTGCCTCTGTAGTAGACAATGCAACACACTTTTGTAGCCTGGAGATCCAAGAGACTGCTTCTCTTGTGAAAGTAAACACATACCCAGAAGTGGACTTCTTGCAGTCCCCATGACCAGCATAGTCTGCATCGGTAAAGTCAACAACAGATGCCTTCTGCTTTCCAAAGTAGATGCATAACTCCTTTGTGCCTTTGAGGTATCTCATAATACCTTTCACTGCCTCCCAATGCTTCTTGCCAGGGATTGCCATGTATCTGCTAACCACTCCCACTGCAAAAGCAATGTTAGGACGTGTAGCAACCATAGCATACATCAAGCTACCAACAGCTGAAGCATATGGTATCTTGGCCATTTTAGCCTTCTCATCATCAGATGTAGGGCTGTCCTCTACACTGAGTTTCACATATGGAGGCAATGGGATCCCAATTGTTTTCCCCTCCTCCATATTGAAACGCTGCAAAACTTTGGAGATATACTCCTGCTGAGATAGATAGAGTAAGCCTTTAGATCTATCTCTGAGTATTCGCATGCCAAGAATGTGATTTGCATCACCAAGATCCTTCATGTCAAAGCTGCCATGAAGACTTTGCTTCAATGAATCCAAGGCATGAGCATCCCTGCTAGCAATCAGCATGTCATCAACATACAAAACCAAGATAATTAGGTTGCCATCTGCTGCCTTCTTGGTGTACAGCAGTGATCCACTTGACTTCTATGAAAGCCTTGGGACTGCATGAATGTATCAAACTTATATACCACTCTCTTGGTGCTTGTTTCAGCCCATACAAACTCTTTTTGAGTTTACATACCATTTTTTCCTTCCCTTGTTCAATAAACTCTCAGGCTGTTGCATATATATGTCTTCATGTAGATCACCATGTAAAAACGCAGTCTTTACATCCATTTGTATGAGCTCCATATCCTCAACTGCAACCAAGTCCAAAATGGTTCTCAATGTGGTCATCTTGACTACAGGCGAAAAAATCTCATCAAAGTCAATTCCATGCTCCTGTTTGTACCCCTTTGCAACCAATCTTGCTTTGTACTTTGGTGAGGAACCAGAAGTGACCTTCATTCTGTAAACCCATTTGCATGGAAGGGTTTTCTGCCCTTTAGGCAACTGCACCAAGTCCCAAGTGCCATTTTTTTCAAGAGATTCCATCTTTGACAGCATGGCTTTATACCATTTCTTGCTGTCCTGTTTGTCCATTGCTTCCTTGAAGCAAGATGGTTCACACCAGTCTGTCAACATGACATACTCAGCCACATTAATTATACCACGAACAAATCTGTTAGGTTGTCTAGTAGCCCTAGACGATCTCCTAACCCAATGGTCATTGTTTGTTGGCTGTTCTTGTAAATTTCCATTTTCAGTATGTTGTCCTGGCATTTCAGCCTGCAAATCAGCATTAACATCTTGCTGTCCTGGTTTTTCTTGCACATGTAATGGCTCATTTTATGGGCAATAGCTGACTGATCATTTCCAACATCATTCCCTGCATTTACATCAGATATTTGCTGCTGTACAGCAGGCACATTTTGCTGTCCAAAAGGTATTTCTTCTCGGAATACAACCCTACGGACCTCCTCAGTCTTTTCGGGCTGTTTGTGCATGCGATATTCCTGGAAGATAACATCATTGCTGCGTACTATTTTCTTTTTCTCGGGATCCCACAATTTATACCCCATTTCACCCTCGTCACCATATCCTAGGAAAATGCATTTACCGGACTTTGGCTTAAGTTTGCTGCGTTTTTCTTTTCGAATGTGCACAAAAGCCTCACAGCCAAATACTTTCAAATGAGCATATGAAGGTGGCTTGTCGGACCACGCTTCTTGGGGAACCCCCCCCGTTTGGTGACCAATTAATCAAGTGAACAGCTGTCATAATAGCCTCTATCCAAAAACCATGGGGTAATGCAGCACGAGACAGCATCGTACGGGCCTTATCCTGTATGGTTCGATTCATAGGCTCTGCAACTCCATTTTGGGGTGGATTATGAGGGGCAGTGAGCTCCCTCTTTATCTTTTGCTGTCACAAAATGCTCGAAAGGCTTTGGACACATATTCCCCACCATTGTCAGAGCGAAGACACTTAAGTGTCTTATCTGTCTGATTTTCAGCCAATGCTAAGAATTTTTTCAACTTGTCAAGTACTTCATCCTCGCTACGAATAGGGTAAACCCATACTTTCCGTGTAGCATCATTGACAAAGGTGACAAAATATTTCTGTCTCCCTAAAGATAATTCTGACATTTGACATATATCCGAATGTACTAACTCTAGAGGAGAAGATTTCAAAGAAAGAGACTTTTTGTGAGAAGTTTGTGTATGTTTGCCATAAATACAATGATCATAGTACTCAAAATCAGCATAATGAAGACAAGGCAAGTAACCCAAACGAGAAAGCACTTTCATTCCTTTTTGACTCATGTGTCCCAACTGGCCATGCCACAAAGAAACACTTGGCTGCTCGGTCACGGCAACAACATGGTCACGCACACTAGATACATGAAGTGGATACAACGCATCACTTTTGCAACCTCTGGCAATAACCCTAGATCCCTTATAGATCTTCCATTTTCCATCACCAAAGGTAGTATGAAAACCATCATCATCTAGCTGCCTTGTGCTAATCAAGCTCTTCTTGAGCTGAGGTACATGCCATACATGCTGAAGTGTAAAGACAGAGCCATGCTGAAACTGTAACTGCACACTGCTAATACCTGCAATCTCACATGCATAGTTGTCCCCAAGATGGACAACACCATATCGATCCCCTGTATATGCGGAAAACCACTCACGATGAGGGGTGATATGAAAGGAAGCACTTGAATTAAGAATCTAGGTATGCATGTCATCATCTCTATTTGCAAGTAGAGCATGTGCACCAAAATATGAAGAGACAAAGAGTACATCACTTCCACTGTCACTGTCATGAGTGACTACATTCACCTCTTCAATTTTTACACTGCTTTTCTTAGGCTGACTGTCCTTCTTCTCTTCCTTGCAGTCATCTGTCTTCTTGCCTTTTCTTTTCTCTTTCTTCCATTTGTAGCAGTCACGCTTAAAGTGACCCTTCTTGCCACAATGATGGCATTCAACATCTTTTCCATGTGATTTACTACGTCCCTTGCCATCATATTTACCCTTTTGCTGTGATCTGCCCCTAGTATGCAAAGCACTAGAAGACTTATTGGATGCATTGTTTTGCCAATTCATCTCTTCCATAAGTAGAGCACTCTCTACATCAGTATACAAAAGGATCACATTAGAATTGCTCATAGCAGTTCTAAATGTATCCCAACTCTCTGGTAGTGTGCAAAGCAAGAAAGTAGCCTTAAATTCCTCATCAATCATGAACTTCAAGGCAACCAACTGGCTGAAAATGGAGTTAAACTCACTCAAGTGAGTAGAAATTGCTATTCCTTCTTTCATACGCAAATCCATAAGCTTTTTCAGCCAATACACTTTACTTGCAGCGCTCTTCTGTGCATACAATTCTTCCATTCTAGTCCATATAGCATATGCAGAATCCAAACCTTCAATGTTGAAGAGCAAGGCATCAGAAATCGATAGCTCTATGGTTGAGCGTGCAAGCTCATTCAACTCATCCCAATCGTCCTGATCCATTTCCGCAGGCTTTGCCCCTTTAGTTTTGATCGGCTTTGCCTGATTCTTTTGTAACAGGATATTGTAGCACTGTTTTTGCCACACTGCAAAATGATGTGCACCTTCAAGCTTCTTTATATGCATCAAATTACTGGTGTCATTGCTGCCAGCCATGGTTTTCAGCTCAAAAGTGACCAAAAAACCAGTAAATGCAGGCCCAAATTGTCACCCAAGTGACCAAGGTACAAACAAGTACCAATCAGCAATAAATGACCACGTAGAAGTACAGATTTCAGATCTGTAAGTCAGTTTTCAGAAGCACCAAACCAAGTGCTACAGCATTATCCAACTGATTACAGCTGTTCCAAAGGGCATGTGCATCACATTGCATGAGAAATCCCAAAATTTCAGCTGCAATTTCTGTTGTATGTGTACCCACGGGCATAAAATTTGACACAAATGGTCAAAAGCCCCAAAATTTTGTGCTCAAAATCGTCAAACACACATTTGCATTTCCTTTGTTATGCATAGGACTGTCCAATTTTGCCAAAATAAAGCAATTTCAGCAAAGCCCCCAAATTTTACCAAGTGTTGATGTCCAAATTGCGCGGAATTCAACCTGCATGTACATAAACTGACCAAATGCTGCACAAATTTTACCCAAATCGTAAAAGCCCCAAATTACACGGGGTCCAATGTGCCTTAATGTCAAGAAATCGGGTAAATTTTAGTCCAATTTGTGCTTGTACATGAAAAGCCCCAAATGTCAGGGACAAAATGTCACAAATTCCTGCAATTTCTGAGACAAATATCATTGTTACATCTTGCGCGGATGAAATCTGGACAAATCCCCAAATTTTCCAAGTCTTGCGTGCACTAATTTCAGTGAAATTAAAAGAATTTCACTAAAAATGTGAAAAAGCCCCAAAATTCCCGGGCAAATGTGCACCAACTTTGCAATTTCTGAGTCAGATTGTCCAATTCTGTGTTGAGATCCCCAGATTCAAGAAAAGCCCCAAATTTTTGAGGCGATTTTGCACAAATCTGAAGTCTTGTGCTTACGCGTGCGAAACCCCGTCAGTGGGTGAAGAAAATTTCAAAAAGAAAAGATTGAATTTTGGAAAAATCTATTGGGGACGGGTCCATTGACCCGCCAGGCGTTGCCTGACTGTCATGCCTGCCGGCTGGTCACGCTCGTCAAGGCCTGCTGCAATCGAGTTGCGTGGCGGCTTGTCCTCGTGCAGCCCGACCGTCACGCCACCTGTTACACACGGCCCGACTGCTGGTCGTCGCCAGTTTGCAACGTCGCCTGCAGAAGTTGCACGTCAGCTACAATCCGTCGCACGCTTGGTCCACGCCTGCTGCAGTGGACTGTCACTGCCTACAGCTTACACCTGTGACTCTCCTGCTCGCTTTTGAGATCTCGTCACCACGCTGGTCTTCTGCCTTAGCTTGACGACTGTCTGCAACACCTTACGCTCTGATACCAGTTTGAAGGAATTGATTAGGCACGGAGATCGAGGTGGCAAACAGTCATTACGCGCAGTGGGAGAAATAGAGAGAGTACGAGTGAGCAGAGTAGAGAGTGAACACGTTTTTCGGTACAATGACGAGTGTACCACTTTAGGTTTTAGATAGATATATGTATGAAAGTACAATGTGCTAAGGGTGTGTTCACACCCGTGCACATATAAAAGGCACGATGGCCCTTTCTTCCCAACACTTCATGTCACACTTCACGACGGTATGACTGATGGAACCACCAATTGGAGGAAGACTGAACGGCCTCTTTGAGTCATCAAGCATGTTGAATCGGTACTCCATAGCTCTTCAAATAGACTTACAAACACACAAAAAACTCTTGTGTTCTGGCGTCGACTCTCGAGCTGCATGAATGGAGGGGAAAAAAGCTACACCTTGCACAAGGACATTTTAGATGCCTTGTACACCTCATAGACAGCTTGAACATGGCAGAAAATCTGTGTTCTTTGTGACAGATTTGCTTCAAACAGCAAACTACACAAGGGACCTAGGACAACAGCGAGAGGAGTTTATGACCTTAGGACAACACCTTAGAGAACAAGTTAGATGAGCCGCCGGGCTACCCATAAAGGAGCCTAGTTACAGGACAAATAAAGTGCCATAAAACCCGTGATATGTGCATAGCTAACACCTTCTCTTAGATCATGGGTGATAAATACAATAAAGCGTACAATGGTGGTAACATATTAGCCCCTAGGGGCCGTCAGCGTGGTCCATACCATAGTAGTGAGTCTACCAAAAATTTGTAACCTCAAAGTACATACAACAATAACAATCAAATAGGACTGTGAATACTAAAGCCTTGGATGATCAAGTGAAAGTGAAGGTGCCTTGGAGGAGGCATTGATTTCAATGTCCATCATACTTGATCTATGATCACGTAAACTGGATATAGCTGAACCTTATTGCCTGTTACAAAGAGCCTGGTAGAAGCACATCATGACCATAGATTCCTCTCCTCCGGCCGCACCGCCAAAAGACCATCACATCAAGAAATTAGTGAGGTTGGTAAGCCCATCACCACCCTCTCACAGTCTCTCATTGGTCCAGTAATTTGTGAGGGATGATGCCATCACTAGGGCTAGAAGACTAATCCCTTGGTCACCACAGCCTTAGCCATTGGACTGGAATGGAAGTTGGAGTTGGAGGATGTGGAAGAGTCGGGGTCGTCCTTTCTCTTCTTCACCTTCCTTTGCAAAGTTATCAGCAATGCCCCTTCTTGCTGCAGAAGAAGCACATCCCCTTCTTCTTCATGGCACCCTTCTCCGAGCAGGAGGGCTGTCTCATAGCTGCTTTGAGCTTTAGTCTCAGTTGTAGTCTAAGAGGGGATTCATGCTCCAGCAACATGGAGGTCACATGCTAAAAGCTTATTGGATCTGATGAGGTCTGAGCCCTCATGGCCACACCATTAAATATCAAAAACATATGTATGCTTTGGGAAGGGCAGCTTACATGTTGCAAAGTTGGTTTGGATGGTCATCATTCAGAGGTCAAAGGATTGAATGGAATCCATCCTGTCTGCCCAAACTTCGATGGTTTGGAGCTTATGAAAGAGGGTAACAGCCCGTGGGGGTGATGCAGCCTCCTATATCTAGCAAAGTTTTGCCGTCTATACCTCCGGAGATGGTGGCTTAAAAAGGGTTTTTAGGAACATACCGTTCTTGATGTGAGGTCCAACTTGCGATGCTTTGAACAATCGCCAAACCACCAAAAGAGTGCATATGCATGTGTGTGTGTATGTGTATGTATGTGCACATGTGTGAGTTTATATAGAAACATTAGTAATATCATAGGTAGAATAACTCATGAAGGGTAGCAAAAAAGGCCCTTAATAGAACATCATTCGAGGTTCAAATAGGGTTAGATGGTGTGAAAAAAATATTGCAGTAATAAGTGGGCATTGCACGTAGGTGACTGCCAGTAGGACTTCTTTGGAGATGCATTGGAGGAGAGCTAAGTATGCCCTGACATCATCAGTTTCCCAATCAAGGACAACTTCCTTGAATTCTTATTCGTCCCAGCTGGATGGTATTGGAAAAGGTCTTTGAGGAGAAAGAGCCGATCCAAGATGATATACCACATTTGCTTTTAGTTTATCGTCAATATTAGCACACAGAGCTGCCATAGGGGTAAATGAAGATAGAATGGACAAGCGGTTTGAGAGAGATACCCGGAGTACTTGTGGTCAAATAGTCCAAGCTATCAAGCCCGCAGTAGTTCAATCATATACAAGTAGTAAAGAAAGTACAAAGAATGGCACAACAGTAAAGTGAGTGGAGTGACAGATTACAACCACCAATACATGAGACCTCTCTAAGCCTGAAAAAGCAAAACACAAGTGTGATTAGATCAGATCAGCAAAAAGTGCAGGTTTATCACATTCAGGAGCAGGTCCAGCCAAATAGGCAAATGTCCAGGAGGGTCAATAACAGTAGGTGATAGCAGTTGCAGCATTGGCGACAGCAGTAGCAACCCGCACAACAGTAGCAGCTGCCAAAATGCAAGGTTTCTAGCTCTGTGAGCAGGAACATTAGGTTGTTCAGCTGAGAAAACAGGTAGCCCAGCTCATAGACAGGCTGCCTTGAGTGTAGGAAGGGCAGGGGCAGTAAAGTTGCAGGGTGTAGCAGCTCCAAGAGTAGAAAATGCAGCAATATGAGACCTCAAATCAGTGTATACACAGCAGCGACAGCACCAAAATTGAAGATTCTAGCCTTCTAATACCATGTGATAATGCACAAACAAATGGAAGCATGAAAAGACAAAGCATAAACACTAATACAAAGAGATGAACACAAGAACTCAGAATGAATGAGAAATGGAATCCATTAAAAGAAGCATCGGATGTACAGTACAATTCCATCAGGGTACTATCACAATGACGACCAGCTGTAATGCCTCCAGCATCCCTCTCTCCAATGATTTATGATGATGTAATGATACAATTGAGAGTAGAGAGGATCTTATATACTGGTCATAAAGGCATCTAGAGTTACATGCCAATTAAAATGACCCAAAATCCATGATATGTACAAACCTAAGACTGTCAACAGACTGATAGATTATTGTTGAGCCAACTTGCAAAGTGGGGTACTGGGAACTGCATCGACGTAGAACTTTCCAAGTGAAGAGATTGATGCTTGATTGAATCACACATATATTTTTAAAATAATCTTTTATAATATCCCAGCAGTCAAGCCACTGGGATGTAGGCCTGCTTTTATTTCTTTCTTTTTCTTTCTATTTCTAGATGACCACATGGATTAAGGAATCGAGTTCAAGATGTTCTGGTCACAATGCACTCATTCTACCAAACGAGCGAACACTCATTTGGTCATCATTATTATACTATGCCTTTGAGGGCCTGATAAGGTTCAACTGAACTACAGCCATTTGATCGTGATTATTATATCGTGCCTACAAGGGCCTGGATAAAGTTCAAGCTGGTACATCAGTTGCAAGTTATGAAGTTGGGCCTGATGTGACTGGTGTGCAAATTGTTAGGTTTTTAAAGTGACATTTAACTTTATCCAACTCTGCAAATGTAGAACTTACGAAGTTATAATGTAGGTGCTCGACTCACAGCCTGTGCATGTGTGATTTGTAAGTGGCACCACACCAAGAGCTGTTAAATTCAACTGATGCCTGCGTTGCTGGCAGGTGGTAGAAGTTGTTCAAGAATGGGCAATGACCTTTGCTTCCTCCAGTGAATTACCTCTTCCTTTTCCATTTCGTGCAGATCCTTTACCAAATGGGGTACAGTTAACACTCATCACAACCAACAATGGTGTGGTGGAGCCGATGGGCTCCTTACTAGTAACAGTGAAAGATGAGGAGGATGGATCATATCTTACTGTTCAACGACAAGGTGTTACAGGGACAGGTGCCTTGCCAGGGGAATCAACAATTATTCAGCATCTCAAAGATGCTGTTAAAGGGCAGGAGAAGTCCTACAGCATGTACAATATACCTAGAGTGTAGTCCCACAACTTTGTTTAACACAATTGTGTAGATATGTATAACATTTACGTTTTCATCTCTTCCAAGTAGTATAAATCTTTGCAACATATTTATGAAACTACATGTGCATGCAATGTTCTTACTGGTTGTTATATATGCTGGAAAAGATAGATTCAAGAGAGAGACCTGTGCAGTGAGAGCAAGTGAACCAGGGGGTGAGAGAGTTTTGGGACAATTGACATTGAACATATAGCATTGTGCAAGATGAATTAAAGGGGGATCGTACTATGTGTCTAGAGGTCCAAAGTATCTTGAGTGCTGCAGCCATGCGCTTTTAGAGTACAAGTAGCAATGGCTCAACTTGCCCTTCAATCACAAGGATAGAGCATACAGCATACATGACATAAGAGCTTTTGAAAATAGAAGCAGAAAAGTCTCAACTTGCCCTTCAGTGACAAGGATGTAGGATATATGACGATGTGGTCTCTTTCTGGTGTATCAATGATATTAAGCTCAAAACAAAGCCATTAAGCTAACGACAATTATTTTATGTGAGCTTTTATAAGGAGGCTTCTATCAATGAATTATCAGTCAAGGTTTTCTTATCAACATTGCTAGTGTGTTTGCACCTTGGTCCACGAGTTTAATGAAGGGAGAAGCCCGAGTGAGCATGAGCACGCGGAAGCAACTGAAGTGTGAGCTATGGCGGATGGGGCAAGAGAGCAAGAGAGACTTAAGATGTGGGAACTCCAATGTCACAATGTGTGACCGGCCTCCCTTATTCTATTAGTCACTGAAAGAATAAAGAATGAAGTGCACCTTTGTGCATAGCCTTCTCATAGGTAAGTCAAAGTTTGTCACCTTGATATAATTCATAGAGAGTTCATAAGGAGTAGGAGGATGTGAAACTCTAGCAAAGCATCTCATAGCTGATTGTGGTACTTGTACGGTATGTCCTCTCTATTCGACAACATGATCTTGCACAATAGGTGGATTTTGAGCCACATCATCAACTGCAGGCTGTCTAGTTAGTTGTACTGTAACAAGAGTTTTTTTTTTTGAAAGACTGCTCTATACACTATGCATCTCAACTACGTGCTTACGGTGCTTGTGTATCTTATCCTTATGAAAAATCACATCATAACTACGGAGGTATTCGCCACTTGCAGTGTACAGGTGTGCGGATATTGTCAGTGTAGTGAATAAATGGGCAATATAGGCATAGACGCCTTCACCTCCAACCACCTTCCTCTCAAAGGTGAATGTGCCTTTAGTGAGGAGAGAATAAGAAATATACATTTATACTTTTAGATTTAAAGTGCAACATGAAGAGGAAAGAGTAGTCTCATCCCACGTCTATCATCTTCTTAAGGAAGGCAAAAGGCTTCATTGAGAGAGTTTTAGTGAGTAGATCTGTAGGATTTTAGTCAGTTGAGATCTTGACAAGCTCGATGGACTTTTCCTCATCAACGACCTCTCTAATAAAGTGATAACACACCTCAATGTGCTTTGAATTCGTATGGAAGATTAGATTCTTGGCTAATTGAATAGTACATAAAGAATCCGGACGCAGTGTCCGGATCACATCAATAATATAAAGGTCTGCTACTAGATGACCTAACATGAGTCTTCTTGCAAGCCTCAATGGTGGTAACATACTTTGCCTTTGTAGTAGATAGGGCTATGAATTTGTGCAACTTGGACATCTAAGAATAGCATCTTCAACAAAGGTGAAGATATAGTTGGATGTGGACTTTCTATTGTTTGCATGTGTTGCATAATTAGAGTATCCAATGACTCATGTATGTTGGCTACTATAACATATGCATATATCTGTAGTGTCTTTTAAGGTACCTTATGATACCCTTTACAACATCCCAATGTCACCTACTAGATGTAGCCATATAGCGTGCTATAACTTTCATTGCAAATGTTATGTCAAGACGAGTAGTTATCACGGTATATATCAAATTATCTATTAGAGATGTATACACGATCTTGGCCATCTCAACCAATTGCTCATCATATTGTAGACAATTGGCCTGATTAACCTTCACACAAGAAGGTAAAGGATAATCAATAGGCTTAATGTCTTGCATATGAAACCACTCAATGATCTTATGGATGTACTTTTGTGACAAGTAAAGAAGCCCCTTCGAGTGATTGTGTGTGATGTGTATCCAAAGAATATGCGAGATCCGTTTCATGTCTTTAATCTCAAAGCTCTTATTGAGTCGACTTTTCAAGGCATTCAATTGATCAGGAGTACTCCCAACAATCAACATATCATTCACATAAGGTACCAAAATCATGAGGTTGCCATCATCGGCTTTCTTTCTGTATAAATACAGATCCATATCATTGTTGGTATATCCTTGTGGATGCATGAAAGTATCAAACTTGTGGTAACATTTCCTAGGTGCT
The DNA here is from genome assembly GCF_053477565.2 of Lygodium microphyllum. Taxonomy (NCBI): domain Eukaryota; kingdom Viridiplantae; phylum Streptophyta; class Polypodiopsida; order Schizaeales; family Lygodiaceae; genus Lygodium; species Lygodium microphyllum. Next base: position 23,872,503 of record NC_141135.1, on the reverse strand, counting down.
TGCTTAAGGCTATAAAGACTCTTTTTCGACTTGCACATTAGGTATTCCTTGCCTTTTCTCTTGAAGCCCTTAGGTTGCATATCAATCTCATTATGCAAGTCCCATGGAAGGTACTCAAGCATTATTAACGAAGAAGACAAAGTGAAAGTGTAGAAAACAATCTTTCCATAAATTTCGATGAACATGCTCTAACGAAATGCAACATTGCCACAAACTCAAGGACATTGAATATCCCAACTCCTACTACCCTTGAGTAAACAAATAATACATCATCAACCTATACATGATGTGGATAAGATTTTGATCTATTTTAGTAATATTTATCAGAATTTTAACCATTTGGCTCCCCAACTATTATATTTGGACATAACAATGCTCATTTTTTGATATTTTGAGAATGAAAGTGTGATATTTTTTTATTTTTTGGTTTCTTAGATCATTCTTAGCATACTATTAGTTATTACTAAATTTATATCATTTTTACTATTTTTACATTTTTGCTATTTATTTCATAAGTAAAAATAGTGGATAGCAAATGTGAAGTGTTGGAAATTAAGTTCAATTCCTTTATTCACTACTAAAATAGTTTTTAATTTGGATTTTTTATTATAAAAATTAGAGCACTTATACTTAGACGGCTTAAGCACCATAACATGTATGAGGTGTCATGTGGAATCTATATAGTCGCTAACACGCTTGGGAAGTCTTCCATGGACTCGAAAAGTACACCATGAATATTTTTTAAAATACCACTCTCACCTCTCCCTCTCCCTCTCTCATTCCCAATCCCCTCTCTCAAAGAAATTGCCATTATATATGTAGGAAGGAAGGAGAGAGGAAGACTCGAATGTAGAGGAGAGAGAAATACTAAAAAACCAACATTCTTATTTCTTCAATTCATCATGCGAGAGTGGTATCATCACATAGAGAATGGACAGTAGGCTTCAAATATGCAATCAAAAGTGCCATATGATGAAGATGAGGGAGGAGAAGATCATCAAATTAGGTGCCCTAATTTCGTTTTCCTCTTTTGTGCACCTTTTTTCTCGTGTTTCTCCTCTTTAAAATCACTGAGTATATTTAAAAATTACACCCCTTTGAAGCCAAGTGTCTCTTCAAATTGGATATGCCCATTTGATTTTGTGGCCTTTTTTGGTCTCCTAGGCTGCCCACTCCATGTTCCCCCATAAATTAAGGTATTTCGACATGAAATTTTGCCTCAAACATATAGAATTCATGTCTAGACACTTCTTCATTTTTTGTAGATTTGTTTTTGCGCTTTGTCTCTAGCTTTAAAATGGCTCACATTATACGTCTCAAATGCTTTTCAGCAAACGACCACTTTGAAGCTTTAAATCTTCAATTTTCATTGAAAATGCCTTACAAATTTGCAAAATTGAACTAAAATCCCACAGTGCACCTTGAAATCCACCTCTCACACTCTTTCCTCATGAGGAGCAATGTGTTGCTCCAATAGCTTGACCAATGGAGAAGGTGATTGCAGCTACTGGTGAAGGCAGGATTAGGGCAGTTGGTAAAGTGGCGGAGGAATGTATAAAATGAAGATCACACATCTCTAGGTTGGATTAAGTACACTTTTTTTCACTTCGTGGCATTGATATTGGTGATATTTAGGAAGTTGCACTAGCCATGGATTTGTGGATTATAGCATGCATGTCACCTAGAGTAAGGATAGTAAATGTTATTTTTCCTCTAGTAGCTTTTAGCATAGCAGAATGCCAATCTTACCATGTCTTCTCTAGGATAGCATACCGCTACTCTAGCTGAAGCTCCCAAATTTCTCATGGTTGGTAATTTAAGTGATCACCTCATCTTTTACATTGTTGAAGTTGACAAACTCACCAAAGGGCGTCTTTATCCTATTGCTCCCTCCATTTCTTTTGCATAACTTTTTGGTTGATGTCAGTGAGCATGAGACCCTCATTTTGAAATCCAAATGAAGTGATTATCTTGCTAGTAGCCTTGTGCATTTAGTAGCACCTTGGTTGATGTCGATGAGTGTGAGACACTCATTTTGAAATACAAAAGAAGTGAGTATCCTGATAGTAGCCTTGTGCATTTAGTAGCACCTTGGGTACCCCAGTTAGACTAATGTGGGATTTAAGTATAGTTTGTTGTATGGTTGGTGTCAATGTGAAGCTAGTGAGGCTACCCATCACTTGCTTTGCCTTTTTTTTTTTTTGAGCAAGGGTTCCTTTGCTATTAAAAAAGGTATACTAAAGTGCACTATGCACACTCAAAACCATCATATGTTAAAAAAAATTTGCAATATTGTAATGTACTTCAACTGTTTGCACAAATTGGGTGTGTTTGTGCAAATGCGATCGATTGCACAAAATGTTGTATGCATTTTCCATAGATAAGGATGTCTAATCAAGCTGATTCCTTGTATTGAAGAAAAAAGCATGTTTGTAGGAAATCCCACATATATCCATGTCACCACATGAGTAGCCTCAATGGAAGGATCAATCGATGACTTGGTTGGCTTCCTTTTGTTGCTGATAAAGTGGCCCCTAACTTGCATTTTTGGGTCTTGAAACGTTGTGCAACTTGCTAAACTGGATGTGTCCATTCTCATATGGATTTGAAAGGAATGCATGTGGGGGATATATACTTGTAAGGGTGATGTGTGGTTGGGGGCATATTAAATACATTGAATATGTTTTGAAGGTGGCAATAATCTAACTTTGCTAAAACTAGCAATGTGTAGTTTTGAGTCTTCTAGTGCTCATGAGGTAGCAAAAGGCATTGAGCTTCTCTATATAGAAGACCAAATGATTGGAATACATATACACATATGTGTGGTGTGTGCGTGTGTGTGCTTCAACAGGCCTAATCTATACACCTCATCTTGTTGAATGTGTTGGTCCAAGGCATTGATGGGATATGCTTGGGAGAACACCCTATCATTTTGATTGCTTCAATCCTAAGGTGCTTGCATTTAGACTTTCACCTACTCCTAAGGATGTTTGAATATTCTCTATGCATACTTAAAGGCTTCAAAATCATGTGCTTATCCCAATTGTAGGGGAGAGAGAAAGGCGTGCCTTTATTTTTTATTGAAGAATGACAATATTGGCATATTATATCATTAAGAATTTCATCCTTTTGCATCCTCAAAATGATTGGAATGCACTACTTCCACCACTAACTCTCCCAGGATAAGATTGAGCAAAGTGCATATGATAAATCATTATGTTTCAAAACAATTTATAAGTTTGCTTTACTAGCTAGTATAACTATCAAATACATGTAAAGTCTATTTTCATGTAGCTTTTCATTCTTATAATTTTCCACACAACCATGTCATCGTGGTATTGTCACTACAAAGCATGTACTCACTCCTTGGCCACTTGTTGCTTTTCATGCTTCTAATGCACCATGCACATGGGGACATAAAGTGAGCTTGTGTTCTATGATTCTCTTGATAGAACTATAAAAGTGAGCATAAGCAAGCATAATTAAAGTTTCATGTGAGTTATACTTTAGGAGAGGACCAAAATCACAACATCAAAATCCTAAGGTAACATCTTCATATAATCAAGCCATTTAGATTCACACACGCGTGCGCGCACGCACGCGCGCGCGCACACACACACACACAGAGCTCCTCCCCTCAAAGATGTTTTACCATAGAGACCACTTCATGAAGACTACCATGGATGGATTCATTGTGAGACATGTATACCTAGACATATACATATAACATGAGAGGTAGGTAGCCATTGGATAGCTTAGGATATTCTCTCACCAGCTTGAGATTGAGATCTCACCAGCTCAAGATTGAGACCAGTAGAACAGCCCACATCTCCACAGTTGAGCGGATCTCCAATTATGCTAGGAGGAGGTAGAGAGGGAGGAGCACTATGTTTGCAGATGTAGAGCCTATAGCCTACTCTAAGCTAGATACCCCACACTAGTTGAAGAAGACCCCTTTCTCAAACTAGTTATGGAGTCCCCACATCAATGCTACTTGGGCTAGTTCCTAGTTGAGATTTAGAGGCTCCCCAAGTCACTACTATAGACTAGCACTACATAAAGAGGGGGATGTTAGTCACAGGTTATTGGTTTCTTCTAGATAGTGACAACCTACATGGCACCTACACAGGGATGGATGACAATCCAGAGAGTTAAGGAGATTAGAGCAACACATCAACCATGAATACAAGGGTACCAAACACAGATACTACATCAGGGAGTGATGAGGGAGATCTACTAGTGACACGAGCAGTAGTTGATAGAGTTGAGGGCTCAGCCTAGATGCTACCCTTGTACTATTTTATCTATTATGGATGACATAATCTACCCAATGATCATGATTGGGTGGAACTAGATATACAAGTATCATTTAGCCACACAACTACACATATACTATATCGTCTTCCCATTGTTTCCCTATACAAGCACCTATTTGGTCTTGTACACCACCTTGGCTTCTTTTATAGTATCTCACTTCGAGTTATCACATTTTTATGCGTAGTGATGTGATCAACATTGTACATGATTTTCTATCATAGGTCGATTTTGTCCTCATAAAATGTTAATATATATTTATTTCTTTGTTTCCATCACCAATTCCAATTAACATCATTGAACCCCAAATTTTTGAATAATACTCTAGCACTCTCAATACTACAAAGGGACTAAAACCCCCATGAAACACATTACATTAGAGATGATGAAACTCCAAATTAGGTTGAAACTTACTCCACCCATGGCATGATAGCAAAGCAAGTCAAGACTTGGAGAGCATTGGATTAGTAGGAATACTCCTTATTCTACCCTCGACTGTGGCATCCTTGTAGCCAATCACATGCTATAAATGCACGATGCCAACCTCTCAACTAGCCAATGCAAGTGGCAAGCACCTCTTGTTTAACATATTTGGCATGACCTTCTTGGTGGGTCCCCATTAGAGACACATGTGGCAGTTGTTTGTGTTAAACATCTTCTAGAACCATAGGTTGGCGACTTCCACCCCATTCAAGAGCACAAGATGTGGACATTGCTTTCCAACCATTGGTGAGACTTAGGCTATTAGCAATTGGGCCCTCGTGTATGTTTGGGGTCCCCCTCCTTTGAACTTCCTCCAATATCATTCATGACAAGGCCTTTGGTTCCACCATCTCTCGACTAGTGGCCGTGGACCACAATACCAACATTGTGGTGGAAAACCTGACCGCATAGCTTGTAGGCTACTTCCATCCCTAGCTTGACCATCTTGAACTCCATGGTCTCGCCAAGCACATGCATGTTATCGATGGCTAGCTTCATCATGTGTATACCAGTGTAGCTTATAATAGTGATAGTTGGAAAAAAATCCAAGTTGTGGTGACTTGAAAGATCATTATCGACATTAGTGGGCATAGTCAATGCTTCAAGTTGGATCTATTAAGGGGGGCTGTAAGCAAGATTGTCCAAGCTGGATCATACCATGGGCCTCCTTACTATCCATGCCAACTATTGTCCCCTTCATTGAGCAACTCCACAATAATAGATGGAGGCTCACATTGCTATGGAAATAGAGTAGTAGGGGCTAGAAGGATGCACCATATTTTGCAACAAAAACATGTGTGAACACTTGACAACTTGGCTGTTCAAGGAGAGAGAGGGAGAGAGAGAGAGGAGATGTTAGGCTCCTACCAAGCACATTGAAATGTGAGTTGTAGAAACCCTGTGTCATCATAAGCCTTAGCATGCTTCCTACTCCCAGCTTAGAGTTCAATAGAAGTAGAAGCTTTCTCTTATTGTTGTCAATCTTCTTTTGCATCCGCTTCTGCTTTTGCTTATGGTGTTGCTTCTTGAAAAATGCTTGCAAGCATACAGTGGTGTGTGTAGCTAGAAGTTCACTGCTAGAGGGAAGGAGAAGATGCCTCTACTGATGAGGAGGTGCTGGGGACTTTGAGGGCCTAATGCAAGGAGAGAAGGTTTGATGCCCTAGCCTCGGCAAATTGTTGCATGCCCAAGATCTAGGCGATGCCTCCAAAGCCACTTCTTCCGTGAAGCCTTCCTAGGTATGATGCTAGTTGTGTGTGTAGAAATCAAGAGTAATCACAGACTATAAGAACCAGAGATAGATACACAAATTGCAAAATGATTATATTGTTTAAAATTATTTTTCCAATCACGGGGATACAATTATACAATGATGAGATGCCTGATGAAGAATAGGCATGCTGTTCGTCATGCTTGATGATGAGATGCCAGATGACAAACATGCATGCCGTTTAGCTATCAGATGCCATTTAGTTATCCAGAAGTATGTGACATTAAATTTGTTAATGATGCAACCATTATAATTAAAGGTAAATTTACAGCATGCCCCCTTAACGGAAACATCTGATAGTGTTTTCAACTCTTATCATTCCAAGATTGCTACAAGAAGCATCATGCTTGTCAGTCATAGTAGTGCCTTTGTCAAGAAATTAGCCCACATCTCTATTGTAGGAACATGCTTCAATGAAAGTTTCTTTTCTTCAATGATCTACCAAATAAAATGATACTTCATATCAACATGCTTTGTCTTCTCGGAGTGTTTGGGATTCTTAGCCAAAAAATACACATGACAAATTATCATAAAAATCTTTAATTGTGGTATATCAATTAATTTCAATTCATCCAAGAGCATTTGAATTCATAACTCCTCATTTTCAGTCAAAGATATTGCCACATATTCCGCTTTAGTTGAAAAAGTCATGGCAATTTGCTTTTTGGATTGCCATGTGATTAGCCCACCAAATAATAGAACAAAGATAGAAGTAGAATGTCATGTATCAATACTCCCCCCCTCCAATTCGAGCCACACCACCCTACTAAAGAAGAAACATGATGAAGGAATTGATCACGCTAAAATTGAACACCCAAATTACTAGTGTGGTACATGTAGGTAACGCATAATGCGTAAGAGAGCCTTCCAATGTTTGGAACCTAAATTATGCATAAAATGGGAGAGGTAATTGATGGCAAAGCAAAAATCGGGATGATTTTCAGTCACCAAATAGCGGAGCTTCCCAAGAAATTTATCATAAGGAAACTGACGCATATAATCATGATCTTAAGGGGTGGATGGACAATCATTGAGTGAGAGTTTGATGGAGGGAGGCAAAGGATTAGGGACAAGATTAGACTGATGAAGACCAAAAATTTTAAAGACATCCATAGCAAACTTGGTATGATGGAGAGAATGTACCACTAGAATGATTACGAGATACCTCTAATCCAAGGAAATAAGTTAGGGGTCCTAAATCAATAATGGAGAAACCCGAGCCCAATTTAGACTTAGCTTGGGTAACAACATGGAGACTAGACTCTAGGACTACAATGTCATCAACATAGAGGGAATCCACAAGCAATAAATTAATAGTGTGGCGAATGTAGATGTTGGGCTCAATACATAACCGAGTGTAACCATGCTGAATCATGGAGTTAAACTTTTGAAACCACAACTGAGGGGAATGTTTGATACCATATGATGATTTGTGGAGACGGCAAACAAAATCAGGGGTATTAGTGGACTCAAAAAATGGGGGTTGAATCATGTAGATTTCCTTAGGAAGCTCACCATGAAGAAATGCAGTCTATACAAAGCCACTGTCAAGGAGAGTAGAATATGGAAGGATGCCATACAAAGCACAATGGAAAAATTCTCACAATAATCAAGATTGGGAACCTGACTGAACCCCCGAGCCACAAGCTGTGCCTTATAATGTGCTATAGAACCACTAGGTCGATATTTCCGCCGAAGAAGCCAAAGAATTGAGGATAGCATGAAGTTAGCAAGGGTTGATAGTCCATGGGGAGAGGGGAGCTCAAGAATCTATTCCGACGAAGTCTGAACCTCATTACGTGGTGGAGGTGTTAGATGTCTAGATGAAGGAGAAGGACATTATGTGGAACCATGAGAAGATGAACCTTGGGTGGGTGGACATGTGGTCAAAGGGATGATCTTCGTGTTGGATAAGGGTGCCCATAATCAAGACGAGTATAAGTAGTACGCTGGACACGAGGAGAAGTCCGAACTTGGTTGCCTAGGGACTTTGATGGAGCTAAAGAAATTGGATGAGTGGTAGCTTCAATAGGATGAGGGGTGGAAGGAATAGACATAGGAGGTGGAGGTGCAGGTAGTGTAGGCACAATGAGCACTACATTAGGGCCACCAGGACCAGGGGTAGAGCCTGGAGCGATGGAGTGGAGACACTAGTGGTGGATGACTCATTTGAAGAGGAAGATATCAAGGGTAGGCATGGAGCATCTTTGTATGGGTGCTCTAGACATCAAAGACTGCAGTTTGGGTATACAGGAAGGTACAATGTGTTGGACAATAAAGATGGTAGCCCTTGACACAATATGGCTCACCATATCCCACAAAAAGAGCTTTGATAGCACGATCATCTAGTTTGTGGTGGCAATTATCTAAAAGGGACAAAAGTATAAACTAGACAGCCAAAGACACGTAAATGGAGATAATTTAATTTACCTTGGAACCAAAGGGTGTAGGGAATGGCCTTAATAGAGCGATGATACACTCAATTTTGAAGGCACCAAGCAGTAATGATAGACACATCCCAAAGGAACATAGGCAAAGAAGCAACTTTGTGCATGGACCGAACAACTTCCATCAAGGTGCATTTTTTGCACTTAGCAAGGCCATTTTGTTGTGGATGATCACGAATGATGAGAGATGTTGCATGCCAAATGATCTACAATAGGAAGTGAAAATCTTATTGGCATACTCACCATTGTTATCAAACTGAATAGCCTTGAGTTTGAGACCAAGTTGATTTTCCACTAAGGTATGAAAATGAGTAAAGGCCTTAAGAATGGTGGTGGTTGTCTCATTTGTACGTAGCTGAAGCGAGTATAGTCATGAATGAAGGTGATAAAATAGGAATGATTGGATATGGAGAGTGTAGGCATTGGTCCACAAAGATCTAAATGTATGAGCTAGAGAGGAGAGGTAACGAAGGTATGCGATGGTTGGTATGGTTTATTGGACAATTTTCCATAGATACATCCTTCACAGAGGGTTATCTTTCCATGGGAAGGCAAAGAAAAATCTTGAGTAAGGTGGTGAGAACAAATCTAATGCATTGTTTGGAGATTTAGATAACCAAGACAATAATTCCACAAGAGGATAGAATGATGGAAAGATGATGAATCCACTGAATGAGGAGCCTCAACACAGTGTGGAGTTGAATCTAAAAGGCAAATCTTTCAATGCAAGGATATTGTGCCACATAGAGACAACCATTGGGAAGGCTATTGCCAAAAGAGTAGTAGATTGAGATGAAGATGCATTAGAGTTAGCAATAGTTTATGACGTAAGGTATTCCCTTGATGAAGAATACTTGGAATACTATTGATTTCAATTGCTTTTCTCCACTTGTCACTCTTGATATATGATCATCAACGTAATGCTACTTTCCCTTCCTTACAACAACATTGAAGTCAAAAACTCTAGTTGTAACAGTAGTTGTTAGGACCTAAAACGGGCCCAACACTGGTTCTATAGCACTAGCCAGGCCTCTACTACACACCTCAAACCACCCCACATGGCCTCACGTGTGGGAGGAGCGTCTAAGGGGTATACTATCCTAACTTCTAATATAGAACTTTGCATTTGTATGGATTTTAATCCAACAAATAACCCTTTCCACACTCCTCAGAGGGAGTCCCTAAACATATCAGTGTTATACACCACATAAGCACAAACAAAGGGAGTCCCCCTCTGCTAATTGCTGCAAGCCCACTATGGCTCTCCTACACCTCGAGGATTGGCCCAAAGCTGTGCTGTGAATACATAAAGCACATTCAATACATAATCTACTCTTTTAATGAATCAATGTAGGAGATAATAGATAATCCTCATGGAGTATTCCCCAAGGAACGGACCACTAATCCTACAACTTAGGGTACCTCACACTCAACATAGGTCATCGTTCATGAAAACAATTGCTATGCATCCATGATGATACCATATGGTGCGTGGAATGCAATTTTTTATTACTACAATGCTCAAACAAGCTTATTCGTTAACTACCATCATTGTGAAGGTGCAAAAATAGTCTTTTCATGCCTTTCTTCTAAACCGTGATTGTTGCGTTGCTTTAGGGCCAGCATTGAGAATTCTTGTGCTACTGACCCTTTAATTTTCAAAACAAATACATCCTATATGGAAAATGCATCATAAAAATAAGATTTCAATCTATATTCAATACTCATAAACCCTCGTCTCCCTATCATTAAGTGTTGTGCATCCAGTGATAGAAATAGAGAGCATTTCAATATATTATTTTTGTATGAAAAGTGATAAATACACACTCTAACATAGAAACAGGGCTAAATTGAGGCTCAACCTCATGCTCTAGCTTATTGCCGTTGTCCTTGGAAATGTGGCAGAAAGCCTCACAACCAAAGATACGCAAATGATATATGAGGAAGGTTTTCCATATCGTACCTCCTCTGTAACTTGAGAGTCAAGAGCAGTACATGGGGATCGATTTATCAAATGTATGACAATAGTAACTACCTCAACCCAAAAATGATGTGGTAAGGTTGCATGGCTAAGCATATTGTGAAGTTGCTCCTAAATTCTATTCATGCACTCTTAGCCCGCCATACCATTTTGGGGTGGGGTGTACAAGGTGGCCAATTGATGCTTAATACCCCTCTCGTCACAAAGCTGCTCAAATACTGGCTCTTAACCAAAGCAAGTCAATATTAAAATGTAGCCAATAATTTTGATTTTTTCTTAACAGGATATCACAAGGCCTTATACATAAAGTCATCAATGAAGGCAATGAAATACTATGTGCTACCTAATGACTTACAGGGCATGGAACCACATCGATCTGAATGAATAAGAGCTAATGGCTCACCCATGCTTATCATACCAAACTTTTTATGCGTATTATGTGTTCGCTTGCCATATAAACAATGATCATAAGACTCAAATCACTTATAGTTAAGGGGCGAAAGGCACTCCAAACATGTAAGCAATTTCATTTCTTTCAAGGACATATACCTGAGGCAACGATGCCAAAGAGATACATGTAAAACTACATCCACTGCCAAAACATGGTCAACTGACCCATATACAAATAAGAGGTAGAGAGTATCGGACTTAGCACCATGTGCACTGACAAGATTTCCATGAGTAATCTTCCATGAGAAATCACCAAAAGAAACTGCATAGCCTGCATCATCAAAGTGCTAGCAGAGATAAGGCTCTTTGTGAGAGGCGGTACATCATGAAGAGTAAACATGCAACCTGAACCAAACTATAACTGGACATCACCAATACCCCCACTATCTCTAGTGCTAGGTCATTATCCAAACAGACAGATCTAGTCAAACCACGATATGAGTGAAACGACTCTCTATGAGGGGTCACATAAAAGTAAGCCCTTGAATCTATAAGCCAACATTGAGTATACCTAGACAAAGCGTTAGTCAATTGTGAATATCAAGAGAAAAAGCTGCAAGTATGAAATCATCATCAAAATCAATTTGCATGATATTAATCTCTTCAATTATTTAACGCCTAACTTGCTAGGGACAATGTTGCGATCATCATTTGTACTTTACATTTTTCCTTTTTCTTCCACTTGTCCTCGTGCATTTTATGGTAACTATGGCCGAATATGCTATGCTTTCCCACAATAATAACAAGTCAAGGAGAATTTACAGCCATGGGACTTACTGCGAGGCTGTCCACGTTATTAAGAACGAGACTACTGAGAGTCTCTCCCATGGCGGTCATTACCATACCTACCATTATTACCTTTGCAGTTACATTGAATGGATTAGGCAAGCAGTACAAAGCATTTGATACTTTGATTTCTATGAGAGTGGATCCTCCTAATTGGGATGAATTACTTGCATTGTTGCTACATGAGGAAGTCAAGTTTGGCTTGAATACAAGTTCAAGTACCTCTCAAAGCAGAGATATTGTATTTTACTCTAGTCAATAAGCTAGAGGTGGTAGAGCCCATGGAGCTTTTCGAGGTCATGGTGGAGACACTCAGAATACATACGGACAACAGCAACAAATTGCATGGCAAAGCTTGAATGTGCAAGGACATCGAGGATCTAAAGCCTTTAGAGGTAGGGAGAGATCACCTAGAGGCATAGGTGGCTCTTGACAGTCGCATGAGTAGTCTAACATGGATAAAGACTGTCATTATTGTGGAAGATATGGATACATAGCAAAGAATTGTCATAAAAAGCAAGAAGATATGAAGGAAAAACAAATTCAACAAAATGAGAGATTTGGGAAGCATCGATATTATTTATGTTAACCTCTTCATTCAAGAGTGCACCCCCTACACCCTGTAAGTCTAGTCCATCAATAGGCATGTTTACACACATAGCAGTACGAAATGTATCCCATGATTTAGGTAGTGTAAACAAGAGGAACAAAGGGGGGAGATTGCCCTTGAATTCAATTCTCTGCAAAGATAAGTGGCTGAGAATCGAATAGAACTCATTTAAGTGGGTTAACATGGAAGCGCCCTCCTTTATACTAAGGTCCATGAGTTACTTCAACTGATACATTTGAGAAGTGGGGCTTTGCTTATAGACTTTGGAAATCTTTTTCCATAAGTCCCATGTGAACTTCCGATCAGAGAGACAACATTATAAAACACTTGATTAGAGAGGGAAAATATGATGGTGTATTTGCATAGCTTATCTCATTCAGCCAAATCCTCTGCATCAATATGCTCAAGCTTGACATCCTCATGCTTCAAAGCCTTAACTTGCATTTTCTGTACCAAAAATTGCCAGATTTGGACCTTCCAATAGTTGTAGTTGGTGCCATCTAACTTGTCAATATTAAAGATAGCACTATCATTGGAAGTACCCGCCATACTAAGACCAAGTAAATGCACAGAACATCAAAATAGGTTGATGTAATAACTTGCAAATTAGTCCCAAAGCCATTGCCAAATCAAGCTAAAAACAAGGGGTACTAACCAAGTAATGAGTTGTCCACAAACTCAATGCAAAGAACTATCAAATGGAAGTGATTGCCCTCATGAAAACTGCCAAAATCTGCAATTACAACTTGTTGAAAATGAGGTACAATAGTAAGAAAACCAAGCCAAATTAAAACTATCACTGAGAAAACATAAACTACGATTACCAGGTGATATCTTGCACCATGTAGGGTATGTAATAAAATCTAGTAGCTAGCATACATAGGAAAAGTACCCAATGTTATCAATTGCAATCTATTAGTAAGTACTATATCAACTGGCGTCACGGTCATGCATGTAGTAGGTCTTGAGGTAACGGAAGAGACCAACCAAAGGCACAACTAATTGAGCAATTTCCCAATAAAGAGCTAAGATAAGCGTTTACATAATTGACACAATGACTTGATAGAGGTTGGTGCTAGCCCAAGACAACTGTCAACTCAGATCAACCCTCAATGCATAAATTGCAGACATATAGCATGTAAAGAGAGCATGTACATAAAGTGAAAATCCCACTATGTCAATAATCAACCTCAACTGCATAATCACAAGCTCTGTGGTGTAACATCAAAGTCAATGAGGTGGCTCCATTAGAACAAAGTTAGATGTGGAATGATCAAGCAAAGCTCATATTAATCATATACATAGCATCAAACATTCAAGATCCAAGTGTATACATCTCGAGCATCCAAGTTAAAGTAGCATTCGCTGTAACATCCAAGTAGGTAACTAACGACCAATGTCAATGTCCAAAGCTCTAGAATAACTCAAATGTAAGTCAAAGGCAAATCCTAGTGTCCATCAAGTATAGCCAAGACATGTAGCATCCATATGAGACATCTAACATCCAACTGGATAGCTCGAGTATCATCAAATGATAAGTGGCATGAACTATCTCAAGTGAATGCCTATTGTAGTAAATGACAGACAATGTAAATCAAAGTGAGCTTCAATCACTTCTCAAAAGAATTCCAGAGTCATGACAAAGCATGTAACATGAACCATAAGCATCGATATATGAAAGCAAGTAGTTAGTAAGAACCTAGTAAGTAATAGGCATGTAGTTCACTGACAAAATAACCTTTAGCCTTGCTTATTACATCAACCAAATCTCTGTCAAACTAAGCAAGAGTAGTGCTCAAATGAGATTCAAAATGATCTCCAATCAATGGGTAAGCATCCCCAAATGTATGGGCATCATGTATACATCACCACTAAGCAAGACACATCAATGATAGGGGATTGCCTTGTATCACAACCTGTAAATTATATACACAATTAATGAAGCTGAAGTATGAGATGGTCCAAGTCAAGTCAAGTCAAGTCCAAGGATCAATAATTAAGTAGCCAAGTGAGTAGGGAGGCTACCAATGAGCCTTAGAGGTGAAGGGGAGTTGTTGTGGTAATCAAATAGGAAACAAGTGCCGCTTACTTGACACTTGGATGTTACATTGAGCTTTGGATTTTATTTGCAATTGAGCTTAAGCTACATCAACTTCTGCTCATGTGCCGTAGGTTGTTTTGTATCACGGATTGCCCTTGTTTGGCATTGACTTCTTGTTGTTGTACCTCATTTTCAGCATGTTGTAATTGCAGACTATTGTATTATTTATGAGAGCAATCCCTTCCATTTGATGCTATTTTGGTCATACTTTGTCAACATGGTTTTGGGGCTAGTTGCAGGTATTACAACAACTTGTTTGGTCTATATTGTGCCTCTTTTTCCTGCAGTATGTCTAGTCATTCAAATGGCAATGCCATCTTCAACATTAAAATGTTGACTTGTAGCAATTATGGCTATTGGAAGACCCAAATTTGGCAGGTTTTGGTGTAGAAATCTCATATTAGGCAGACCAGTACAAGAGCATTAAGCCTAAAGGTCAAGATCAAGATGTATGGGATGACTTAGATGACCTTTGCAAGTCCATGATTATCATGTCCTTCAACAAGTAGGTTTATTATAATATTATCACAAATGGGTAGTCTGCATGGAACTTTTGGGAGAAAATACATAATCTCTATGATAAGCAAAGCCCTGCTTGTCATGTGTATAGCTAAAGCAGCATATGGACCTTCTTATGAAGGAAGGTACTAGTGTTTCTCAACATTTGAGCGAGTTTCATGCTGTCATTGGCTAGCTGTCATCGTAGGGTATTGACTTTAAGGAAAATCTTCCACCTTTGTTCTTGTCAGTCACACTGCTTCAGCCTTGAGACATATTTCATATTGCTATATGTGCAAATATGCCTGAGAATAGGCTAAAATTGTTTGACATAAAGAGTGCACTCCTAACATAGTAGATAAATAGGAAGAATGTGGATGCTTCTCATACTTCTCATGCTTTGACCATCCAAGGGGATCACCATAATGGCAAGAGTGATAATGACTGCCCTAGTAGAGACTTGAAGAAGTCTCATCTAAGTCCCGTGGACACTCTCGCATTAAGTCCCTTGGACGTAAGTCCAATTCGATATGCCTTTATTGTGGAAAAGCAGGATATATCAGGCTACACTACCATAAAATGTGCGATGACAAGCACAAGGAAAAGGGAAAAGGGAAAGCACATGTCAAGTCTGATGATTGCAGCATTGTCCTTGCTAAGTCTAGTGTTAAGATCGAAGAGATTAATGTAGTGGAATAGCCTGACACTCTGATAATGATTACATACTTGGAGCGTCTTCTTTGGATGAGTCACAGCTAACTGATGCCTCGCCTGGTTTTACTCAGTGTTGTTTGATGGATTTAGGGGCTTTCTTTCATGTGACCCCTCAAAGAGAGTGGTTCCACTCCAATCGTAGTATGATTGGACCTATCCATTTGAGGAATGACTTGGCATTGCAAATAGTTAGTATTGGTGATATTGGATTGCAATTTGGTGTAGGCAGTATCTTTATTTTACATAATGTTTGATATGCACTGACTCTCACGAAGAGTCTTATCTCTACTGGCACACTAGATGATTAGGGTTACTTTGTTTCCTTTGGGGATTCTTCTTGGAAGATCACCCATGGGAACCTTGTTCTGGCATGTGGTGCCAAGTCTGGCACTTTATATCCCTTGCTTGTATCTAGATTCGTAGATCGTATCTTGTCTATGGCAGCAGTTCCACATGTATCTCTTTGGCATTGTCTCCCTAGGCACATGTTCTTAAAGGAAATGAAAATGCTTACTCATTTGCACTATCTTCTGCCCCCCTTGACTATAAGTGTTTTGAGTCATGTGATCATTGTTTGTATGGTAGGTAGAAATATAGTATGCATAAGATGTATGGCACTCTGTGAATAGGTGAGCCTTTAGCTCTTGTTCATTTTGATGTTTGTGGACCTATTCCCTGTTAGTCATTAAGAGGCGCGAAGTACTTTGTCACATTCATTGATGATTACTCACATAAGGTATGGGCATATCCCATAAAGTTGAAATCTAATGTTTTGGCTACCTTTCAGCATTGGCTTGCATTGGTTGAGAACCAATTTAGGTATAGGCTAAAATGCCTACAGGCAGATAATGGAGGTGAGTATGTCTCTAAATCCTTTGAGCAATTTTGCAATGATAGAGGTATTAAGGGTCAGTTGACCACCCCATACACCACACCCTAGAATGGTATGGCTGAGCACATGAAAAGGATAATAGAGAAAATGGTCTATAGTATACTTAGCCACGCGGGCTTACCATAGCAATTTTGGGTTGAGGTAGTGACTACTACCATACACTTGATCAATCAATCTCCTTGTAGTACTATTAACTTTCAAGTTGTAGAGGAGGCGTGGTCTGAAAAACCTCCCTTGTATGCTCATTTACGTATCTTTGGTTGTGAGGCTTTCTGCCATATACCCAAGGACAAGTATACAAAGCCGGATCCTAAGTCCATGAAATGCATCTTTCTTGGTTATGGGGATAAAGATGAGATGTGCTATCACCTATGGGATCCACAAGCTCGAAAAGTCATCCGTAGCCATGATGTAGTTTTCCATGAGGAAAATATGCATAAGCAGCTTGAGCGGATAGTTGAGATACATAAGTTATATTTCAGGAGGAGCCTCTTGCTCTTGTACAACCAGTTTGATAGCTTGCAGCAGTAGTAATTGATGCTCGAATGCCCCATGACCATGATGTTAGACATAATCTGCCTTGAGATGCTCTCCTAGAGCCAGACGTCCTCTTGAGTGGTTTGAACCCTTCATTGATTGTGTGATGGTGATCGATGCAGGTGAGTCTCTCAGTTAGGATGAGGCCATGTGCTTCGGTGATAGTTACTCTTGGGAGAGGTCCATGTAGTCGGAGTTTGACTCTTTACAGAAAATCATACGTGGGAGTTGGATCCTTTTCCTGGTGGAAAGCATGCATTGCCATGCAAATGGGAGTACAAGTTAAACAACATCCATGGACACCCCAAGCATGTTGCCTATAAGGCCAAATTGGTTGCTAAGGATTTTAAATAGGAACATGGTGTTGACTTTGAGGAAGTATTTTCTCTTGTAGTCAAGATAATACCCTATGCATGGTACTAGCATTGGTTACTCTGGACCTTTATTAGATAGATGTTAAGATGGCAATCTTACATGGGGACTTGCCTGAGGAGATTTATATGTAGCAACCTAAGGGCTTTGAGGAAAAAGGCAAGGAACACCTAGTATGCAGATTGAGAAAGAGCATTTATGGCCTTAAGCAGGAACCTAGGGAATGGTACCACAAGTTTGATGCTTTTATGCATTCATAGGCTATACACCAGTGATATGGATATGTGTTTATACACAAAGAAGGCTCGTGATGGCAGCCTTTTGATTTTGCCACTCTATGTGGATGACATGTTGATTGTTGGGAGAGCTTCTAATGAGCTGGATGCTCTGAAAAGTCAGTTCAAGAATAGCTTTGGGATGAAAGACATGGGACATGCCTCACATATTCTTGGGATGCAAATTATGTGTGATTGCTCTCAGGGGCTCCTTTACTTATTACAGAAGAAGTATATCCAGAAGGTCCTTGAGTGGTTTCATATACATGATGTTAAAAGCATATTGGATGCCCTTTGCCTTCTCATGTGATGGTGAGCTAGGCTGATTGTCTGCAGTCTAATGAGTAGAAGGCCGAGATAGCCAAGATCCCTTATGCATCTGCAGTGGACAATTTAATGTATGCCATGATAGCTACTCGTCCTAACATAGCTTTTGCAATGGGAGTTGTGGCACACTATATAGCTACACCTAGTAGGCAGCATTGGGATGCTGTCAAGGGTATCGTAAGGTACCTAAAGGGCACAACAGATATCTACATATGTTATGGTGGCTAGGATACATGAGTCATGGGATACACTGACTTATGTAGGACATGTAGCTAGTAGGAAATCCACCTCTAGCTATGTGTTTACCTTTGTTGGGGGTGCCATTTCTTGGATGTCGAGGTACAAAAATACACGGACCGCTCTACTACAAAAGCCAGTATATTGTAGCCATTGAGGCTTACAAGGAGGCTCTCTAATTTGGCCATTGACTTTGGTATGATTGATGTGGTTCCTACACTGCATTCAGATTCTATGAGTGCTATCTAGTTAGCCAAGAATCTAGCCTTCCATGCGAAGACGAAGCACATTGAGGTATGGTACCACTTTATCAGAGAGATCATTGAAGACAAGTCTGTTGACGTTATTAAGATCTCAACTGACCAAAATCTTGCAGATCTGCTCATGGAAAGTCTCTCAACAGAGCATTTTGCCTTCCTTAGGAATTTGATGGGCATTGGATGAGATGGCCTCTATTCCTCATCTTGTTGTACTCTATGTACACATTGTACTTTGTCATTTTTTTTCTTATTCCCTCTTCACTCTCGAGGTACATTTTCCTTTAAGTGGGAGGTTGTTGGGGATAAAGGCATCTATGCCTAGCCACCTATGTATTACTACACTGACAATACCTGCACTTGCACACTATAGGTGGTGGGTGCCCATCACTATTACTTCATTCTTTATTCTTTCAATGACATTTGAATAAAGGAAAGGCTGGTCACACATTGTGATTGTTGGAGTTCCCACATCTTGAGTCTCTCTCTCTCTTGCTCCATCCACTATAGCTCACACCTCTCTTGCTTTAGCTTGCTCCTACTTCCACTTGGGTTTCTCCCTTGAACAATGACTAATACATTGAATAGTGACCTCATGATAGACATACTATTAGCATAGTATCTTAGATGGATGTTGAATATATCTAAGAAGCACTATACATGAGATGAAAATAGACAAGAGGAAAAATAGGTGAAGACACCAAGAGCACACACACAAAAGCAATGGAGACTTGAGCACACAAAGAGATACGGATGAAATATTCTTCTTCTTCTTTCTTGTTCTTCACACATAAGAACTAATTCTACAACATGATAAAAGACTAATATGAAAGCATCACAATGTATGTGCACATAGTCACTAAGTGTAAACCCGCTAGGAAAGAAGAGTTGGTACAATGAACGTGTCATAACCAAGGATAGACCTTGTAGGTGTAGTATAACAAATGTAGAATCATTGGTGTATCCTCATATCAATCACCTAACATGCTATTGAATATTGACATGCCACATCACCAAGGCACATATGGATGCCAACTCATGTAGAGCTCAACATCTCAACTCGCTTTTCCACACTTGGTTTTGGATTTACTTATGTATTTATTTCGCCATGTTATGATTGCAATTTTCAGCATTGTTTATGAGTCAGACACCTTGTCTTGACCATTTATTGGTTGCAATTAGTGGACAACTCACTATTTTGGTAGTTTCTCTTGCTTAACCTTGCATTAGCTATAGTTTTTGGGCCGATTTGTAGTAATTTATAGCAGTCTATCTTCTTGTACTCTCATTCATTTCTTGGCATAATGGCTTGTGGATCAGATGATAGTGCTACCTTTAAAATTGACAAATTGGATGGCACTACTTACATCTATTAGAAGGCATAGATATGGCAAGTTTTGGTGCAAAGATTGTAGATTAAGCCATTGAGACACGAGGGTTTAAAGCCATTGAGAATCAAGCTATACAGACTCTTTAGCACAGTTGTAGCTTAGTTGTATAGTTTACAAAAAGTGAGTTACTGACATCCATTGTTAGTTATTATGGTTATTTGTGACCTATCTCTCCTATCTATTGTGTGTGATTCAATTAATGTATGCTACACTAAGTGACATGGAATAATGGGAAATGATGAGGGTTCTTTGTTCGCTCTTAGTTGATGGTGCCATACTGTGTCAGTTGCTCTCCCTCTCTACCAATATGGTATTAGAGCTCTAATCCCTCCATAGATAGTGGCAATATGAGGATCATCCCAATTGTATACAACATGGGGCCCATAAAATCATAACCTCTTCTTGCACCCAAAAGGTATAGGCAATCAAGAATAGTACCATTGCTATTATCAAAACTTATGCCTCTAGAACAACCATTCCCTTTGTAAAAGTGCACATGATTCCTACCATCAAGCTAAGCATGACATTGAACAAGCCCAATAGAATAAGATTGAGAGAATGGCTCTGATGGTAGTAATATAATAAACATAGCAGTATGAATGGTAGAATAGATATGAAGATTAAAAGGACTAGATTGGTTGTGAGAAACAACAAAACAAGCTAATACCACATAACCAAAGCAACAACAATGACAATAGGGATGACCTGCATGCAGAGTATACCATAGACCGTTCTAATAAGCCCCCACCAGAGGGCATTGTATTCTTCTAGAATCCCTAGATACAGAGCAAGGATACTCCTCTCAATGTCCCTAAAATCATCTTTAGGGAACGTAAACATGATGGGGCAGACCTCTTCTTCTATTCCTCAGTGCCTTCTTCAATGGGTCTTTCAGTCATTGTACGGACAACAAGAGAAATGGATGGCATCCAAAGTGGAATCATTAGCTTGTATTAAAGCGTTGGCTTGTGCCTATTGTGACCAACAATCAGAGCCAACATACCAACGTGGAGGACTAGAGAAAGTGCACCTATTCTCGATAATATACTCTAACATATACACCAACCTATGAGGGTTCATTGGCATTGAACACTTATTAACAAAACTTGGCAAAGTCATGGACTTCATTGTAGCTTTGTGTTCTACTGGTATATGTTGTATACATCATACATATTGCTATTACACAAGGTTTGGTGGGTATCTGAATCACCTATGCCTCAATGATGCAAATACATCAAGTCCTTCATGGTTAGATGATAAAGATCTCTATGGAGTGCTAGCTAAGATGTTTAGAGCATTTAATGCTCAATTTGCAGCTCTCATATACTGCTATAACAAGTATGTAGGCTGGTTATGCTTATGTAAAGACTCTTCTTCATTGTTACTTGATGTACATGCAATCAATGATGCCTATATGGATATGGTTGACTCCCAGATGATATGGCAAATGTTATGAGATGTTTTGAGAAGTTGTTGAGCTGAAATACCTTCGTTATTAGAGAAATATTAATGTTGTTTACCATAGGACTAAAACTGTCATGTCTAGCAAGATGCATGCCTATGCTACTTGACTGAAATTTTGGGGACTCTGACTAAAGTATTGATGTACATTATTTGATTGAACTGAGTTAGACTAAACTGGATGCAAAGTAGCTAGTTAATGTACATGTGTTATTTGAATGCTATGCAAGTATTTTGTCAATAAAAAGACATCTTAGTGTACAGGGAGTCAGACATTGATAGCTCAAACAACTTAGATGTTGTAATAATTACTTATAGCTACAAACATGGCAAATGCAAGAGGGTCAAACAACATCATTAGATTATGAGTGATTAGATGGACAATAACAACTATGAAATATGGAAATTTTGCACTGAGAATTTCTTGATTGGAAAAAGATGGTGCAATCTTGTTATAGGTGATAAGACTAAACCAAAGCTTCCAAAAAGGAGCCCCAATATTGAGCAATAGTAGAGAGCATATCGTGCTTGGCTTGAACAAGCTCATTGAGTCTTGCATTGGCTCTCACTGTGTATTTTCAAATGCAATGGTCATGCAAATCATGACTTGCAAGTCACCGAAGGATGCATGGGACATCTTGATGCATTACTATGGCACTACTACTAGTGCATAAAAATTTTAGTTGAAAAAAAAATTCATACTATGGATAGAAAATGATGGTTAATATTGGACTATGTCATGGAGATCAGGACCATTGTTGATCAATTAGCTTCTATTGGAGTTGAAGTAGAGGATGAAGTCTTGGTTGCAATCATTTTGAATGGTCTTGCACTTGAGCATAAGTAATTTGATACATCCATATCAATGTGGTAGGAGATACCTGATTTCAATGAGTTGATGTCACTACTTATTCATGAAGAGGTCAAGCTTGGATTAGCTACTAGCTCAAGTAGCTCAAAGGGTAGAGATGCATTCTTCTATTTAAATCAAAGAGGTTGTGGTACCCATGATAGAGGATCCTCTTGTGGTCAGGGGACTAACCAAAATGCATATCAGAATGTGAATGATCAACATGTGTAGAATTCTAGAGGTGGTGGATACTCTTGAGCAAGGGGGAGATCCAACTCTAGAGGCAAAGGTTCATGGAAATCTCAAAATATGAATAAGTAGTCACTACAAGGGAATGGGGCAATAGCGACGCCGATTAGCGACGGCGGATATCGGTGTCGCTATAGGCGTCGCTATTGGCGTTGCAATTGGCATCGCTATGTGCGTCGCTATTTGCGACGCAAATAGCGACGCCGCAGGGAAAAAAAGCGCGGCTGAAACCAGAGCGTCGTTTTCATTTTCTTTTCTTCGCCTTTTGAGAGCGAGAGTGAGGGAGAGAGCCAAGGCTTTGTGAGAGAAGAGGAGGAAGAAGAGACTTGCTGCCGCCGCCGCCGCCGCCGTTCGCGAAGGAGAAGAGGAGCCCTCATTGCAAAGAGAAGCCGCCCACGCTCGCCATATCTCATTGGTGAGTCTCCCTCTCTCTTTCTTTTACTTATTGAAGGTTTAAATCGTTCTCTTTTGTTTGTTTAGGAGAGGAAATGAAAGAGAAGGAGAGGGAGAGGGAGAGAGAGGGAGAGAAAGAGAGGGAGAGGGAGAGGGAGAGGGAGAGGGAGAGAGAGAGGGAAAGAAAGAGAAAGAGAAAGAAAGAGAAATAGAAATAGAGGGAGAGGGAGAGGGAGAGGGAGGGGGAGGAAATAGGAGAGGGAGAGAAAGAGAAAGAGAGGGAGAAGGAGGGAGAGTGCATTCTCTCTCTCCCTCCCTCTCCCTTTTTCTTGTTTAATGTTTGAATCACTTTATTTTTTGCTTGCTTAGGAGAGGAAATGAGAGAGAAAGAGAGTGAGAGGGAGAGGAAGGTGAAGGAAATGAGAGAGGGATAGAAAGAGAAAGAGAGGGAGAGTGCATTGTATCTCTCCCTCTCCCTTTTGCTTGGAGGATGTTTAAATCACTTTATTTTTTGCTTGTTTAGGAAATGAGAGAGAAAGAGAGATAGAGAGGAAGAGGGAGAAAAGAGAAAGAGAGGGAGAGGGAGAGGGAGAGGGAGAGGGAGGGGGAGGGGAAGGAAATGAGAGAGGGAGAGAAAGAGGGAGGGGGAGGGAGAGGGAGCGAGGGAGAGGGAGAGGGAGAGGGAGAGGGAGAAAGAGGAAGGGAGAGGGAGAGGGAGGGGAGGGAGGAAATGAGAGAGGGAGAGAAAGAGAACGAGAGGGAGAGGGAGAGGGTGAGAGAAAGAGAGGAAGAGAGGGAGAGGGAGAGAAAGAGAGGGAGAGGGAAGGGAAGGAAATTTAAGATAATATACGTATTGATAATGGTATGCAATGTGCTTTGCATACGGCCACGTACTTCATCAAAATGAACCCAAAATTATTGTTATAGAAGAAGAAACCCTTAAATTGAGTATAGGATAATTTCTCTTAGGTCTTATGACTATGAGTAGAATTGATTGAAATAAATTTTATTACTATAGTTATAAAATTTCATAGGTGGCGCGCATTAATTTTAAAATGGATTACTTATACTCAAAGCCGAGATATAACAAAAAATTATCTATCGGGACAAACAAATCGTTGAGCATGATACAAGGCCGAGATATAACATCGGAAAATCTCTCGACTACTATATACAACGCAAGGTTTATCGTCAACTTGCAACTTGACGTACATCTCCATAAAGCTATCCATTTAAGCCTCGTTTTCTGTAATGTAGATAAGATGGCAAACGAAGAAGGTCCTATTGTTCAAGACCACGAGTCGTATCTTAATCAGTGTGTCCCATGTCCTTGCTCTCAATGCAAGTTGGCAATTAGATGAAAACACCGATTGTCTATAGAACATGTACGATGATTTGGCGAGTTTCAATCTGAGATCATTGATCAGGCGATTGCAGATTTTCAACAAACGGTAATTTGAAGTTAGCATTTTTCATGCATTGTACTCTCAAGCTAATTGAAAACCATACACAATAAGATTGGGTCTTGTTGGCAAATTTTGTATCCAGGGGGGTGATGTCTCGACCCAAGGGGGAGTGCACCCTTTGCGGCCAATTAGAAGAGTTCGTGGACGTGCGATGGATGGATTGCAGGAGCCAATTGACCACTCGCAAGGCCCATCTATACCGTCAATGCCAGAGGAGACAGACAACCTTCCCGACTTGCCTACAATCTTGGAGCCTGAGATGGAGGCAATGATCGATGCATTGATTCCCATGGATGTTGAGACATCTGACCCGCTTAGAGAGGAAGCATCCATACCATTATATGATGGGTGCCGAGTATCTCGGTTGAAGACATTGCTTGCACTCTTAAGTGTGCAAGCAAAATACGGTTGGAGCGATACGAGTGTGACTGAGTTATTCAGGTACCTTGCACACAGACTTCATTGTTTTTTTTTTAAAACAGTATTATTGCAAACATGGATGGATTTTTCAAGGTGTTTTATGATTTTTTCAGGTTATTGAAATATCATATATTGCCACCTGCAAACACCATGCCTGAGTCTCGTGATGATGCACGACATGTTTTACGAAAGCTTGGCATGGACTACAATAACATCCATGCATGTATCAACGACTGCATATTGTTTCGAGATGAATACGAGACTATGGAGACATGTCCAAAGTGTGGTGCTCACAGGTATCGACAGGACTTGCAAGGGCAGACCATCCCTCAAAAAGTCCTCAGACACTTTCTGCTCATCCCCCGCATAAACCACATGTTTCTCACGTCTGCCATGGCAAGCTTGACAACGTGGCATGTGCAGAATAGGTCCACGGATGGAGTGCAACGAATATCAGCAGATTCGCGCGCATGGAGCCACATTGACTCTACCTTCCTAGGCTTTGCGCGAGAGCCAAGGAATCTTCGGCTCGGTCTCGCCATGGATGGTGTGAACCCATTTGGTCCGCGCTCGACTTCTTACAGTGTGTGGCCTATAGTGCTTGTCAACTACAACATTCCTCCATGGCTTTCTACGAAGAAAGGACATCTCATCCTTAGCTTGCTCGTCCCGGGCCGCTACAAAGTAAAAAATATGGACGCATATCTTCGTCCATTAGTCGATGAGCTTAAGATTTTGTGGGAGAAGGGGGTCACGGTGCAAGATATGAGCAGGCGCGATGGTCGGCCGTCAGCCAACATTCGAGCCATTCTCATGTGGACGATGCATGACTTTCCGGGATTGGGAGAGTGCTTAGGTGAGCAGACCTTTGTTCTCGCCGGTAATATCTATATTTTATTTCATTCAATCAAGTATTCACTAGGTCGCGGATCGCCTTGCAGGTCTCGTTACCTCAGGTTATCATGCATGTCCATTGTGTGGGCCACAGTTAGACTCCCGAAGGTCACGAACCATGAAGAAGATGGTATATCAAGGACACGCCGCTTTCTTGCCGGAGGATCATGAACTCAGGGAAGGTTTTCTTGGACGACCTCCAGCATGTATGAACGCTGCAAGCTGGTACGAGCTGAAAATGGTAAACCCGGAATCACATCCAAATGGAATGCGACGGTTCTCAGTTTTCTATGAGTTGCCATATTGGACCCACTTACAGGTCAACCACTTGTTGGATCCCATGCATATTTTCAAAAATGTGGGCAGCTTGCTATGGGACCACATCATAGGAAAGAGAGACACTATAGGGTCACGAATGGATTTAAAGGAGGTAGGTAAGATGGAGGCGCTTTGGCCGTAGTCGAGTGCTAAAGGGGGAGTGCAGCTTCCTCGCGCTCCCTGGGTTTTGTCTACCAAAGAAGAGCGCATTGTGAAGCAAGTAATCAAGTCTATCCGCACTCCGACGGGTATGATGCGTTCTCTCAGGTCCGCATTTTCTAAAGATGACCAAATGTCTGGTCTAAAATCCCATGATTGGCATAAGATATGTCAGGTTTGTGAACAGAATGGATTTTAATTAGCGTGGACATTTTGAAATTTGAAAAGTGACCATTATTCTTAATGCTTTCTCATTTGTGGCAGTTTGTCCTACCGATCGCGATCGCGGGATGCCTAACTCCAGAAATTCGCGGGGCCATTTACAAGCTGTCGACTTTGGTGCAATGGATCTCACAGAAAGAGATTAAGACGTCCTCTATTGAATCCGCAAGGCGGGGAGAAGTTGAGACGGTCTGTCTCTTTGAGAAATACCTGCCCACTAGCATGCTCACGATACAAGTTCACCTTCTTGTGTATCTTGTGGATGAAGTGGAGATTGTTGGACCTGTCCATACGCGATGGATGTTCTTCCTGGAGCGCTTCATGAAAACCCTGAAAGGCTTTGTGCGACAACGAGCTCGTCCGGAAGGTAACATGGCGGAAGGTTGGTTGGTGTCAGAGGCGTTAGTGCATATCTCACAATGGCTACCAACGGTGGAACCAGACAATGAAATGCTATGGACGTTGAAGGATGATGACAGGCTGACTGGAGATGTGGTGGTTGGAAATGGGGTAGAAAAAAGAATGGATGCCTCAATGGAAGAGAAGGTGAAACACTTTTGTATGTTGCACCATGCCTCCATGGAGACGTGGCTCGCCAAGTACCAGATTGCAAGGCAAGATCGAGAGGAAGCGCGAGCTGAATTCCGACGCAGTACGCGTCACCGACCGATTCGATATCCCGAAGGCATGGAGGAGATGCCGTGGTTTATGTCAACATGATGGTTGCATGGAGCCTTGACCGCAGCATCCAGCGAAGGGACAGAGGTCTCAATGGAGGAGTGGGAGTTCTCGAGGGGATGTAGTCCAAAGATAATGAGGGGTTTAGAATGTGTCGTATCTAAATTTGCTTGCTACATCTAATTTGAGTGTTTCAATGTGCAGTACAAAATATATAGTGCAGCGTGGTCGCGCGGACGGCATTTTCGGGTGGAGCATATTGACAAAATGCGCTCCACAATGGACTGTGGTGTCATGGCAAGGTTTGAGCAAGAGAGCCGGCGACGAGCAACGGATCCGAACACGGTTGTGGATGAGATGGAGTATTTTGGGAATTTGCAAAGTATTATTATGGTGGATTACCGTAGCTTCTCCATGATAATATTCGATGTGCAGTGGTTCAAAGTGGTACTTGGAGGAGCTGGCGCAACAGTTCGACAAGGTCCATCTGGATTTCTTGAAATAGATTTTGAAAAAAAATGGATGGATTTGCGCGACACCTTTGTGTTACCGGCCCATTGTGAACAGGTACAACTAGTCATTTGCTTGCTAATTGTAATACGACATGGTTTATGTCACAATGGTTTGAAGACGGTTTGTAAGTGTTTGTGAACAGGTAATCTTCTATCCAAATCCCCGACAACCTCGATGGTGGTATGTTATACCTTCAACTCCTCGAGGTGCGAGAGTATATGATCAAAGCAATGTTCCAGGCATAGATGAAGAAAATATGCAAATAGAGGGATCGAAATTACAAGGGATAGAGGCCACCGCAAGCTTGGAGCCCGCATCGGCTAACAATGATGGAAATACAGAAGTCGTAGAATTTTTTGAGAACGAGGCAGACTCGTTCTTTTGTGATGACATGTCTATCGACCTTCCAATGTATGCAGAGTTGTGTCAGGAGATTAACATGGGACCATAGAATACTTCATTCTTGGAGAATTGTATTACTCAATTCGTTGTTTAGATCTTCCATAAAGGTAGATAAGATATGCATTTTAAGAGGGATTTTTCAAAAATGATTTATATTAATGTGCTTTGTATAGTTTAAATTGATTATTCTAACATTATTTTTTATATGTGCAGATATCGATATTTTCAGGATGAGTCGAGGGATGAGCGATAAGGAGTTTTAGGAAATGATGATACGTATGTCTCCAGATCAGCTCGCGAGATTCAGAGAGATGGCAGATCAGGAGCTGTCTCGTTCTTTGTCAGGGCGCTCTGCTAGATCAGCTTCAGCGCGATCAGATGCTTCAGCTTCGAGCAGACGATCTTGACGCTTGCGACTTGGGCCAGAGGGAGGGACTGCGACTGCAGGAGGATCAGGGGGTGCTACTGTGGAGACACGGACACGGTGTCTCCGTCTCGTCGTTCAGCTGGAGCTCGGTCACCTCCAGGATTTGTCACACCTGTGGGGACGTCCACTCCAGTTACTCCGGTTTTTGCGCAGCCGTCGGCATATGTCACGCCTTTTGGTGGCACCCCCTCTGATGGCACTCCTTTTGGTAGCACCCCCTCTGGTGGCACTCCGGGAGAGGGTACCCCCATCGGTACACCGGATATTCAGGGGTCTCCTGGATATGCCCAAGAGCGTGGACGGAGATGGGAGAGGGCCCATACAAGGCACACTCCTAGGGATTATGGATACCTAGTGGATGGCAGGTCAGGAGCCATCATCATGAATGATGAGGGGAGGAGGGTGATGGCTCGCATGAGGGAGTTGTGCCAACAAGTTTTTCGGCACAACGTCGTGGATCATTGGAGGAACATACCGGAGGGGAGCAAGGAGTACATAGGAGCATCCTTGCACGAGGAGTTCCCGGTGCCAGCCGCAGTGGATAGATTCTCTACGGGCTGGATGATGGATTGCATGCGTGCATACATGTCACATAGACGATCCGACGCACGCAAGGCAATCAAGAGTGGGGCTCCAAAGCCCGAGTGGTTAGATGCAGACGACTTGCGCCGACTGAGGGAGGAGGCTACAAATTCGCCAGGACGTTGGAGTCAGCAGCGGGAGGCGGCGAGGGCACGAATCGAGGCCGGATCGGTACATCATCTTGGGAGTGGCGGCCACAGGACATATTTGGAGGACTTTGTAAGTTTCTCTTTTGTTTTGCTTATTTGTTTTTTTGAGATATTCTTTGTATTGACAATCATGTTTCTAACAGTTAGCATTTTGTTTTCTTTGCAGCACTCCATTACAAATCGCGATCCGCAAGGCCTTGAGACTCGATATGCAGAGAGGCACGGTCTCAGATCATTGATCGACCGATTGTATAGACGTGGCGGCCCAGTAAGTCACTCATCTTTCTTGTCCGTAGTTACCATGAGATATTTGAATGCATTATTGTATGGTGGATTGATATGTTGTTTCTTTTTTTGCAGAATCCGTTTGATGCTCCTTTACAGCGGGAAGAGCTTTCGAGGGACGACGATTTGTAGCTCGCCCTTGGATCCTTAGAGCTCACATACCTTTAGTTTTTAGTCATCCGATCTATGTAGACATTTTCTATGTATTAGTGATATTGTTTTATGATTGTACCAATCGCATTTTATGCGATATCATGTATTTATTTCATCTATTAGTTTTATGATTTCAGTATACATTCTTTTTGTTTGCAAACGCTTTGTATACAGTAGTGCAGAAACTATTTTGTATGGCTCTCATACAGCACACAGTGCTATATGTGGCAGGGCAGCTTGCTACCCTGCCACAAAAAAAAAATTCTCTGTTACTGTCGCTATTTGCATCGCAAATTTACTGCACGCGTCGCTATTGTCGTCGCTATCAGCGTCGCAAATTCTCTGTAACCGTCGCTATATGCGTCGCTATATATATCGATATATACGTCGCAAATACATTTGCGACGTATATAGCGACGTATATAGCGACGCATGTAGCGACGCATATAGCGACGATTCTATGGCATCGTCAATAACGACGCTTTTTGCGACGACGGGGGCAAATTTTGTTGTTTGTATTTTCGTCGCTTTAAACGTCGCTATAAGGTCTATATCTTGTAGTGAGTCCAATAAGGAGACCACTAGCAGTTATGGAAGAAGATCTGTGATGCCTATGATAAGCATAGCCATGCCTCTCAAATGTATTGGTTGAAGCAACTCATAGACCTGCATATAGAGGGAACTTCCATGTGCACCCACTTGAATGAGTTTCATTCCATTTTCAACCACTTGTCTTCACATGGGATTGACATTAAGAAAAATCTTCCATCATTGTTCTTACTAAATACATTGCCTAAATCATGGCATACATTCCATACAACTAT
Source organism: Lygodium microphyllum (assembly GCF_053477565.2). Lineage (NCBI taxonomy): Eukaryota > Viridiplantae > Streptophyta > Polypodiopsida > Schizaeales > Lygodiaceae > Lygodium > Lygodium microphyllum. Next base: position 23,842,116 of record NC_141135.1, on the reverse strand, counting down.
GAGTACAAAAATGTATGCTAATCATTATAGAAGTTTGAAGTAACTTTGCAGCCTTTTAGCATGTAGAGAGAGTGTATTATCTGCCAATGAAGAGAAGGATTCCATGATGGAACTTTTTTTTTCAAAATTATTTTCACATTCTCAAAAAATAAATTTGGTATTTTTATATTTTTAGTTTTGTTGAAATGAGTAGAGTAATTGTCACTTTCCAACAATAAAGTGGAGTACTGCCATTTTTGGATAGTAATATTTTTTCATCACATTTCAGATGTTTCTCTTACTGAGGAAAAGGGTGGCGGAAGTCTCTTCTTATTTGAAATCTTTGAGTGCTCAATGCTCATTCTTTCTCTCTTGCTTCAATCTACACTCTTTGGAGTTTCTATTTGTTTTCTCTCCACAAAGCTACACATCTCTACCCTCCATCTTCCTACTCCATGGAGGCATCTTCTCATTGCAGAAGACCTAGTGCTTCCATCGAGTCCATAGTCACTTTCAATATCCTTGATATGGGCAAGACAGGTGGGTTCCCTTGACCATAACAAGGGGAAGTTGGATAATCATACATCGAAGAAAAAGGAAAGTATTTTTGATAGCCAACCCTTTTTTATCATGCTAAAAGGGTAGGTAATGGAATTTTGGCTTGGTGGCTCCAAGAAGACAATCAAAGAAGTGCACGTGCAGCATGTTTTCATGCATAAGGAGCTTCACCTTGAGCCCACTTCCTCTAATCTTCCTCTCCATAGACCCAATTGTTGGTGCATTTTGGCTACATCTACTTTCTAGTATGAGTGAAGGTCTGTGTTTCTTATTTACCTTGTAAAAAACTGAAAAGACCGTTTGACGTTAACAGACTTGTATCCATCAAGCATCCAGGTGTGACAACCAGTAGAATGTGTGGTAGATGTTTTGGATGTCATCCATGGCTATATTGGTGAAGAGCTTTATAAGGCGAGGACCAAATCTGCATGGCTGAGAGGGGCATATTAGTTTATGGCCATTTTTGCATACCACCTTCCTCTAATGGGCAATGGGGAGCCTTGTCCAGTCTTCCCCTTTCATATTTCAAGAGTAGGAAGTGGCCGTTACCAAATTCTAGAATAAGCAAGAGTCACATGTGCAAAATATTTCACAATGTGTAGAAATGCCTAATGCCCAACATTTCAAGTAGTCAAAGCAAAATATCCACTTTTATGCCTATAGCCATTTTCGTGGACTTCTTCTCCAGCATTGAAGTGAGGACCTCAAGAACCATATTCCTAGTAAAGTGCCCAGATGTAGACAATATCCTAGAGTTTGTAGATGCATAGTAGGATACAAAGGTATAAGATGGAATCACCTCCAAGGTATAACTAGATTTTGGTGTTTGCAAGTACATGACTATCACTCAAAACTTCATCATGACATTTTTGTATAGAAGATGGCACCATGTTTGTGGGAAACTGATGCCACTAGACCAAGACATGAGGGAGTTTTCTGAAATTTCATTACAAGATATTGATGTTTGGCTAGATGGTGAACTTTTGATGATTATGAAGGTAGAGTCAACATGCACATTGTGACAATTGAGGATGAAATTGCACAATGAAGACATCCAACTTCCTACTTCTTTTAGCTTCTATATCAATGATAAAAAGATGCATTGCTATTTGCATTGTTTATCTTGCTTTACACTCACATTATCAAAGGAATTGTTTGCATCACATTATCTCTAACTACTCTCTCAATATCTGTGAGGTCCCAATAAGAAAAGAAAAGAGCTTTGCATGTAAAGAGATAGCAAACAATGATGTGCATCTACATTGCCATTAGCAACCCAGTAGAGCTACCTTCGAGGCGCACAGTTTTAGGAGAGCACACACCTACTTACAAGATTCAAGGAGATACACCTAAAATCAAGGCTTGGATTGTAAAAGAGAGATATATATCATCATCACCTAAGAACATCTACACTCAGCAATTACAAAATAAAGCTAGCCTCCCTCCTATAAAGAGATATAGCTCCTACAATGATAATGATGATAGAGATAGACACAGGCAGAGAGTGAGAACACAGAAATATAACATAAGTTATACAAACATAAAGTAGAAGAGGCTAAAGTTTATGCATGATTATCCACATTTGGACAGCACATTCCCAAGCTCTCAACACTTATTTTGTAACTAGCATCATTCCATACTTATGTCCAGGACTATCTTTACCGATGATTTTCTCTATCCCAAGGTACCAAACTAGTAGTTTTTTATACTTGCTTAGTACCATTATTGTCTGTCTCATTATACCATTATTAGTAGCCTTGGTACTCCCAAGTACTAAATTTGGTAGTCCCACATCACCTTTTCGTGGCATCTTGGCACTTTTTGTACATGATAAATAGGTTCATAAATGTAGGTTCCTTGTGTCTCATTTGAGTAATCTCTCACACCAGTGTGTACTAGTCTACTTTGGGCCATGAGCAAATCATATTAGAGTTAATTGTCATTGAGAATGGCACCAAATTTAGACATCCTATACTTGGAGGATCACCACCAGGTGATGCAAGGGCCATCACCCCACGGAGGTGCCTCTCTTGCACACAAGGGTCAACACTAAGCAAAGTGGAGCCCTTAGACCTAGGGAGGGGCCTCCTTCACTTGGTGTTGACCCTCGTGGGGTTCATCGCACATGATAAACACTTCAATTATAGACAAAATAAACTAGCCTACACTTAAAAGGGTCATGGCCAAGTGACATCGCCCTAGGGAGGCGCCTCTCTCTCTCTTGATGGTGACCCATATGGGGTTCAATGCACACGAGGGTCGATGCTAAGTGAAGTTGGGCCCTTCGGGCTAGGGTGGGTTTACGATGGCCAAAAATCAAGTTTCCTTGTGTTGTTACCCGGCCGAGCAAAAACATAGCAACTATCCATATCTAGCATATCATTAGCTAAGAATCTAATTTTAGTGGTCATAGTCACTTAGGAGCGGACTCAAATCAGTTACGTAAAGATTTTCAGTCTTTTGCTCTAACCAACAAATTACACTTTTGGTAAATGATGACCCTTTGAAACAAATAATAGTCGTACAGAGCTGAAGTAAAAGGATTCGAACCTTTGCTTGTTGGTATCAAAAACCAATGCCTTGCCACTTGGCGATACTCCATAGAAAGGTAACCCAAAAAAAAGGCAAGGCCAAAGACGAAAAAATTGAGCTTCCATCACAAATATGGGCTTTGCAGGATTCGAACCTACAATATTGTTGTTATGAACGGCACGTTTTAACCATTCAAACTATAAGCCCATAGCGCACTATCAATTCGATCAATTTTTCACAAGCAATGGAACGAACTTAAAGTCCTTTTCATAACCTCCCTCACTTGGTGGTGGCCCTCGTGGGGTTCATCGCACATGATAAACACTTCAATTATAGACAAAATGAACTACCCTTTTCACATTTACAGACATAGGCATTTTCCTCAAAAGAAAGGCAAATGTTTCACAGGGCTTTTGTACTCAAGAAAGACCATACCATCAAATGAATATCAACAAGTATATCAATACATGAGAATATTTTTTTTTTCTTCTTGTTGCATTTCCATTTCCATTTACAAAGTGGCAAATGAGCACCAAAAAATTACAAGGTAGAGGCCTTGAAGGCTATGTTCAAGGGTCTTCATGAGGGTAGGGGCCAAATCTTCGAGACCAGGCTTGGCTACGAGTGCAGTGAGGTTGTCTACGAGGGCGGCAAGGTTGTCATTGGGTTGGGGGGGAGGGTTGTGGCTAGGGATGGGAGGGTTAATGTGCTTTCTCCATATCATGCAAAAATAGCCTCCAATCTCTGCAGTCCCCTCTCCACAACTTGCGATCCACTCTCTACAGCTTATCTCGCTTCAACCCATTAACGAACCTCTTCCATGGCCTCATCATGACCTTGTATGACATCTACCCCCTCTTCTAGAGCCCTTACTTTCTCTTGTTCCCGCTCACATCTCCTCAGCAATCTCTCTCTCATAAACTCCTCTCTCCACCAGAACCTCCTCCTTGCAATGCTCAACAATCGCAAATGCAAAAAATTGAGGTGTTGACTTTGGATTTCTTAACTTCAAATTCAAAGTAGTTTCCTATATGCTTGCACCAAAGAAAAAATTACAAACTACAAGCTTCGACTAGAAAAACAAGTTTGCATCATAAAACCCACTCACATTTGGAAGACCATATATAACCTTCAAAAAGAGAAACGCATTGAGGCAAGTCCTCCATCCACACCTGATGTCTCCAAGGTCCTATTGTGGGACCTGCACAATCCTTGTACTCAAATTACATAAAAGGGTTGTTACAAAAAGAACACCCTCCATGCACGCCACAAGTTTGTGCCCAACCCCAGAGACATGTGTGAAATTAGTTTAGGGTCGACATCTTCAAAGATCAAGAGCCAAATCTCAAAGGAGAGATGTAGATACTTACTATTGGACATTTCCATGGTAGCCCCTACCAGCAATATTTGTAAAATGACAAATGTTTTGTTGGATGTCGTGCAATATCAGACTCCAATGAGAGCTATTCAATCATCAAAGTAGATAAATCACCAAAACAAAGATAAAAGAACTAGGTCTACATAGAAACAATGCTATTTAATCAAGCACTTACTTTTGATGGTACGAAATGAAGACATTTCACATATCATCCATCGAAATGTAACTTCACTGCTTCAAAGCATCCATCCATGAGACTTTGTCCTCTTGCAAAGGATGTGACAGTAGTGGGTTAAGATAATACATGGATCTTTGGATTTTTGGTAGCAACAATGACATTACATAGCTATCAAACTCAAAGAGTACAAAAATAGATTATTGAGGCAACATACCAACAAGATCAATGATTGAGATGCCCAAAAAACAAATAGCTAAAACTTACTATTGGAGGGCAAGAAGGATGGAGTTGGTCACGACTCCTCTTCATTAGGGTGAGCAAGCACTTAATGTCCATTGCATCTAGCTCCACAACCTGCCCCATTGCACTCTCAAAGATACAGTTTCCCTGGTAGGGGCCACTACCTCCCCCATCACCATCGAGCACTCATTGAGGATGAGATCGAGCTCATTTAGGAGGGTCAACTCATCCTCCATCAGAACTAGTGGATATCAAGGATTTGAGGTGGAGGAAGAGGTGCAAGAAGGTGCTGGTGAGGAGAGACGGCAAGAAGCAAGTTGGGGCTCTACACTCATTGAGGACACTTGGGGCTCGATATGAAGGGACTCGTCCTTGGGAGGCTTGTCCTTGGGGGGGTTGGCCTAAAAAGAGGCTCCTCCTTGGGGGGCTTGGCATGGAGGGGCTCAAAGTGGCGAGGTTGGGGGCCCATGGTGGGCATCGAGGGGCTCAGCATGATGGGGCTCTATCTGAAGTGGCTCGGCCTAGGGGGGCCCATCCTTGAGGGGCTCCTCTTGGAGAGGCTCTTCCTCTTGGAGGGCCTTAAGGGGTGGGACATGGAGGGGCTTGGAGTGGTGGGCCGAGAGCTAGAGGAGCTCGAAGCGGTGAGGCTCATCTTGGTGGAGTGGGGCTTGTCTTGGAGGGGCTCAGCAAATTGGTGGTGTGAGACATGGAGTGGCTGGAAGGCCAAGACTTGGGAGGGGCTCAAAGTGGCAAGGTAGGACCTAGAGGGGCTCAAGGGCTACAACTTGGAGGGGCTCGAAGTGGTGGGGTTTGTCCTAGAGGGCCTGGAGGGGCTCAATGTGATGGAAATTGAGGTGGTGGGGCAAGGCCTTGAGGCACTCAGGCCGATCGCGATTGTGTCCCCATCCAATCTCAACCACCTACTAGGCCATTGCTCTTGCTTTCTATAAGCGTGTATCCCCCTCATGCAAAACGAGGGATCTTAGCCTGGATCATCGACAATGAAGAGGCAAGATGGCAAGAATTTCTTGTATGCGCGATTCTAAGATATCAACAAGATTCAGTAGTATATCTTATCGTAGTTGTAAGTGGCACAAGCTATTGAAATCTCTCATCATGACAGTCATATTGTGAACATGGGCTGCAAGAAAATATGTGTCCTAAAAAACCTCCATGAGGAAGTTCTTTGCAATCTACTGAAGAGATAGAATTGCAAATACGCTCCATCTCATGTCAATGCACCATTTCTCGCACATTTCATGAAGCAACCTTTGGAACTACAAGTGTGGTATTGCAGGCTCCATGCAGTTTTCTATCCTCCACAACTTTCCAAGCACTGCCCCTGGTGAGGCTAGTATGCTATGTGCCTTGAGAAAGATGGATGCATCATGCCTAAACCAAAGAACAAATAGAGTCACTATCAAGTGATAGAGGCTATTGACTTACACTTACAAACTACATACCAGATGAAGTTGACTCTCGAGGACAATAACATATGGGACGAGGGCCACCACAAAGCGAGGGAGCCTTCCCCTCGCAATGGATAGCGACACACTACTTGGTGGTGACCCTTGAAGACAATAACACTGGATGAGGGTCACCATCTAGTGATGGAGGCTTCCCCTAGTAGTGAGTAGCCACGCACTGCTTGGCAATGACCCTCAGGGACACTTACAGGGAGGAACAATGGCTACCACCATACCACAAAGGCTTCCCATGATGGATTGCGGCCACACATAGCTTGGTAGCGACCCCAAGATAAGAACGTGGGCTGCCACCAAGAGAGGGAGGTTTCTCAATGGGTTGTAAGGGAATCTTCCATTGGCAATGGTTGGCCATGCACCGCTTGGTGGGGACCATCGAAGTCAATAACAAGGGACGAGGGCCACCACTGAGATACAAGGAGGTAGTCCATGGAAAATGGGTTGCCATTGATCACTCGATGGTGTCCTTAAAAGACCATCTAGCAAAGTGAAACCTTGGTGCGAGGACCATCACCATGAGGATAAAATCTCAAATCTACATTGCCTAAGGATGTTTTTTGAAAACAAAAAAATGACCTTACCAATAGATAGGTCACGACAAAGATGGCAATGTAGTGGAAATTTTCTTTGTTGGAAGGCCAATTCTCGGTGTGGACAAGTTAGAGATACGCTTCATTTGGAAGAGGGCTCAATATGAGGACTAAACAAACAACTTTAGGGTTAGAGGTAGAGCAAAGGTCCAAGTGAAGGCAAGAGCAAGAAATCTGCAAACTGCATACAGAGTCGAGTTTGGAGGAGTTATTGTAGTAACTGGCAACATGAGGATCGAGTATTTTGCATTAATATGTTAAGGGTGTGGGCAACTCATATGACTGTTTTTGCATTAATCTGTTAAGGATCTGGGCAACTCATAATTAGTATTTTTGTATAAATATGAGAAATTGTTTAGCTTTGTTTTGGATTTCCGTGAGAACACCTGCTTATTCCCAAGGATTCAACAAAAAGTAATAATAAATTATTGCAAGGTGAGAACAACCATGTATATTCGGGTCATTGATCCTCATGGGAGATAGTATTGTGGCCCACCGTTGCCACTAGGAGAAAGGAATATATAAATAATAATCCTAAAAAGAGGTGCCCCCTATCATTATGAGCATCGTTTAAAGAGGGGCCATTCCGCATATATGTGCGAACAATTTATGGTTTGGATGCACCTTACACTTGTGCTTTCTTGACCTCCTTCAATCATGCACGATCTCTTGCACCTGGTACACCTTCTCTCATCTGGCTCCTGCTTCAAGCCTCCTTAATCGCCCTTGCTCCCTCAGCATGGTAGATCAAGGAACCAACCCATCCAACAATGGATGCCGGCTCTTCATGTAAGGTGATATTTGACAACGCAACATGTGTGGGCTACTTCTAATTTTATGCTATTTCTAATTTTGCATGTGACAAGTAAGAGATGCCTCCATGAATTTTTGGGGTTAGGGACTATGCACTAACACGGCACAGGTCGCTTGTTATTGACCCATGTGTGTAATGAACGCCACATGGGTTGACCCTCAAGTGCACTTGAACTCAATATGGGGCACTACCAAGTGAGAGAGGCTTCTATCTAGGCCAAAGAGTTCCCACATCCCTTGGTTTTGATGTAGTGTTCACTTGAATGTAGCATGCAACACCACTAAGTGAGGGAGGCTTCTACATAGGCTAAAGAGCTCCTGCATCACTTGGTTTTGACGTTGTGTCCACTTGAACGCAATATGGATCGCCACCAAGTCAAGGAGGCTTCTCCCTAGGGTCAAGGGTCCCCCATATCGCTTGGTGTTGAACATCATGGGTCACCACTATGCAAGAGAGGCTTCTATCTAGGCCAAAGAGCTCCCACACACCTTGTTTTGACATAGTGTTCACTTGAACATGGTATGGGTCACCACCAAGTGAGGGAGGCTTCTCCCTAGGGTCAATGGCCCCGATCACCACCACCAAGAGAGGGAGGCTTCTCCTTAGGGTCAACGGCCCCTGTATCACTTAGTGTTAACCTTGAAGGTCACCACCAGGCAAGGGAGGCTTCTATCTAGGCCAAATATCTCCTACATTGCTTGGTTTTGACATAGTTTCACTTGAACGTGGTATGGATCACCACCAAGCAAGGGAGGCTTCTCCCTAGGGTCAAGGGCCCGGATATCACTTGGTGTTGACCCTTGTGTACATTGAACGCCATATGGGACACCATCAAGTGAGGGAGGCCCCTCACTGGTGGGCGATGGGCAAAATGGGTCACTTAGTGTTGACCCTCATGTGCACTTGAACGCATTGTGGGTCACCACCAAGCGAAGGATACCTAATTTAAAGCCCTTTGTTTAGCTTGGAGAATCATTTTTTGCTTTTCGATCTTTTGTTGGGCATAGGAAATAGCAAGATTGATCTGGTGTTTGAGGATGACATTAAGGAGACCCTGAATGAAAAGCTATATATATTTGTGCACAATGTTGGTGTTCACTTGCATGCTCCAAAGTTATCGCACATGTAAGTCGCCAAGAGAAAGTTAGTCAAAGCATCGGACAAATTACCTGCCAATGCACACAGGGGCACAAAGGATTGCCCAGTAGACTCAAAGGGGTGTCGCCCATAGCCTTCTCTCTCTCTCTCTCTCTCTCTCTCTCTCTCTCTCTCATATATATATATATATATATATATAAAACAATGGAGAATCCCAGCTAGCTATCCCAAGTTGTCATGACTTTGAGCCAATGCCCCCCATGGATGTTGGTCCAAGCACCAACACAATGATGCAAAGAAGCAGAGAAAGGGATCATGGCACCATTGCAAGGTCATTAAAAACAAAATCAAGGGAGGACATTTGCTTAGCTATGGCACGGTGATGGTGGCAAAAGCAAACTCAAGGTCTCCTAGTGGTGGGCAAGCAAAAGGATCTACTCTAGCTACTACTACACAAACAACCTCCCAACTCTACAAATGACATGCATTAGGGGAGTATACATCTAGCATATTTGGTTGGATAGAAAAGCTTCGGTCTTTTCGGGACATTGCAAACCCCGATGGCATCTAATATTTGATTTTACTTTGCATGGATTGTACCCATTTTTAGTTTTGCCTTTTGTTTCTTTTTTGCAAACTTGGAGGGGGTTTCATGTTTCTTTTTATGCCTTCAAAGAAACCCATGTAACACAAAGTTAGAATTAAATGGAATATAAAAATCAAATTAAAGCTCGCAAGAAGAAACTGCTACCCACATGATTCGACTCTTGAATGTCCATGCAGTGAGAGGGCTTCAAGGCTCGCATGAATCAAACAAGGCTACCTATGCAATTAGACTGTCAAATGTCCATACGATGATTGGGCTTCTTGCAATTCTTATTCTTTTAGGACTATTCTTCCTACTCAGTGGTCTGTTCTTCCTGTTCAGGAGGATTGTTGCGCCGAGGGTTCTGCTTGATAGCATCTTTTGTGTAAGCTAAAGGTGTGAAGCTTTGCACTTTCAAGGTTCCCTTTTTCCCAGTTGCTATGAGACTGTCAGCACACAAAATGGAGAGTGAGCCCCTTAGTCGTTGCCCCAACGCACAAAAATATAGACAATCTCTTTGATGAGACCATGGAAAACACCTTGTCTCAACAATGAAACAGATCGGCAACAAGGATGAGGGGGAGTTGGAAGGAGAGGAGGAGTTGGCTATGGTTCCTATCTTTAGAGAGCTGAAGGGGGAGCTAGAGGGAGAGGGGGAGCCCACTATGGTCCCTGGAAATGAGCAGAGACCTGGTGAAGATAATATATCACTTCTGAGTTTAGCTATTTATTTAGTCTCTTGCACATACCTAATTTGTTAACTTATTTTGTAGCCCTAAGAGCCTGGTAGCTCAAAGAGGAGTCTACCATGGAAAGTAAGCTTCCAAGTGATGTTCTTGCACAACCAAGGGCAGATTGATAATCATTGATTTCAATGCAGTGCTCTTGAAGGAATCAAAAGGACGTTTTAAATAGGATTAGCTATTAGAGGGGTCCAAACCAATCCGAGTTAGTGAGGATTGTTAGTGTATGGTGAGGTCTAGAGCCAAACAGTTCCCGTTGTCATTGGGGACCAAAGCAAGTATCATGAATTGGAGCTATTACAGTAAGCCAAAGCTAATGTGGATTTTGTCTAATGCTTCCCCTACACACTAGCAAAAGATAAAACTCTTATATAGGTAAAGCTACTTGGAGGTTGTCAGTATTTTCATATTGTTTTGTGGTCCTCCTATTGATTAAGTCTTATGTTCCTATTATCATATGAGCAAATGTATTGTCTCGGGAAGATTGTGAAGTGTGGTGAAAGAGTTTTTGCCACATCCCTCATATTGATGAGTAACATTGGAAGCAACCTATGTTACTAAGAGCTTGCCAGAAAGTGTGGGAAAAACACTTGTAGTTCGATGCTTATAACACCATACTCTTGGAGGACCGTCACTACAAGTCTCTAAAGAATGAATATTAAAATTGTTTAGTTGTCCATTTCTATGTGCCAGAGGTTGAGCACCGTAGAGTAGTCCATTATATCTGATGGGTATTGTTGAGGCATGGCTTCAAGGGTGGATTGAAGATCCCTATCCATTGGCCTAAAGTAGGAAGCGTCCCATATATGACGTCAAAGATGACTTGTCTCTGGCGGTGACAAACTACTTCATTCAAAAGGGGGGCTATTTGTATCAACCTGAAAAGCCAAATGCATGAGTTGTTCCAATTGGTTCTGAGGTCATTAGTGTGAGATCTCTTCCTTGGTCAAAGTTGGCTAAGGTGCTAGTTGCCAATACTAACTAGGTCTTTATTTCCTATACACATATGGTTATTATCTCTTCATAATATTTAAAATACTCCTCAAAAGATAACTATAGCATGAGCTTGTCAGAAACATGTCTTCTTAGCTTTTCAAAAATTGGAGTTGAAACATCTTTGCAATTTGTAATAGAGTTTCATGTTATTAAAAGTGATTGCACCTCAGGGTTATGTTAAGTTGTGGAAATGTTTATAGGGAGGAAAACTCTAGACAATGTGCTTAGGGCCATGATGGAAAGATACAACATATCTCCATCATTAAAAGGGATGGAGTATATATTCTTGTTAAATTTCCATGGGGCTATTGACAACTTGTCTTAGTATATGCTTGTATATCTATTCAAGTTAAAAGAATTTTCTAAGTGGAAACAACATTTTGTTTTTGCTAACTTGCTAGAAAGCACATTGACTTTAGTTGGTTGGATTTGGAATTATGTGCAATAGTATGTTTGTTTGAAGTTGTCTTATTTTCAAATTTTTGGAAACTTTTTGTTTTGGTTAGGGTAGTGAGGTAAGGGTTTACTTTGATCTCATTTTAATTTAATATGCACAAAAAAGTATTTGTTGAGTTTGCATGACATTGGTGAGCTTGAATTCTTAGGTGGTAATCTTTTCCAAATTGAGCTATCTTGTTTGAAATTCTTAAGTAATAATGAATGCACATGGAAGCTAATGTTGAAATAATAGTTAATGAACTCTAATCCAAGAGAAGTGTATTTCTATAGAAAAAATGAAGTGAATCCATCACCATGATTCACAAATGAAGATACATATTGATATGTCCCCCACCACCCATGAGGGGTTGAAGTTGCTATAGTGGACAAGGGACCCATGGTAAAAAGGCCCCTAAAATGGGATTTTTTCAATGCATCTAGGATTTGAGTGAGCTACAAACCAATGTTGTGAAGCCCCCATGGGTCACCACCAAGCAAGGGAGCTCCATCACAACAATGGAGTTCCCTCCCACTACTTGTTGGTGGTGGCCCTCGTGGGTAGCAAGGGTGAGCGCCACAAGTGCCAACTATGATATTATGTTGTGGGTGGCAATACGTAGCGAACTCCATGCTTTTAAAAATATCAACATTGATACCCTCGTGGGTGGCTAGTGTAAGAACCACACAATGCCAAGTGTGGTTATAGCAACGTTCCATCCTGGTATTAGAAAGTAGCCCTCTATTATAGAACCTAGCATAACTTTGGTATTATATTCTGAAACCGAATGCCTATTCCAAGATCAAGAATTGCACAAGGTAAATAGGGTACAATGGTAAGGTTGTAAAGTAGAAGGTGATAGATGGAGACAAAAAAAACCAAAATAGTATTATATCAATGACAATGTTGTTGCACTAGTGACCATTATCAAGCATGATGCTTGTTACAACAACCATGAGGGCCCCTCCTCCTCCCTACCTCAAAAAATATCTTTGACAAGGTGCAATCGCTTGGAAATTTTGTTATTGCACTAGCCATCTCTGAATCAACATCCGCCTTGGCAACTGCTCTAGTATCACCATCTAGGCTATACACAGCGCCCTCGACTGTCCCTATGTTTGTACCTACTCCCTCAACACTCTTCACGGACCTCTGACATTGCAACCCTGTCCACCAACTTTCTGTGATGGCGACTCAAGAACCATGCTATCCGTGGCACCTTTTGCCTTCTTATCAACCCCATTGTCACTCCCCTTCGGCCCATCAGTAGCCCTCTCTCCACTTTTGGTATCAATAGTATCCAAATTCCCCTCAACCCCAACAACATGTTGCACTGCCTCATCATTCAAAGAGTCCTTCTCAACCTTGGTGTGCTCCACATCTAGCACATCATCCTCAATATTCTTAGGTTTAGCAGCACCAACTCTGTGGTCCAAGTCCCATGAGACATCTCTCGCCTTCTCCGTACTATACGACTCTTCAAACATGGGACTAACAAAAGATTTTGCTGGCCCTAGCTCGTCATATTTCACAGTATCTATAGTCTTTCCATCTTCAACAACCTCAATCACATGTTCCTCGTCTGCACAGTAACCACATGTAATTCCAAATGCATGAGCACACCAAATCAGCATTGTAATCCGCATGTAAAATAACCATGATAGATAATTGTGCCAACTTACTCTTCACACTGTAGTGCAATGATCCATGCCTTTGCCACCGCAGGTACTTCAACGCTACATCCTTCTTTCACACAAAACCCAGTGCTATACTAAAGTGCACTAAAGCAAAGGGGGTGGTATTAATGTCGGCACTCAAGCATAAAGCAGCCCACAATATGTGCCGCTTCTAGCGACTTCCCCACACGCAGCACAAATCCCAAACACATGGATGGTCCTATGTTTGTCTACAATATGTGGCCTGAGGAAGAAGGTGAACCTCTTCCCCTTCTTCACGTCAGTGAAGAAGTCCATGTGGACCTTCCCTTCCTTGCAAGAGGCCGCTAGCTTGTCCTACTATGACTGCCAAGTGAAAGAAATGTAAAATATTACACGGCGCAGCGAACAGAATCTGAGAAAGAGATAGAGAGTACACAACATATAAGAGGAGAATCAGTAAATTCTTTAACTCCAAACAACTGATACAAAGATGGCTCTGTCCACCCATGCGCTTCCACTATGTGAAGCTTAGATGGCGATCTAGACAGAAGATAGGTGAAGAGCTTAAGGCTAGCTGGAATAACAACTCTGACTGGGTGAAAGACGAGTGTATGATGGATGCGAAGGGGTTTAGCTTTTATAGCCCGTGAAGGTCGTTAGGTCGGCTTGCTGACCGACCTACCATATGAGCCTCCACTAGTCGGCCAGGGAATATTCCAGGGAATATTCCCTTTACCATCGGTCTGGAGGCGCTGCCCCCGGACCCCCGCGGGGCCGCTTCCGCGGCCCCCGGACCCCACAATAGGGGCCCCTTTTAACTCCCTTACCACGCAACTCAATGCAATGTGCCTCGAGTTGCTACCAGCTTAACCACTCCGTCTAACCCAAAGATTAGACCCACAACAGTCACCTTTTTGCCATCCGATCACATAGACCTCATCTGATATACAAGTCAGGACTCAGCCAATGTCCGGGCTCACATTTGGCTTCTCCTCATAATGGGGGCCTTACAACTTTGAGGACCATGGATCATTGATAGCACCTAATGAGGGTGGGGCATTGATCATATCTAACAAGAAATAAAGAGGATTACACTTACAAAAACAAAACATCACAGAAACCAAGCAGTAAGTACCAAAACTTTCAACCATTATACCATTACCAACCAACAAAATAGGCTTGTTAATGTGACAAGAATAACCAAAGAGAGTACCAAGAAACACCAAATGGCGCTAAAAGGATTTCAAGAGTACCAAATGTATCTAAAACAACCAAGTGCTCCAAAAAGATTAATAAGTAATAAAGCACCAATTCCACCAAATGTTCAATAATCCCAAAGTACCAAAACCATCAAATGCAACCTACATTTTCATCTGTACCAAATGCTACCCCTAAACCTAATGCACCAAAGAGAACCAAATATATCAAACAAGACCAAATGCAAAAGCCAAATTTTGTACCAATAAGCTTTTTAGTAAGGAGATCAGCCAAAGAGTTTCAAGGAGCACCAAATGGTATTGAAAGGGTTTTAAGAGTACCAAATGTATCCAAAACCACCAAGTGCTCCCACAAGATTAAGAGATAGTACCAAGGACAAACCAAGACAAAGTACATTGAGTATACTTGCTCAAGCTTGACCTTTTGTCCTAGCCATTTTATGTTCTCACTGACCCCAAGACGTCATTTGCTCACTCCTAGGTCAACCTCCACCTCTTTTACCTCTACATCATTACATGGAATTTGTTGTTGGATCTCTTGGAGGCACACTTCATACACTTTAATGTCATCCTTTATGTGCTCGGCCAATTCATTCGACCCCTCGTACCTGAGCAATGCCTCCTTTTACTGGATCAAAGCCTTCAACTTTGACATCCTATTCAGAGTACTCTTGGTCTTGCTAAGCATTTTCTCCAACAATGACTCCAGGTCAATAATGTAATCACAGATCGGCCTTGCATATGCAAGCCCCGACTCTACACAAATATCACTCATAGACTTTGCAAAGCAAGGCTTCTTTCCGAGAGGGACACCGGCCTGAGAGGCACCATTCATCCTTCTCCATGTCTCAATCTTCTTTTCTAACTGTCTAGCCTACTCCTACAGAATTGAATCGCACTTTTCCCAAACTTGGCTCATGCCACTTTGTGGCCTAAATGGTTTGTTGTCCCATCATGGCATCACTCAAACCCATAGCATTGTGCAAACCTAGATGTGATCTCACCACAAGATGGAGGTGCCATATACATCTTGTGGAAAAGCAACATGCAATCTTCTACCAAGTGAGGGTATACATGGCTTGGGTAGATCTTTGCACCTTTTTAGCTCTTTTGCTTGAAGACAGACAACCGCTGGTCTTCACACAAAGGGTATCTTTGCCTAAGTTCTTTGGAAACAACCCTTCCAGACTCAGGCTTAGACTCAGGCTGTACTCTTGGTATAGGTCCTCTATTGCATGATAAGTGACAAGGGAGGACAAGAGGTGCCACCTACACAAGCAAGCAAACCAGAACAAAAGAAAGGGGACAGGAGACAAAAGGAAAGGAAAGAGAAATTAGTCAAAGAAGAACGAGCTGAAATCAAGAGGGCTCAAAGAGAGTCTAGAAGGGCTGAGGAAGAAAGAAGGAGGAAAGAGGAGGAAGAGCTTACAAAGATAAGAGAAGAGTCAAAGAAGGCAGAAGAGGACAGGAAAAGAAGGGCGGAAGAAGAAGCTGAAGAGCAAAGACTGAAGGAGTTGGCCGAGTTAGCAGAGGCTACACGAAGATCTATGGAAGAGATCCACGGGAGTGGAGAGCTCGAACCTATGAGCCCCCGTCACCTCATAAAGCCGAAGCTAGTTCAAGTGTGAAAGCAGCTCCAGTGGCTGTAGGCAAGGGCAAATCCCTACTACATCCACTTCCTTCCTCTTTTGTGCCTGCAACGACTAAAACCGCGACTGCAACCACCACACAACCCACACCTCCCCTCGACACAACATAGCTAATGAACATGGTGCAAATGCTAGTGAGCAAAGTGGTTGAGATCGTGCCAGAAACCAGATTGAAAAGGCCCGCTGCCGCAGATGCAAAGTCACGGCAAGACCCTAAAAGACAAAGGCTGGAGGCATCAACCACCACACCCCATACTCCCATGCCTGCCGACACTGACTATGACGCATATGTGGCTGAGCTACTGGCACAACTGGACAAGGCGAAAGAAGAGAAGAAAGTGGCCTTGCTAGAGCTAGAAAAAGAAAAAGAAACGTCAACTGCCCTTAGGCTAGAAGTCTTAAGGCAGGGAGCCGACCGACGAAGAGAAATAAAGGCCTTGCAGGACCAGCTAGTAGCAAAAACAAAGGAAGCCCAGGACAACGAAAGCCACCTTAGACAAAGGCTGGAAGATAAAGAGCAGAACCTGGTGGTAGAGCAAAGGAGTCTAAAGCTACTAGTGCATCAATACAATGATCTACAGCAAAAGGTCGCTCAAGTGGAAATGCTAAAACAAGAGGTTCAGGAAGGCGAAGCCAGTATACCACAAGAACATACCACAGAGCTCCAGTTGTGGTAGGAGCTAGAAGAACAAAACAGATTAATAAGTGAAATCAAGTTTCTGAAGAGCGAAGGGCCAGGAGTCTCAGCAGTAGAAGCAAAACGACTACAAGATGACGTGCAAAGATTACAAGATGCACTGGAGACCTCCCAGGAAGATGTAGAGGCCCTCATGGCCATGGCTTTCAATCAAAAAAGGCTATTCCTTGCTGAGATCCAAAGCCAAGAGCAGCTGGTGCAGGAAAAATCAGAAGTACTGGCCAAGGTGCACCAAAGGCTTAGCATTGTAGATCAAGCAAAGGGATTGCTGAAGAGCAGCTGGCTCAAAAGTTAAGAGAAAGGAACCAGTTATGGTTTTTAATAAATGAGCAGCAACAGGTAGTAACCACCCTGGCAAGCCAACTAGAGGAAGAGAGAAAAAGGATGGAGGAAAGAGCTATGGATTGGGAAATGAATAATTTTGACAGGGTGAGGGACTTGACCAAACACTTGGCAGTGGGGGCAGAATGCGAAAGAATGCTTGCAGAAGCCAGGGTTGAAGCTGCCGAAATAACTACTAAAACATAGCGGCAAGCCTTCCTCAACACGGTGCTCCATGTCACACAAGCTGAGGGCAATGATCCAGTGGAAAAAGTGAAAAGAAAGTTGGATCTAACCAGCCGAGCTCTAAGATATGGTCTTCAAGAGCGGGAGCTCCCAACGAATACAGGGATCACTAAGGAGCAACAATTCCGCTACTTACATTGTACGGGCCTTTCCACTACTGAGCTCAAGGAGCTAGGTTTTGAGGAGAATGAACAGCCACCACTACCACCGCCAATCATCCCATCTGTGGTTGAGCGACATGTCGAAGAGGGTCCGGATTTTGAGCAAGCTGATGAAGAAGAGCAACAAAGAATGCCGAGTCTGCCTCAACCCGATCTCCCACAAGAAGAACCTGCAGATGCCCATCTGCCTGAGCACATAGTTGCAGCAAGGAGAAGAAGACAAGAATTAGCTGTGAAAGCCCAACGTCGAGCACACACAATTCCAAGACAACTTCCTGAAGAGCCCATGCCACTGAGAAATGATACACATCCTATAGACTGGCCCCAGGAGTTGGTCATCTAGCATCAGCGAGAGTTCCATAAAAGGCCGTTGGAGCTTTCATTTGCTTTTCCACGCTCTCTCGACTGGGCCCTGTCTCTAGGAGTCTTAGCCAAGATCAAGGATCTGGCTAATGAACTTGCAAACAGGTGGATAGAAGAGAGGAGCATGATAATGACTAGGTGGCGACAAGAGCCACAGGAGTACTGGGAAGATAAGGTCAATCGAGTTCCCAAAACCATCCAAGGCTACGAGGCACAGTCGAAATGGCGGAGGAGGATTTGGGACACCAATTTTGATGCATGGACTGCCTTTTGTAGTTCACTCCCCGAAGAGCGCAATGATCCTATCTACATGCCCTACCCCCGTAGGCATGGAGTGGACTATGATAGAGACTTGCATGGGGATTGTGACTTCCCAAAAATATATAATGTAAATGCTAGGAGCCCTGAGGAATGCTTAGTGTTTAGGTTAGAGGATATACTTTCTTCTATAAATTGTTTTCTTGTAGACTTCTCTTCCTGCCCAGATCCAACGTTTTTGACCACTTGTAATTACCTCCGACTTATCAAATTCCTGCTACTCCAAAAACCCACAGTAGAGGAAGCCCATCTCCCCCCACTCTTCTTTGATATCAACCTAGGAATAGATAGTAGAGCTATGACTAGGTTAATGATGCGGGCTACTCTCCTTCCTTCCTTCTGTCTAGAGCTCTTAGAAAATATGAGTAACACCCCCTTCACAAGGTGTAATCACCCTTTCTTGTCAACCACTCCTCTGAGAGCTAAGGCCGATATTAAAGAATACCTACAAAGTTGCGCATTCTTATCTCAATGCATGTGATCGCCCCGTGATTAAATGGGTGTGATATGCCTTGCCAATTGTACTCCCTCTCTCATTCTTTTTTTTTTAAAGCCACAAGGAAACAAAGACAAGGTGACTGGAGAGCAAGACAATAGCAAAAATAGCAAAGCTGAAAGATGAATCTACTACTAAGCAAGTTAACAAGGAGAACACTTCACATGTGCTTGCAATCTCCCTTCATTGTTATTGTGCACCACACTCACTGCATCTAGGGTTCTCCCTAGCCCCTTCCCCACTTCACACTTAGGGCACATCAAGGGCAGGACTTTCAGACCTGTCACCCTAAGTTTTGCACCGCACCTCCAATGACGCACGAATTGGGTCCTCAAGTGTGGGACATTACCAAGGGCTTGCCCAAGGTTAGACCCATCTCCCAGTTCCACTGGCACGAGCACCATGCACTACACAGTGAGACAGACACACCCCCTAGGAAGTGCACAACTTTTCTTGCAGGTTATGTTCGTGTTTCAAGAATTGGCTACTTGGCTGAAGAAGATCATCCACTACATCCTCCAATGACAAGGAATTTCTCCATGAGTCGGACATGACTCCATTACCGCAACTTCAGGAGCTTCGCTGCGAAGGTTTAAATGGCTCAACAGATTTCATTTGCCAATCATCCGTCTACTGATGGCTGCCATGACTGAACCAAATCAAGCAGAAGGAAAACCCAGTGATGGATCTGCCATTGGCATAGATCTTGGAACCTCATCGTCCAATGATCCATGCCCAACGTCTCAAGATCTACGGATCGCTTATTGATTCCACAAGCCTGAAGACCTTCAACTCAAAACTGAAGACCTTCTACTCAAAGACAAGGATCTTCAACCAAAGCCACGGATTTTCAAGGCAAACAGTGTTCGGGGGGTTTCTCCAAAATAAATCCCTCCAATACCATCCTCCTAAGGGATTGCTTATTGCTTCAAGCGTTTCGGATACTCAAAAGATGATCGACTACATAAGCGGCGCCACAACAATGTGAAAGATGCCGAGTATCTTCATGGAGCCTAAAGCACACCGAAATCTCTCCTGGTCATCGTCATCAAACTCCATCACTTCTCATTCACAAGCATCAGTGTCATCTACCCACCAGTTCCACCTCGCAACAACATCATCTATCCCACTACCTCCCACCACAGTGCCATGGGACTGGCACTTGGCTAGGAGGGGGGTAATGTTTACCGTAGCACAGAGAAGCGGGAAATGGAAAAAAGGAAATAGCAAAAGGCGCAGGACAAAAGGAAGAAAAAGTCACCTTAACCAGTAACCAAACCTTGAAAAAATTAAAAGCACGGGCATGACCCTCAGGAAGTCTTAGAGTCGCCCAAGGAAAGTAAAAGAGTAAAAAGCGCACCATTAAGTGTGAAAGCGATCCCAAATCCTTATAAGAGAGCGCCAGGCTCACTCCTGTGCAAATTGTATGCATTAGTTAGGAATAGAATAGACTAGAACAGTGGGAAATGAGAAATGCGCCTAGGCTAATGGCCGGCCATGTAAAAAAGGGGATGACCGCCCATGAAAAGTAGGGCATGTATATAAAGTTGAAAAGTGAATGAGAAGCTCATTCTTGTGTGTGGCCAAAGCTTCTTCTTCTTCTTCTCTTGTTTCTTGCCTTCTTGCTTGTGCTTGAGAGAGGGATTGAGAGAGTGAGAGAGTGTGAGGGAGTGATTGTGTGAGAGTGAGGGATCTTGGAGAAGAAGCTCTCCATCTTCTCTCTTCATCTTCCCCTCCTCTCTTCTCTTCTCTTGTCTCGCGCATGGCTATGGAGGATGAAGCTCATGGGAGAGGGATTGAGGTTTCTTGAGCTTGCCTCAAGGATCGTGGAGCTACTGGTGTGCAAGAAAGAGGAGGGTACTCGATCGAGCATCAAGGTAAGCTCACTACACCCGTAAGGTAGGCATTGCGCGTTGGCTATGTGAGAGGTAGCCATGGCCGCTCGGTTCGAAACACTTGAGCAATAAGTGGTCCGTAGGTCTCGAGGTAGAGCTTGAAGCCCCCCTCTAGTATCCTATCCCAAGGATTGATGACTTGTTGGATGAGTTGAGGGGCACAGTATTTCACTAAGATTGATTTGCACTCTTGCTATCATCAGATATGTATGCAAGAGGTGATGAGGTCAAAATAGCCTTCAAGATTGATCATGGGCTTTATCATTTCTTAGTGATGTCTTTTGGATTGGCAAATGCCCTCACCACCTTTCAAAGTCTCATGAATAAAATCTTACACCCTTTCATTTTCAAGTTTGTGCTCATCTTCTTTGATGACATTAACCTTAAATCTCTCCAACAAGAGGATTAAGCTCAACAAATGGACTAAATGAGAGATTGAGTTCTAATCAATATACCTTGTCAATTATTGGAGTAGATGAATAAGGCTTGACTTATCAATGAAGCTCCAAATCCTCCATTAGTTTGGCCCGGGGAAGAAGACACCTCCAGTGGGTTGGAATCTTCAAGTAATTGATGCATGTTGTGATGGTGGAGACTCCCATGCTTGTTAATATAACATGCAAAATGCTTTATCGTAAACTTAAAAATGCTACTAAATATAACTAACATCTTGGTCATACTATTTACCCTTTTTAAATAGAAATGACTACCTTGAACTAATACTTTTTGTTCAAAATTACCACAAATTATTATCTAAGTTTCAATAGTTGCTACAATTTTTTAAGTCTATTTTAAAAATGGCACTCGACTAAGTGTCAAAATTCCTAAATGTGTCTTCTTATGTACAATCCTGAAAGTAATGGTTTGATTGAGGCCAATTATGGCAACTATTCATATTTTAAAAATAAATAATGCAACACTCTTTCCATGGGTTGCCTTCTCAATCATAGCCCACGATAATTTAATCGAAGAAATTATGGGAGACAAAAAATAACACCTTTCCTAGTCATTTTTTATGCTATTTTTTAACAAGGAAATTAAATAGTATGCAAATCATGTGTAAATCCTACTACTTTTCAAATTTTAAAGGAATTTTCTAAAACTTACTTTACTGAATACAACTAATCTTGCATGCTATTCCAAGGCTTTGCCTAATCTAATATTTTTTATAATATATTTACAAAGAAGAATTGTTTTAAAACAAATGCAACTAATCTTTTCATGCATTAACTAGAAAACTTTAGCTATATTCATTTGTTTTCTCAAAACGAGAATATACTAATTAATTAATGACAAAAAATTACTTGGTTATGTGCATTCAACACATTAGTGTGCAATGATTGACATGCTCTCAGCCTCAAAGGATTACAATGTGATTGCCTTGACTAAGCACTAAAATGTTGTTAAAGATTGTTAGGCCTTTAGGAATCTTCGGGTCAATCATTATGGGTCAAGGCTAAGTGCTTCACTCTGCGAGATAGACCCGCCCAATCAACAAACCAAAGTTCAATTATTCCTATGGAGTGCGAATGGCGGCACAACTAGGATAAACCTTGGATGACTACTAAGCATTCCCTTCTACAATTAAGCGGCGAGTACATTACGCCCTCTTTAGGGTAGTATCCCATTTGTATTTTTGGGTGTTGCGACAATTGTGAATTAGGGTTTGCATCCTCTTTTGGACATTCCACCTACACTTTGTGGACTCTAGGCTAGTTCTTACATGCTTGTGCCTTTCTAATTAGTCAAATTTGTAAGTGCAACCCATGTAACAAGTGAATGCAAAAAATACAATTGCACAGGTGTAATGAGTCCACCTCTCACAAAATAATATAACCATACATATATCTGACACTTTTACTTTGACTTCCCTTGACTTTGCCTTTGATTGTAGCCTTATATGTGTCTTGTTAACATCCTCCCTCTCCTCTTCTTTCTTTGTTGCATACAAGTTACATCAATATCAAACTAAGAATGGTGTAAAACATCTTATATTGATATTTTTCCTTCTTATTTCAAGCTCTCATACACATATACACACACTTCCTCACACAAATTGTAGCTCTCATGAGCATAGAAGCTAGTATGTAAAAAGAAAAAACCCTACATAGAAGCCATGTCTTATTTGCAAGAGAATTTGGAAGAAAGAGAGTGTGTGGGAGACAAACAACAAACCAATGCAAAATGGAGGCTAGCAAGATGCTCTTACCTTGACATTTTTGCCAAACATGCATTTGTCCTTACTCTTGGTACAATTTTTAGCTACAAACTATGCAGAGAAATGTTTTCTATATTTGTCACATGTTTACTGATACAATTTTATAATTTAGTTGTAATCTTTGTGCAAGGTCTAAAGGGCTAGATTGTGTTGAGAAACATGGAGCTTGAACACAGTTTAGCTATGGAGGCTTGAACTCATAAGCAAGAGACATGAAGACTGATGACTAGACACAAACTTTCACTCAAGTGAATTAGGTTCCAAGATAGATTAGCTCGGACTCATAAACACAATCTTGAGTAGATAGAGTTACAGACTCAAAGTACAAAGTACAATAGCATCTTTTTAAAAAGTGAACCAAGTACATGCTTTTATAGCTTTCCAACTTCTCCACTCTCCTCACTGTGCATATGGGATTCAAGACATATCTTCTTGGATCATACATCATTTGTTATTTCTCAACACCCCCCCTCAAATGATGAGTCCCTACACTTGCTGGCTTTTGCCCCCCTACATGATAACATGGCCCGGGAGACTAGATCATAGGCAGCCTAGTCAAGTTAAAGGTTGAGACTTTACATCTTTAGCAAGTGTTTTTACAAAGCAAATCCACTAAGGGAAACATAGAGATCCACTATGGGAACAAATTCCTTAGAACAATCTGTCAGAGTTGTTGATGGTAGCGGATGCATCTTCTACTTATTCTTCTTCTTCATTCATGAATTGGTTTTGGTGGTGGTCATTCTACATTTGTTGTGCTCTTTTCTTGTAATTTGGTGATAAGTCCTTGACATCTTCCTTTGGGTACAATAGCTCCTTTGGTGTATAAGAGATTTTTCCTAGGTGATGGAATACCATCTTTTGCATTCTTGTTCTTCTATTTTTTCTCTTCATCAAGGAGAGAGTGCCCAATATCTTTAAGTGAGAAACTAGGAACATTACTTAGTATTGAAACAAGGTTCTCATATGGTTCATGATTAACACTGGCAAGTAGCACTGCTATTGCCTCATCCTCATCAATGTTCTTTTTAAGAGTTGCTAGCTGAGTTTAAAAGCTCTTGAACTTATTGTCTATAGTCATAGATGAGCTGTCTTTTACATCCAACTTATAAAATTGCATAAGTAATTTTACCTTTGAGTTCTTTGCTTGTGTACTAAAGATCCTGTCAAGTTCTTCCCATGCCTTCTTTGCATCCCTGATGCCAGAGATGTGGTGTAATACATCATTGATAGACCCCATGCAATAATACCTAGAGCTTTGTTGTTCATCTTCTTCCATGCCGTTGTTTTAGGTTGGTCTTCTACAGCATCTTCCTCTTTAGCATCTTCTTTCTTGTCATCTACATTATCTTTTTCAAAGAGATCCCAGAGGTCTTTCCTCATGAGATGGTACATGGTTTTCTCCTTCCATGTGTGAAAACCTTCACCATTAAACTTTGCTATCTGCTCCATTTCAGTGATCTTAGTAGGAGGTCTTACCACAAGAATTCTCAGGCAATGTCTATCCTTTTACAAGAAGATTGAGATTTACAAGGGATTTAATCAATGTGACTCTAAATCATTACACAAACAGAGACTAATCTTTGAGACATGAATCAGAAAGTGAGTTACTTTTGAGTAAGCTGAAAACTCAAGCACTGTTTGAGTATCAATAGATACTCTATCTTGAATGAAGACCTTGATGTTGATGCTTAGGTTTCTCAAACCTTCCTCTTGCTAAAATATTTGCTGGAGACCGAGTTCAAACTCACATCAAGGTGGCAGACACTAGAGTGAGAAAAAATGAGGAGTTTTATGAATTCTTAGTGTAAATGAGCTATGGTGGAATTTAGGGTTACGCATGCGATTGAGTATTCAGTTACAGCAGCTGAATGCATGGACCGTTCGGAAAAATATTTAATGAGAGGATGGCCCACATAGTGAGCTTTAATTGCCCTATGCTCACAGGCGAAATGGCGAACTGTGTGGGTGGCGACAACAGTATGATAGAGAACGGGCACAGACAAGACATCGACTTTGAATTCTTGTAATGCCGAGCTCCACGTTGAACAATGTCACACTTTGATGTGATAGGAAGCTGCGCTAGGAGCAGATGAAGAGTTTCTTAGAAGACACCTCGAGCTAAAATCACTTGTATGATGAGATCTAAGTGCTCAACTGAAGGTAGGTGCAGTCTGTTGGCTATGGTGGCCAAGAAGAGATGTGTGAGAATGAAGTAGGAGATGAACTCAAACACTTATCCTGAGCTGAGCTGAGTTATGAGAAGTTGGAGGAGCAGGGAGAAGAGCTAAACTAAGCTCATCATGGCTCTAATACCATGTTGAGAAACATGGATCTTGAACACAGTTTAGCTATGGAGGCTTGAACTCATAAGCAAGAGACATGAAGACTGATGACTAGACACAGACTTTCACTCAAGTGAATTAGGTTCCAAGATAGATTAGCTTGGACTTATAAACACAATCTTGAGTGGATAGAGTTACAGACTCTAAGTACAAAGTACAAAAGCATCTTTTTTAAAAGCGAACCAAGTACATGCTTTTATAGCTTTCCAACTTCTCCACTCTCCTCACTGTGCATATGGGATTCAAGATATCTCTTCCTAGAGCATGCATCATTTGTTATTTCTCAACAGATTGTTATTCATAAACCATATAACAAATTTATTAAATAGAAGTTAAAATGTATTAGACCAAAAGCACATCATTTAATCAAAGAAAGCAAGAAGCCCAAAAAAGATGCATTTTCAATATATTTTAAGCACAAAAAGATAACACAAATTCACAAATATATGCATGGGGGAGGTGCTCATACATGGGGGAGATAGTATGCAATCTTGTGCTGTGCACTTTTTGTCACTATTTTCCCTATTCTTTTAATGAAAGTTTTTAGTTAAGGAGAGTTTTTTTTCTTTAAGGGCTTTTTAAGTAGAAGTTTTAGTTAAAACAAAAAAAGCTTAATCTCATAAAGCTTAGAAGCTTTCATTCAAAGCTTTTATTAAAGAAACATAATTAGTAGCCTAATTCTAAACTAAGGTGGCCATTTTGGAATCTCCTCCCCACACCAACAAAAACCACAATAGTTGGGCATGCAATTCTCTCTCTGACCTCATAATTGGACATCAACCCTACCAAAAGTACCAATCCAATGGTGGCCGCATCTTCAAAACTCCTACTCTATAAGAAAATCCATAAGTCTAACTAAAACAACTTATTATAGTCATTTTATTTCCCTATTAGTTTTCAAGCATAGTTGGAATCGGATCAATCAAGTACCAATGATGCAAAGGAATCATTATGGATGCTCCATAATTATCGTTGATTTGCAAGTCAATTTGCACAACCATCACAATTAAGCTAGATTCATCATCATCAATGGCATGTGTTGTTCAAATCACTTTATTTTTTAATGCAATGACTTTTGGAACGTCCCACAATTGAGGACCCAATCTATGTATAGATTATTGTGCAATTATTGTATAAGTGCACATGCTTGCATATGCTATTACATAGTTAGAAGACAACCAAATGGGTTCCATTTGTGGATTATTGATGAAATCAAGCACCACCTGATGGGTAGGTGATGGAAAGTATTGTTGTTACTTAGAGGAGTCAATGAGGCATCATGAGAAAAAGTACCAATTGACTTGCTAAAGTTGCACTTCCTATATTATTGCCATAGCTGTGAGAGATTGGAAAAGATTGGAAGAACTTATACGAGTGGGTTAGGGAGACACGTCTAAGAACTGAGGTTCCCTAGGTGTGTTCCACCCTTGATGTGTCTTGAGTTTACGTGGGGAAATACAGAGCAAAGCTAGGGGGTTAGGGACTATGCCAGCCAACCAAGACCATCGAGTACACCTTGTGAGAGTGTGTAATGGAAGAGAAAGACAAACACAAAGAGAAGCATAGAGAGAGAGAGGAAGCTAAAAATGAAGAAAGAATACGTCATTGATCGAAGAAGAACGTTGATATAATTATGATGGACCGATCAGTCGATGCATGCACCCCAAAGCATCAGTGAGGGCACCAGATCAGGCTGATGATGATGGTAGCACCAAGCATGAAGAGTTAGAGTGTCCGAGTGTGCATGTACAAAGAGAAGACCGAAGGCTAAAGAGTATGAGTGTCTGCCAAGTGCAGGGCTAGCTATAAATAGCCATAAATACCCAAATTTAGCCAACTTGCACCAAATCTGCATTAGAAGAGTCCATATATGTTGACCAACAAGCAATAAATACTAGTCACTAAATTAAAAACTTCCAAAAAATAGGGGTGACCCCAAAAAAATTTAGATGACAATAATAATGTTTGGCAGATGTAGGCAAACTATGGAAAGCAATAACTAGCCTAGAAATGCACATAAGAAGACAACAAATAAAGAAAGTGCACCTAAGCTACCAAAGCTCCCATGTCCCTATCAGAATCTGACAAGAGCTCACAACTAGGAGATGATAGACTGACATAACTAACATAGGTAGGCTAACACCCCCTCTCAAATCCTAGGATTATCTAAAGACCCAGCAACCTCATGTGATGAAGCATAGAAGCTTGGGGCAAAGGCTTCGTGAAGAGATCGCCTGTGTTGTCCTTTGTGGGATAGTAGGCCACCGCTAACTCGAAATCCTAGATTTGCTCTCTAACATAGTGGTACTGAACCTTGATGTGCTTTGTACAAGCATGAAACACATGGTTCTTTACTAGAGCTAGAGCACTCTGGTTATCCATGTGTAGCTCCATAGGTCTAGACTGAGGAAAAGCAATCTCTGCCAACATGTGGCAAAGCCAAACTGCCTCAATAATTATAGAACATAATGCATGATACTTTGCCTCTATAGAAGAAAGGGCCATAATAGGCTCCTTCTTGCTACTCCATGAGATAACTCTCGTGCCAAGGGAGAAGACATAACATGTAGTGGATCATCTCGAATCCACATCACCTGCCCAATCAGAATCACTCCAACTAGAGAGAGTAACCCCCTCTCCATACACGATCTTGTAGGATCGAGTCCCTTGTAAATAACGAAGAATGTGCAAGGCCTCTCTCCAATACTCCTTAGTGGGAGTCTTGAAAGAAGACAACAATGCCACAACAAAAGAAACATTCAACCAAGTGTGAATAAACCAAATGAGGGAGCCAACAAGACACCTATAATGAGTGGCATCTTTAAGGGGAGTTTTCGCTACCAAAATTTTGGACTTAAGAGTCCATGGGGCAAGAAATAGGTTGACAATCGGCCATACCAAACTCTGAGAGAAGCTATGAAATGTACTTGTGCTGTGAAATAAAAATTCCATGTGTGATCTGATAGGTCTCCAAGAAAAGGAAGAAATGTAGAATCCCAAGATCTATCATGTCAAACTCGTGTCGCAAAATCTCCCGAGTACAATCAACCTCTTAAGTAGAGAGCTCCCTATAATAATAATATTATCCACATACAAGATGAGCAAAACACACATGTCACCCTCAACCTTAAAGTATAGGTCGAGGTCATGAGTTGAGTGATGGAAGCCACCCTATAGAAAGAATTGATCAATCCTCTCATACTAAGCACAAGAGCTTGATTCAGGCCATAGAGGGCCATTCGCAATCTCTAGACATGCCAACACTTCTCCTTAGGATGAGTGTCCTTCCCATAGTGTGGGCACGTGGGCTTCTTCTCCTTCTTTCATCCTTCTTGTCTTCCTACTTCTTATCCTTAGCCTATGCCTTCTCTTCTTCCCTCCACTTATACTTGCAATAAATGCCTTGGGTGGAGCCGGAACCACTTGCCCCAACCTCTCTAGGTCTCTCATTGTACTTCAAGACGCGGTGAAAGCTCCTCCCATAAGAGTGTCTCGTGGGTCCTCGATGTGATCAGGCTAGTGTAGAAGATATCAAGCCGCAGAGATAGCAATTGAGTCAAAAGGATCATAGCCATGTCTTTAGAGGATATCATTTGACCAAGAGAGGCAAGCTCACCTCTCATGTCCTCCATCTTTGTGATGTGCTTCTTCATAGAGGAGGAATCATCAAGACTAAGCATGCGTAACTTCTTCTCAATGGAAATCTTGTGGGCAAACGTCTTGTGCCAATACAAAGAGGCAAGCTTATTCCACATTTCTGCCACTATCTTTGACCTACAAACATGCATAAGGATAGAATCCTACAAACTCATAAAGAGAAAGGAGCAGGCTTGAGAGTTGGCCCAATCCCACAAGGCTACTCAATGCATAGAAGTCCCATCTATTGGATTTGCCATAGGACGTGGAGGATGGAATCTAAAACAAGAGCCCAAAGATCAAAGGTGCCAAGTATGCACTCCACCTTACATGACCACAACAAATAGTTCAAACCATCAAGTTTGTATTCTGTGGATAATGAAAGTAAGACATGCACCTATACCAAGGGTATCAAGGATGGTATCTTCACTAAGGATGAATCTTTCTATGAAAGATGAATAGAAGTGGACAGGTGTGAATGGGGGACTCCTCTCATTAATTATAATCACAATGATTGTGTCTCTACTCAAAAGAGTGTCTGGAAAGAAGCTCCTCCTCTGAGTCACCAAAGCTTGTGAATTGGTAAGACATATTTGATCTTGCAATCACCTAGAAATATGCCTCTATCAAATAAACAACTATCGGCTACCACTAGGAAGTTGTCACTTGCACAAAAAGTCATCACCTACAATAGAGAGATCTCATCTATGCCTAGGAAGTTGTTGCGTGCAACAAGATATTGTCACCAACACCAAAAAGAGGTCACTTGTAAAACACAAATTTGTGTTTTTTGTAAATGTAGAAATAGATACCGCCTGATGCCTGAATGCTGCCACCTTGGTCTTAGAGGTTGTTGCTTGGCTATCAGGAAGGAACGATTGTATGGGTTGTAAATGCGGTCTAAAAAATTACATTTTGAAGATCTAGCTGCTCCTTCATGATGAAAATCTACCTTCTATAAGAAATCTCCAGAGTGTGTCCTCACTTAGGTGATGATACCATGTATGGAGAGGGGATTACTCTCTTTGGTTGGAGTGATTATGACTGGGTAGGTGATGTGGATTTGAGATGGTCTACTACGGGTTATGCCTTCTCCCTTGGCTTAAGAGTTAACTTGTGGAGTAGCAAGAAGCAGCCTACTATGGCCCTTTCTTCTATAGAGGCAAAGTATCGTGCATTATGTTCTTTAGCTATGGAGGTAGTTTGGCTTCATCACATGTTGGCATAGATTGGTTTTCCTCAGCTTGGACCCATGAAGCCACTTGTGGACAAGTAGAGTGCTCTAGCTTTGGTAAAGAACCCTATGTTTCATGCTCACATGATGCACATCGAGGTTTCATACCATTATGTTTGAGAGAAGATCCAACATTTCGAGTTAGGGTGACGTACTATCCCACAAAGGACAATGCGAGTAATCTCTTCATGAAGCCTTTGCCTCAGGCTTCTATACTTCATTGCATGAGATTATTGGGTCTTAGAACACTCCCAAGAGAGGGGGCTGTTAGCCATCTTATGTTAGTCATGTCACTCTGTCATCTCCTGGTTGTGATCTCTTGTCAAAGTCTTCTAATGAAGACATAGAAGCTTTGGAAATTTAGTGTACTTCCTTTATTTGTTGGTTTCCTATGCGCATTCCTAGGACAATTACTACTTTCCATAGTTTACCTACACTTGCAGGACATTGTCATTGTCATTTGGGGTTTTTTTGAGCTCGCCCCTATTTTTTGGCATTTTTTTCTTCAATAACCAACATTTATTGCTAGAGCTCTACCAATTTAGGTGCATTTTTTTATTTTGTTGGCTTCTTGTATGCATTCCTAGGCCAATTACTACTTTCCACAGTCTACTATACCTGATAGACATTGTCATTATCATCTAGGATTTTTTTAAGGCATTGTTTTCTTCAATGACTAGCATTTATTGCTAGTTGGCTAGCATTTATGGCCTCTCCTAGTACAATTTGGCCAAATTTGGGCATTTATGGCCATTTATAGCCAACCCTCCACTTGGTAGACACACACACTCTTTAGTCTTCAATCTGCCCTTTGAAGGTGCACACTTTGACACTCCGACTCGCTTGCTTGGTGCTATCATTGTTGTCAACCTGATCTAGTGCTAGCCCTTTGTGCAAGGTCCTTGATCTTATATATCCACTTCACACATATCATCTTCTGCTTCGGGGGACACAAAACCAATTTCCAAGTCTGGTTATGCTCAATAGAATCAAGCTCTTCTTGCATGGCCTAACACCAAATATCATGTGCAAGAGACTCCTCAATCGTAGTAGGCTCACTAGCATGGAGCATTTGTGACATAAGAGCATACTTCACACAAAGTGAACTATTCCATTGGGCTTGTAATCAAGCTAATCTAGGTGGACCTATATGAGAAGCATGGATGTGAGAAACACATGAATCCTGCATAAGCTGTTAGTACTAATAGGGAATCCAAATAGGCTCAGCATGAGGGAGATTAAGTAGCCTCTAGTACCCATAATCCACCTGGAAAGGGGGTAGGAACTCCTCCTCACCAAGGGAAGGTAAATCCTCCTCAGCGAAAGGAGACTTGGTGCACAGATCGGACGTTGTATGCGCGCGTAGTGAGCGCTGGAAGGTCCCCAAGAACAAAAGAACTCTACTATTTCACAAAGAACAAGGAAGAAAGCTTGCACGACATGAAGCAAGAGACTAATTGGGTACAATTTTCCCCCATGCGTTGTGCGAGTGCTTCACAAAGCATGTATTTGATATATTATTCATCTCCAAGCTCAAAAAATAGCCCTATTTACAATTAACACACTTTAGCTTTTGTATTTGCTTTTGTCCCACTAAAGAATTAAAGCTATTGGGCGCCCAAGGAGTCGTGCGGTACCCAAATACAATGTCCAATACAAATATTTAAATCGTGCACCCATGCACATACAAAAATAATAAATAAATGTCAAGAGCTTCAATAAACAAGCACGTCAAAATATTGGCGCCATGCCTAAGATGCACGCCCATAAAAAATGATAATAATTTGAATACACGCTATCCTCTAGTGCTTCCCAACGCCACCGCTGCCTACTCTACACATAAACTAAAGCATTCACAATTGTTAGAAAATAATAAAATTAAACCGACAAAAGTGAATACCTAGCAGTCTTCAACTACAAAATAAATAAATTGGTTAGAACTCAATCCTAACCTTAATTTATTATGAGTGCGCACTCTAAACTCATAAACATCTATTAGTTTAAATATGTATTTTGCGGAATCACCCGCTATGGAATCACCCACTTGCACAATAAATTAACAAGACGCCCGAAAAGGACAGGCGTCCCCATCGACTTTTCACACAAGG
Source organism: Lygodium microphyllum (assembly GCF_053477565.2). Classification (NCBI taxonomy): domain Eukaryota; kingdom Viridiplantae; phylum Streptophyta; class Polypodiopsida; order Schizaeales; family Lygodiaceae; genus Lygodium; species Lygodium microphyllum. The sequence continues at coordinate 23,809,942 of NC_141135.1, read as the reverse complement.
AATCCACCTTATGTATGAGCCCCGGCAATAAATAAAATTTTACATAATCCACCGCAAAACCTCACGGAATCCACTGTGGAATATGGCTCCTGGCATCAAGACTCCCCCTCAGATGGTTGATTAGCCTTAGAAGCATTTGTCAAAGGTGTTAGGGAAGTCAAATTAAAGGGTGGAGAAGGAGGGGGGAGGAGCCAAAGGCGAGGAAGGGGTGCGAAGAGGCAACTTGAAGGGAAGGGGAGGAACTAAGGGTGGGGAAGGGTCAATCAATGATGAAAAATCACATGTAATAAAACTACTAAGAGGATCCTCATAGGCTGAAGCCTCATCAAAGATCACATCCCTGCTCACCTCAAGCTTTTGTGCCTTCGAGTTGTAGAGTCGATAGCCCTTCGTGGTAGTATTGTAGCCCACAAATATAAGCTTCCTGGACTTTGAGTCAAGCTTCATCTTCCTCATCTTCTTGTCCACATGGACAAATGCATCACATCCAAAGATGTGGAAGTGAGACGTGGAGAGCTTTCAACCAAAGAAAGCCTCGTAGGGAGACATGTTCTGTAATGTAGAAGTTAGGGAATAGTTGCAGATGTGAATTGTAATGGCCATTGCCTCACCCCAAAGGGAATGAGGAAGACCCCGATGCTCCAAAAGAACCATCTCTAGCATAGTTTGATTTGCAAGCTCCACCACACCATTCTCCGAATGTGTGTTTAGGTGGGTATACTCCACTTGAATGTTGTGATCCCTATAAAACTTAGAAAATAGATTAGAAGTAACTCCCCACCATGATTTGTTCGTATGCCACTACGAACTTTGGAAGTAGTCTATGTCTCCACAAATGCCTTCCACTTGTAGAAGTGAGAGTACACCTCGCTCTTTTTCTAGAAAATAAGGCCACACGTGACAATTGAAGTTGTCTATAATCAGCATCAAATACTTGGCCTTCCTGGGGGAGGCCATGCCCATAGGTCTGCAAACGTCGGTGTGAACCAATGCAAGCAAGGTAGAAGCCCTCCTAGTGGCAACCTGGGGATGGGGTTACATGTGCTATTGGCCCCTCAAACAACTAGGGCACAAAGTGTGAATATGAGGGAAGTTAGGAAGTTCCTCCACTATCTTCTTCTGAGAAGCCCATCATATAGCGTCAAAATTGAGATGACCATAAAAAGCATGCCAAAGTAGCCCAAGCTCGTGGAAAGTCCTTGTGGCTAAGGTTGTGAATGTGTAAAGACCACCCTCCTAGGATCCTGTCCAACAAATAGCACCTGTAGAGGCATCCTCCACTGCCACCACATCCTATGTAAATACCACACGGGTACCAAGTCGTGTAAGTCCATGAACAAAGAATCGGTTAAAACTTAAATCCAATACATAGAGAACTTTGGCTAAAGAAGATTGTCTATCTAGCAGTAGTAAAGGAATAGTCCCCACTCCTCAAATGGAAATGATAGAGTTATCACCAATGGTGATTGTGCCCCCTATGGCACTCATATCTCGAAGCAAATCTTGTTTGTAGGTCATGTGAGAAGAGGCCCCATTGCAACAAGCCAAGGATTCTTCTAAGTGAAATAAGCAAGAGTTATATCCTCCTCAACAAGTACATGCACAAAGAGGAACTCTTTCATCGCCAAGGCAACTTTTGAATCCTTTTCCTTTGGCTTCAAATGGGGGTACTTTTGCTAACACTTATCCTCAAGATGAGTGTGTTGAGAATTTGCCAATCACACCCTATGTATGCCCCTTTGTATGGAACAACTAGGCTAGGAAGATGCAGTTCATTCTAGGAAGAGAGACAGATCCCATAGGCACAGTGATGAAATGTGCTACCAAGCAATCCTATATAATGATGTACTTGACTATTACTTTCATATGATGATAATGCAATAGTACTTGTCTCTTTCTGTCAAGTCTCTGTGTCATTGTCAGTCTTACAAAAGATTGTGTTTATGAGTTCAAGTCTCAATCTTGAAACCTAATTCACTTGTGTAACAGTTGTCTTCTTTGTCAATGTCAACATGAGTAGTATCTTCATCTTCCATCCTCCATAGCTTCCGCCTTTGCCATGCTCTAGATCTCGCATTTGTTACATGGTACCAGAGCCCACTTGGGCATGGCATTGCTTCTCCAGCCTCTCTTGATTTCTCACAACCTCAATCCAGCTCAATGTCAGCTCATGACTCCATTTTTTTCTTGACCTTCATCTTGAACTGTTGTCTGCCATAGCCAGGACTGCACCCTGCCTCCTTGGAGCTTCTTGATCTCCTTCCACACTACATGAAGACTAAAGCTGCAAGCAAAGTCCATGGGGAACCAGACCAAGAAGACCATAAGATCAAAGAGCAAAGGAAGAAGGACAATAAGAAGATCAGCCATGAAGACCAAAAGACCACATCATTCAAAGCTGAAGAACCAAAGATGAAAGACAAGAAGATTTTCCATGCTGACAAAGAGAAATCATATGCTGAAAAAGACCACAAGGGCCTATCGGTCCTTGTCTCTCATTTTCTGTTTTAAAAGCATTGTACCTGCCTTAATGTTCCTTTCATAAGCTTGAAAAAAACTCCTCATGTAGCCTTGTACTACAGCCTCTGTACACTTTGTGAGGCCCCTGTTACAGCCTCTCGATGTCCACTATGTTTATGGTACCCACACTTAGCCTTTTCTGTGACAGCCTCTGGTGTTTTGCCATGTTTGTGGTATGCCCACACTTTGCAGGTGCTGCTCTCACTAAAGCCTCTACACACTTTGTACTTTCAGGTTGTGATTGAGGAGGGGTGTTGAGAATCTGCCAATCACACCCTATGTATGCCCCTTTGTATGGAACAACTAGGCTAGGAAGATGCAGTTCATTCTAGGAAGAGAGACAGATCCCATAGGCACAGTGATGAAATGTGCTACCAAGCAATCCTATATAATGATGTACTTGACTATCACTTTCATATGATGATAATGCAATAGTAATTGTCTCTTTCTGTCAAGTCTCTGTGTCATTGTCAGTCTTACACAAGATTGTGTTTATGAGTTCAAGTCTCAATCTTGAAACCTAATTCACTTGTGTAACAGTTGTCTTCTTTGTCAATGCCAACATGAGTAGTATCTTCATCTTCCATCCTCCATAGCTTCCGCCTTTGCCATGCTCTAGATCCTGCATTTGTTACAGAGTGCCCTTCCCATAGTGTGGGCACTTGGGCTTCTTCTCATCCTTCTTATCCTCCTACTTCTTACCCTTGGCATGTGCCTTCTTCTTCTTTCCTCCACATGTACCTGCAATAAATGCCTCGGTGGATCTTGAACCAATGTCCCTAACCTCTCTAAGTTGCTCATCATGCTTCAAGACAAGTGGTGAAAGCTCCTCCCATAAGAGTGTCTTGCAAGTCCTTGATGTGATAAGACTGGTAGAGAAGACTTTGAACCAAGGAGATAGCAACTAAGTCAAAAGGATCATAGCCATGTCTTTACGAGATATTATCTGACCAAGAGAGGCAAGCTTACTTCTCATGTCCTCCATCTTCATGATGTGCTCCATAGAGGAGGAATCATCAAGAAAGAGCATCAACAACTTATTCTAAAGGGAAATCTTGTGGGAAAATGTATTGTGCTAATACAAAGATGCAAGCTTCTTCTACACTTCTATTGTAGTCTTCAACCTGCAAACATGAACTAGAATCCTACAAACTTATAAAGAGAAAGGATCACGCTCAAGAGTTGAACCAATCCCACAACACTACATGGTCCATAGAAGTCTCATTTGCTAGATCCTCCATAGGATGGGGGATGGAATCTAAAACAAGACCCCAAAGATCGAAGGTGTCGAGTATGCACTCCACCTTATATGACCCCAACAAATAGTTTGAACCATCAAGTTTGTCTTCTTTGGGTAATGAAGGTACAACAGGCACCTACAACACCAAAGGTATCAAGGGCGGCACTTCAATGAAGATGGAGACTTTGGTAAAATATGAATAGAAAGGGGATAGGTGTGAACAAGGGATTCCTCTCACACCAAGTATGATTGTGATAATTGTGTCTCCACTTAGAAGAGTATTTGGGGAAAGAAGCTCCCCCTCTGAGTCATCAAACCTCATGAACTCTTAAGATATCTTCAATCTTGCAATCATTCAAAAAATTACATTTTATAATAAAAACGACTATTGTTTACCATCAGGAAGCTATCACCTACATAGAAAGTTGACACCTATAGTAGAGAATTGTTGCCTATACCTAGGAAGTTGTCACCTACAACAAGATGTTATCGTGTGTAGTAAGATGTTGTTGTCTACACCAAGAAGAGGTCACCTACAAAAAATGCAAATTTGTGTTTTTTCAAAACACAAAAATAGATGCTGCTTGATCCCTGAATGTTGCCATCTAGGTCCTGGAGGTTGTCACCTAATTGCCAAGAAGGTTGGACTGGCAATGGGACCACATGTATGGCCTATAAATGCAATAAACACAAGCTGAAAATATGTGTTTTGAAGATCTAGGTTGCTCCTTTGTGATGAAAACCTACTCTTGCACAAGAAATCTCTGATTGTGTCCTCACTTAGGTGATGATACCATGTTAGAGTGTGTAACAGAAGAGAAATATAAATATAGAGAGAAGTAAAGAGAGAGAAAGAGATAAAGCTGAAGATGAAGGAATAATATTGCATTGATTGAAGAAGAATATCCGTACAATGATGATGGACTAATCAATCCCTACATGTAGAAAAAGCATCAGTGAGGACATCATATTAGGTTGATGATGATGGCAACACCAAGCATGGAGAGGCGGAGTATTGGAGTATGCATTTGCAAAGGGAAGACTGAAGACTGAAGAGTGCATGTGTGTGCCAAGTGGAAGGCTAGCTATAAATAGCCATAAATGCCCAAATCTAGCCGATCTACACCAGAAGAGGCCATAAATGCTAGTCAACCAGCAATAAATCCTAGCTGACATAGGTAGGTTAACATAGCTAATTCAAGGACACCTAGGTGTAGTGTTGTGTTTGTGTGTGCGTATTTTTTCTTTTTTAAAAATTATTTTCTTTATTTTGAAATATAATATATTACAAAAGGACCATCCAATCTCAGTGAGAAGGATATGATAAGATCAAGAGACATAAGGAGTGATAACATGGTTGATGTCGAAGAAGTAATGATGGAGTGTTTCATGGGACTCGAGGCTGGATGTCATGAAATTATGGCTTGGTTGATGAAGGAGTTTTTACCATTGACAAGAGCTTGTCTTCTCATTGGTATTGTGCCTTATTTGTCCATAAAGAGAGTAGCTAAGAGCATGCTTAAGGAGGAACACTTGTGTTTAGAGCATTATCCTTGTAGACGTGATCCTTAAAGTTTCTTCCAGTGAGATATTTTGGGCAGGCCTTCATTTCTTGGTGGTGCTTTTGGTAATTCTTTTGAGGGATGATAGTGTTTAGTGGTTTCAAATGTTTGATCTACCAGCCCACCTAATCACTTGTACTCTCCTGCATCCACTTGATAGAAATATGAGAGTATATGTGGTTAATATACTCCAAACTTCATTAATAGGGATATGTTGGAAGTAGTACCACTTACTTGAGTCCAATTGTATTGACCTTGATTTTGGTTACCTTTGCTCAACAATCATTTCTTGTTGCAAGATGAGAAAGTTTTTCTTTTATATTTAAAAATAAGTTTTATCTATATATAATTATTCAACCTATGTTTGATTTACATAGTGTTTATAATCTATGAATCCATGTCACTCTGAAATGTTAGAAGCCAATTGTAGAACTCAGGATTATATTCTAGTGTATCACAAGCTTATCAAGGATCTGTGGAAACTTTACTAAGAAGGATAAGTATCGTGTAACATTGAAGAGCATTGTTCCTTGTCCAAGTCTACTATAGCAACATGCAACTTCTCTTCTATTAGATTTTTTTCAAGCAAGGGATAATCTAGGATGGTTTCCGCTAAGGCCATACCACAAGCAGTAGTAGCAAGTACATTGAAGAAAGTAGGGGCTACATAGGTCAGTTTTCTTTGAGATTGCCATATAACTTATCACTCCTCCAAGATAGCCGTTAGTTCCATTAGTTGGTCTTAGAGTTCAGCCCATCAAGGCTTGATTATTAAACCAATGTTTCTCAAATAAGCTTGATTCCTCAACTTATTGCTTGAACTCCTCAATGTTGGATACATAATGTAGAAAAAGCACTTTGTTAAATGCTACTATTAAGCAGCACTCTTCAACTTCCTCATTTGAGATGTGTCATAGAATGTTGTTTAGAAGCCCATCGTAGTGCTCATCAAGATGCTTTGGCTCCTCCCAAGTTAGCATATATCCTAGGTACTCCTCATGTTCTTTAGGCAACATGTCCATGTTAGCGTGGATGTAGATGCATGCAAGCAACTTCAACCTAGCATCCAATTCTATAAGACACTCAATGGTGCTTCTATTTTCTAAGAGAGCTTACTATTGGGCTTTGACATGGTGGGAGGTTTAGTGCGAGACGCACAAGTTGGAGGAGTGTAGGGTTGCTTGTGCTTTTAGGATTCTTTTGTTTATCCAGAGGCTCCGTGGCTACCATGTCTTGATCTTTATTAGATGTGATAGGTATAATAGTTGTGTGATTATTCTATTTTCACACGCACTTGTTGCTTGGAATCCTTAGGATCTTTGAAAGCATTCATTGGCTTAATGCTTTTGGGAGCAGCGGGGCCATGGAGATATCACTAGATTGGTTTTATGTCAAGGCTATTGGCTTCTTGCTCAACTTTGTGAACTTATTTTTTGTGGGCACTTCTACAGTTGCTTGCTATTGTTGTTTTTTCTTTAGCTTCCTTTTCTTGTGCATGGTTTCTATGAGATTGAGCACATGGTGGATTGATTGAGCACGACAAGGTTGAGTACATACGATTAACATGAATTGAGCATGTGGCTAGCATGAAGCCAAGCATGAATGGTCAATGTTGATCACACAAGTTCTAATCAAGCATGCGAGCCTAGTTGAGCTCACCCTCTCTTCACAACTCTAGCACATTAAGAGCTCCTTGATCACATGAACACAATCTCGCTCAAGAGAATGAGTGCTAGCTTGAGCACAATAATTGCATACATGGTTTTCCTTATTAAGAACTCGAGCATAGTGCTCATCATGCACACATTTATTGATAAGTCATCATTGTGCTTATGATGCCCACATGACCGCTTTGAATCATCTACAAGTCAACCATTTGACTTTGAGCATCTAATTGGTGATTTGGCCACCTCAAATATGCTAATCAAGCTCATTATATACCTTCAATTCGATCACATGGGTTGCTCCCAATGGAGCACATAATTGACATTGGAGTTAAGTGTATATGATTCCTATAGCATCAAAAGAATAAGAAGAATTCATAAGTTCAAGTTTGACAAAGAAGAATATGATATGGCTTATAAGAAGGCATAGAGTGCATGTGAGAAATGAACTTTTGGAGCAAGCTTTTTTTTGGCAATCTCCAATTCTATTCACATAGTCCACTTGGTCCTCTTTTTCTTGTGGGTTTATATCAATCACAATTGTTGCTCCTCCACTGCCACCACCACCACCTCCTCCATCACTCCCACCTCCACCACTACCACTACCACTACCACCACCTCCTCCTCATCCTCCACCACCACCACCACCTCCTCATCCTCCACCACCACCACCTCCAATGTTTCTCCTCTACTGCCGCCACCACCAACACATCTCGATTGCCCCCTCCTCACATCAGTACCACAACTAATAATGCCACCAATATAGTCTCTCTCTCTCTCTCTCTCTCTCTCTCTCTCTCTCTCTCTCTCTCTCTCTCTCTCTCTCCCTCTCTCTCTCTCTCTCTCCATATATTGGGGACCAACAATGGATATTCCCCTCAATAACACACACACACACACACACACACACACATATAACACAACACATTTGTAGTTCTCTCTCCTTAACTTCCTTACATCACTAATTTAAGTTTATGTGGTTATTTTTATAATATTATCACCATGCTAGCATACATATACACTTACGCATTCCTCTCTCTCTTTCTCTTACTTTGTCTCTTCCTCATATGAGCAGGCTTACATATGGATTGAAGTTATGCATTTGTTTATAAAAGAACCCCCTCCCCCCCTGTGTGTGTGTGTGTGTGTGTGTGTGTGTGCGTGTGTGCGTGTGTGTTGGGGATCCATGATATGCTTCTCTCTCTCTCTCTCTCTCTCTCTCTCTCTCTCTCTCTCTCTCTCTCTCTCTCTCTCTCTCTTTAACAATAGATTTGTAGTTTTCTCTCCTTGCCTTCTTTACATCACAAAATTAAGATTATATGCTTATTTTTCATAATATCACAAGATTAGTGGTTCAATTAGGCATACACAAGCAATATCACATTCACATTCCCCTCCCCTCCTCAATTCTTTGCACACAATTTATAATAACATCCTTATACATTAGTACTTCGATTGTGTACACATGAATGAAACCGCATACACATATACATAACACGTTCCTCTTTCTCTTTCTCTTCCTGATTTGATTAGGCTTGTAAAAATTACATGGGGTAGCGAATAGAATTTGAGTAAGAGATAGAGAAAGAGAGTACACAACACTCCAAACAAGCTGATACAAAGATGGCTTTATCCACTCGTGCACTTCCAATGTGAAGCTTAGATAGTAGTCTAAATAGAAGGTAGGCAAAGAGCTTAAGGCTAGCTTGAATAACTCTAACTGGGTGAAAGGATGGATCATGAAAGCTGTGAAGGGGTCTACCTTTTATAGCATGTGAAGGGGGTCATGACGAATGACCTTCCATATGCTCCTGTGTCTATTGATCTTCCATGTGAACATGTGTGTGTTGACCTTCCATATGCATATGTGTCTGTTGACCTTCCATGTGGACATGTGTCTGTTGACCTTCCATGTGCACCTCCACTAGTTGGCCAGGGAATGTTTTAAGAAATATTTCCTATCCCTAGTCAAGGGCTACTTTCGGGGACCTCAGACCCACACTTCCTTACGCTGCAACTCAATGTAGTGTGCCTTGAGTTGCTACCAACTTCAACTACTTTGCCTAACCCAAAGGCTAGACCCACGATTGTTACCTTTTGGCCATCTGATCATATAGATCTCATATAACATACAAGTCAGGACCCACCAATGTCTAGGCTCATACATGGCTTCTCCTCATAGTGGGGGCCTTACAACTTTGAGCACCATGGATCATTGGTGGCACTGTATGAGGGTAGGACATTGAACATATCTAACACCCCCCTCAATGTCACCCATAGGTGACTAACTCCTTGCCCAATGCTGAGTCTCTGAAGATGAACTTAAAGAACAAGTCTTTCAAGAGTACTTTGGTGAAGATATCTGCTCCATTCTCCTCTATTGGATAGTAGACAAGCTCCACTATGTTGGGGTAAAGGCGCCTCCGTCGTGCCGCCCCGTGTATTACTACACTGACAGTACCCGCCACTGCATGCAGGTGGCGGGTGCCCGTCACGTCACTTTATTCTTTACATTCATTTTTTTAGTGACTAGTAAATAAAGGAAGGCCCGGTCACACATTGTGACTGTTGGAGTTCCCATTTCTTGTCTCTCTCTTTCTTGCTCTTGCTCTCCCGCCATAGCTCGTGTGCAAGCTTCGATCCTTCTCACCTTTCAACTGGTATCAGAGCTTGGCTTCCTCTTGCTCGAGCTCGACTCGGTGCTTCTCTACCTTCGCATCGACTCCCTTCACGCATTGGATCTCCATCCCGGCAGCCATATCCAATCTCCCCGAGCTCCTGTCATTCCCCGGCTTCCCGAGCACCTTCCCGACCTATTGAGGCACCTTCAAGGCATTGATACTGAGGTATTTGATTATTCTTTCAAGGTTTCATTTTAGTCTACAGGTTGCAAACAACAAGGGCAGCCATGGCTTCAAACCCTTGAAGCTTATTCCCCTCATATTGTGCCTTACACCTATCAAGGCTCAAAGAGGCTTGTCATAGGCCATTGATAGGCCCTTCTTGAGCCCCCCATTACCCCCTTTTCTGCCCATGTGGAGCAGCAGCAAGTTCAGCACCAACAGGGCAGATTGCACCATTTTTTTCTAGGCTGTTAGCACTCGTCTACTTCAGCTCCACACTTGGCCATTGCTTCTTGCTCTCTACCTTGATCAAGAGGGCTATAGACTTCATGTTTGATGTCATTCAAGCTTTGGGCATTGGTCTTGATCATTTGGGGCTGATTTCTTCAGATTTGGGACTGTCATAAACTGTCATAACAGGCTGAAAACAGGGCAGCACCATTGGCATTAGCATTTGTTGCTTATACTCCATTTCGATTGTGCTATTTGATGCCCGTGTGCGGTCTACATGATGCCTAGTGCCTTGGGAATGTATGCACATGATTATGCCATGATTTTGGCCTGAAATATTGGTTGATTTGGGACTGTTATTTACTGTTATACAGTGCTGGAAACAGGGCAGCCACACTTGGCATTGGCATTTGATGCTTATACTCTACTCCGGTTACCTTGTTTGATGCCCGTATGCGGTCTACATGATGCCTAATGTCTTGGGAATGTATGCATTAGATTTGCCCATGATTTGGCATTGTTTTTGGGCTAGAAATTGACAGTTTTGGACTATTTAGAGCTGTTGTACATGAGTGGGCTGAAGCTCATTTGTCACATGTATTGCTTCTCTATTGATACCGGATGTATGTTATGGGTTATGTCATGATGTATTACACTTTGGGGATCGACTTTGAACTCATGATCGTGATTTTAGAATGCTTTTGAGCATCGCATTTGCTCCGTTGTTATTGGTTTGTCATTGGCAGTTTGGTCGACTTGACTGGCATTTGGGCCGCTTATACCTATTGTCTGTACTTGACGGATAAGCTCTATGCATTACATGCTTTGGTTCGTGGTTGATGCCTCTTAGTTCTTCCATGCTTGACAGATATTTTGGAGTTCCGATTTGGATGTTTTGAGCACTTCCGACTCACAGGGATATTGACTTTGGCTTGCTACTGGATGTATTGACTTGACAGAGATCTTGCCATTGGGATTATGTCTTGCTTAGTGGTTGCTACATCAGTTGCTTCATGTATGTCATGCTCTTGGGAAGCATATGACGCATTGACTTGGTTACTTGTCACTGGTACTTTGTCTTGGGTTGCTTGAGCCCTTAACTCGATTGTACGCCTTTTGTGCCAGTGGGAGCATCTTGCATGCTTACTTGACCTTGAGCAGGGATTACATGCTATTGGAGTAGTCTATGTCATTGAGAAGTTATGGATGTATTGAGACTTTGGGATTATACTCCGACAATTGGATGTTGCATTGAGTATATGACTTGGTTCACAGGATGCTTATGAGTTGAGTCTCAATTTTGGATCCATTTTCTTTTGAGCGACACCTACTTGTGCCAAGTTTTGTTAGTTGGTTCTATATTTTGCCTAGATTGTCTGGGGTGTGCCTCTTACTGGCAGATGCTATTTGACATCTCTCGGTGTTATGCTCATGTTTTTTCACAGTCATTTGGCTTTGCTTTGTCCTCTTTATGCCGGCTTTGGACCTAGCATTGTTTAGTTTACATTAGATCCAGTTTTGGGACAGTTTGCTCTCATTATTGCAATTCTGAAATTTATTACAGCAAGCATTTATTGGTGGACTGAGCAGTATTTTTTATGCTGAAATATCCTGATTTGGTATATCGCACCTAGTACTAAGTGGGCAGCATCTTTTGGCACACTTTTCTCGCCATTTGGAGCTCATTTCAGTGGATTTTGGGCATTTTCTGCAATAAAATAGCCAGCAGTTTTACATTGTCTGTGCATTTCTAGCCTGCATTATGGCGTCCTCTTCGACTGATAATGCCATATTTAACATCACGAAGTTGGATGGTACCAACTACTCTTATTGGAAGAGTCAAATTTGGCAGGTCTTGGTGCAGAAATCTCAGATTAAGCCACTTCGGTTGAGTGGGGAGCAGCTTGAAACTATGGACAATGACGACTGGCTTGAACTTGATGAGCTATGTAAGTCCACGATTGTATTTTCTCTCACTGAACAGGTACATTATAATGTATTTGAGAAAGCACAGAGCGCATGGGATCTATGGAATAAGATCAAGAATCTTTATGATAAGAAAAGTCCGGCAAGTCAGATGTACTGGTTGAAGCAGCTTATGGATCTGCGCATGAAGGATAATGCGACTATGTCTGCTCACTTGAGCCAGTTCCATGCTATACTAAAGAACCTGACTTCGCAGGATATCACCTTTGGAGAGAAAGTAACTCCTCTTTTCTTGCTTGGGACTCTGAATGAGTCATAGGATGTATTCCGCACTGCCCTATGTGCCTCTAGTGCTACTCTGAAACTGAATGATGTTGAGAGTGCTCTTCTGCAAGAAGAGGTTAATCGCAAAAACTTGGATGCCTCTCGTGTTTCACATGCTTTGACAGTTAGAGGCAGGAATGACAGGAATGATCGTGGTAATAGCCGTGGCTGTGACTCACAAAAGGGTCGGTCTAAATCTCGTGGAAAGTCGCGTAGTAAGTCGCGTGGGCGCAATGCTAATGTCACTTGTCATCATTGTGGGAAAAAGGGCCATATCAGACCATAGTGTCATGAGTTGCGCAATGAGAAGCGCAAGGATAAGGGCAAAGAGAAAGTGCAGGAGAAGTCCTCTGATTGCAGCATAGTACCTGCGAAGTCCAGTGTCAAGATTGAAGAAATTAATGTCATGCAGACCGAGGATTCCGATGGGTAGTGATGAGTTCATACTTGCAGCTAGTTCTTCTGATGCTTCACACTTGACTCAGACACATAGTATGTATGCACAGTGATGGTTATTGGATTCAGGTGCGTCCTTCCATGTGACGCCTTACCGTGAGTGGTTTCACTCTTATCGTACTGTATCTAGATCAGTCAGACTTGGAGATGACAGGTCTCTTGATATTGTGGGCTGTGGAGATATTCAGTTGCAGTTTTCCACTGGCAGTTCCTTTTTGCTCAGGGATGTACGTCATGTACCTACGCTTATGCGCAGTCTTATGTCTGCAGGACAGTTGGATGATGCAGGGTTTCATGTCTGTTTTGGGGATTCTGCCTGGAAGATTACCAAAGGCAGACTTGTGCTTGCTAGAGGCGCCAAGGCTGGTAGCCTCTATCCTCTTGTTGTATCTGGGTCTTCTGTAGACCATATTTTGGCAGTGGGCTCTATCCCACATGTATCACTTTGGCATGCCCGTTTGGGGCATATGTCTTTGAAGGGAATGAAAATATTATCTGGTTTGCAGTATCTTCCGCCTTTGGACTACGCACATTTTGACTCGTGTGATCATTGTCTTTATGGTAAGCAGAATAGGTCTACGCATAAGAAATCGGGTAGGCCATGCATGAGTGAGCCCTTGGCTTTGGTGCATTCAGATGTTTGTGGGCCCATGCCGTGTATGTCTATGGGTGGCGCGAAGTACTTTGTTACCTTCATTGATGATTTTTCTAGGAAAGTGTGGGCTTATCCCATAAAGCAAAAGTTCGATGTCTTGGCAGTCTTTCAGTGTTGGCTTGCTCTTGTTGAGAACCAGACTAGGTATAGGCTGAAATGCCTTAGGACTGACAATGGGAGAGAATATGTCTCATGTGCTTTTGAGCAGTTTTGTGATGACAAGGGTATTAAGCGTTAGTTGAGCGCCCCTTACACCCCCGCCCAGAATGGTTTGGCTGAGCGCATGAATAGGAATATTCAGGAGAATGTCCGCTCTATGCTTAGCCATGCAGGCCTACCACAGAGCTTTTGGGCTGAGGCAGTTAGTATGGCATTGCATGTCATAAACCGATCGCCTTCTAGTGGATTGGATTTCCCAAGTTGCAGAGGAAGTTTGGGCTGGTAAGCCACCCTCTTATGCACATCTCCGTGTCTTTGGATGTGAGGCATTCTGCCATGTGCCCAAGAACAAGAGGAGTAAGTTGGATCCAAAGAGCATTAAATGCATCTTTCTTGGTTATGGTGATTCAGGAGAGATGAGCTATCGCCTATGGGATCCGCAGGTGCGAAAAATAGTACGCAGCCATGATGTAGTCTTCCATGAAGACAAGATGCACAGGCAGCCTGAGAAAGTGGTTGAGATCCGCAGAGTGATCTTTCAGGAGGAGCCTAGAGCTCCTGCATAGCCAGTTGGACAGCCTACAGCTGCAGCAGATGCTCATGGTCAGGGTGTTGGACAGGCAGCTAGGCAGGCAGCAAAGCCTGCACTGAGACGGTCTACTAGAGACAAACGTCCACCTGATAGATTTCAGCCCTCTATGCATTATATTTTGGTTACAGATGCAGGAGAGCCTTTCACTTATGATGAGGCTATGCGCAGGGGTGACAGTCACTCCTGGGAGAGGGCTATGCAGTCTGAGATCGACTCCCTGCATAAGAATGAGACTTGGGATTTGGTTGCCTTGCCTAAGGGCAAGAAGGCTTTGCCATGCAAGTGGGTGTACAAGCTGAAAAGTACCTCTGGACACCCCAAGCCGACATACAAGGCTAGATTGGTAGCAAAGGGTTTTAAGCAGGAGCATGGTGTAGACATTGATGAGGTCTTTTCTCCTGTGGTTAAGATGACCATCCTGCGCTTGGTCTTGGCTTTGGTTGCTTAGCTTGACTTAGATCTATATCAGATGGATGTCAAGACGGCTTTCTTACATGGAGACTTGCATGATGAGATCTATATGGAGCAGCCTAAGGGCTTTGCAGAACCTGGCAGGGAGCACCTAGTGTGCAAGTTGAAGAAAAGTCTTTATGGCTTGAAGCAGGCACCTAGGGAATGGTATCATAAGTTTGATGCCTTTATGCAGTCACAGGGCTACAGCAGGAGTGCTATGGATCCGTGTCTTTACACGAAGAAAGCCCGTGATGGTTCATTGCTTATTTTGGTACTCTATGTGGATGATATGCTGATAGTAGGGAAAGCTCATGATGAGCTAGATGCTCTTAAATCTCAGCTGAAGAAGAGCTTTGAGATGAAGGATTTGGGGCAGGCCTCTCACATACTTGGTATGCGCATTAGACGCGACAGGCATCAGGGACTCCTCTACTTGTCACAGAGGGAGTATATTCATAAAGTCCTTGAGCGCTTCCCCATGTAGGACGTAAAGCCTATTGGTTGTCCATTGCCTTCTTATGTGAAGGTATCACAGGCCGATTGTCCGCAGACAGATGAGCAGAGGGTGAGATGGCCCAGATCCCTTATGCTTCAGCCGTGGGCAATTTGATGTATGCCATGATAGCCACTCGTCCAGATATTGCCTTTGCAGTTGGTGTTGCGGCACGTTATATGGCGACACCTAGTAGGAAACATTGGGATGCCGTGAAGGGTATCATGAGGTACTTGAAGGGCACAACAGATATGTGTATTTGCTATAGTAGCCAGGATACAAGGGTTGTGGGGTACACTAACTCCGATTATGCAGGACATGCAGATAGTAGGAAGTCCACTTCTGGCTATGTATTCACCTATGCTGGAGGTGCTGTCTCTTGGATGTCCAGGGTTTAGAAGTGTACGGCTTTGTCTACCACTGAGGCCGAGTATGTTGCAGCCATTGAGGCTTGCAAGGAGGCCATATGGCTAGGCCGTCTAGTTGTTGACCTTGGGATTGATGCTATACCTACACTGCATTCGGATTCTATGAGTGCCATTCAGTTGGCTAAGAATCCAGTCTTCCATGCGAAGACAAAACACATTGAGGTGAGGTATCACTTCATACGTGGTGTCGTGGAGGACAAGTCTATTGACCTTGTCAAGATCTCCACTGACAAGAATCCTACAGATCTGCTCACGAAAAGCCTCACTACTGAGCGCTTTGCCTTCCTCAAGAGATTGATGGGCGTTGGATGAGATGTTGCCTTTCCTCATCCCTTGTACCTATGTACAGTTGTATTGTTTTTTTTTCTTTTCTTTCTCTCTCACTGGGGCAGATTCGCCTTTAAGTGGGAGGTTGTTGGGGTAAAGGCGCCTCCGCCACGCCGCCCCGTGTATTACTACACTGACAATACCCGCCATTGCACACTGCAGGTGGCGGGCGCCCGTCACGTCACTTTATTCTTTACATTCATTTTTTTAGTGACTAGTAAATAAAGGAAGGCCCGGTCACACATTGTGACTGTTGGAGTTCCCATTTCTTGTCTCTCTCTTTCTTGCTCTTGCTCTCCCACCATAGCTCGTGTGCAAGCTTCGATCCTTCTCACCTTTCACACTATCCCATCCTCGATACTGGATCTCTATATGTTTTGTGCATTCACGAAACACTAGATTCTTGGCAATGGCGATACAACTTTGATTGTCACACCTTAGCACGGCTCCAAACTTTGTATTTGAGTGGAGTGTGATCTTGTGTCCCCAACACTCCCCTTTGTGCTTTTCACTTAACTAGCTCTTTTTCCTATAATATCCTACATGTACTAATGGTAGTGCTCACGAGTAAGTGTATATTATGTGCACTAGCTCATGGTATGTGCTTATGTTCATACTAGCGTATGGTGTGTGTATGTGCTAGTGTTATGTGCTCATGCTCTAAAGTAAGTTTATGTGTACCATTGTAAAGTGTTTGTGTGCTAAAGTGTTATATGCTTGAGTTTGTGTATTGTGGGTATATATATGCTTTATCGTGTGTTTTAGCTTTTGGGTGTTAGGGTATTTTGCTCATGTGTTCTAATGGTTGTGTTTTATAGTGTTGTGTTCAATGAACTAATGTTCATTTTCTATAGTGTGTGAGTTCAAGTGAGCTCTAGCAGTAGAGTGTGCTCAAGTGATGTGTTCTTATAAGTTCTCTATTGTGATTTTGGGATGGTGGCTTGTGGTAGTGTACTAAAATGATACACTTGAGCTTGAGGCTTGCGTGTTAACCACTTATTAATATGGTTTAGTTAGTAGAATGGTTAATGTTAGCATGATGAGTTGGTTCATTATCATGATCATAGGCTTGAATGTAGCAAACAAGAGCACAATTTTCAAAATTTCAATCTGTCAATATTCAAAACTAAAGAAATAAGACTAGAACTTGCCTTTGGAATACTAAACATTACCAAAATACACCTTGTTTGCCCCTTCAAGAATTAGAAGTGGTGCATTAAGATATAAACTTCACCCCAATGAGGAATTGCTTGATAACAAGGGTATAAATTTTGTGGTAAAATAAGAATGATACAACAATAAATGCATAAGATTATGATCACATATTACATGTGAAGGCCCTCTAAACCTCACTACATGTGTGCTACAAGAAAATAATCACATAATCTTTTTTCCCCTATTTAAACAATAAAGGTTAACAAGACTCTTTTTAGATGTAAAGCTAAATGAAGCTTTCAATTTATAAATTTTCTATTTTTTGGAAAGGAATCATTTAATTGTTAAAAAGTAGAAATGTTATTGTACTTTTTGGTTTTTTAAAAAGGAAGAAAAGCACAAGTCACGGGAAAGGTCGAGAAATATAAAAAAAGCATGAAAAAGCAATGATACTAATGCAAACTTTAACCTTAACAAGGTGGCATCATGTAAAAAAAGAAAGGCATTGAGAATAAGAAGTCAAGCCAAGGTTTTTGACAAAAGATGGTTGAACTATAAACACTGAAGCTATAAATCAGATTAGGGCCTCTTTTTTTGGCATCGTGGAGAGTTGATGCTCAAATTGAGAGAGGGTTGTTGTCATTAGAGAAGAAGGCTTTGTTGTAAAGCCTAGGATGTTGATAGTTGTTGAAAGGTGGTTGACATGGCAACTAACTTTCCGATCACGTGCAAGTGTCCAATACATTTCAATGGAGGCAATTGTTTTTTTGGTAGTGATGGCATTCACTAGGAGCATGTACGACTAGAGTTGAGATTGTCTTTTTGGTGGTGATGGCATTCAATAACAACATGTATGGCTAGAGTTGAGATGATCTGATTAGAAATAAGAGAGGGCTCCCTTAGTCTCTCACACTCTCTTAAGCATGATCTATGGTCAAACCAAAGAGGTGAAGAAAAAGCTTGAACAATCAAAATATACACTCAAGAATGAGACTATCTATTCACTTTCACATTATATATGTAGGCTTTCTCAAAGGAATAGTTTAGCCCTTGGCTTCTTTTCTCAAGTCTTATAACTAAAATTCATAGTCATATGACTTGTTTAGTAGATTAACTTTCCTGTAAATATTCATTTTATTGTTGTGGGTCTCTGCACATGTAGAATGAATAAAAAATAAAATACAAACCATGGCTCCAAAAGGTATTAAATTTTGCACAAGACTAAGTCCAATTCTCACATTCATTAAAATCCACAAGAAAAGCTTTTAATGTTGAGTACCTTATGGATTAAAATCCTCACCTCAAATACCCATGCTATGTCTTTATTATTTTTCAAAAAATACGAATCCTTCATATTTGGCACTCTATTGATTAATAATTGGCTTATTAACTAGTCACTTAGCTAGTCTTTAGTGTTGCAAATGAGAGAGAGAGAGAGAGAGAGAGAGAGAGAGAGAGAGAGAGAGAGAGAGAGAGAGAGAGAGAGAGAGAGAGAGAGAGAGAGAGATATGTAGTTATCTAATTACTTGGTGATTTATTATTAAATGAATCATTCTTGGTTGTTATTTTTAAATGAAAAATTAGTCATTATTATCTGTAGAGTTTGCTCGATTGATTTTGTCTCATCGTTGCGGGGTTTGCTTTAGCAAAGGCAACTTCAATCTCAATAGGTACAATCTTTCACAAGGTTAGAATTTACTTTTTTCCCTTTTTGTTATAATGAATTGCAAAAGAAAGTAAAGAAAAGCAAAGAAAAGTGCATATCTTCTTGAAAGATAGGGGAATCGCACCTTCCCCCATAATCATGAAACAATAAAGAGATTTGTGCTTTTTTTTGAAGTAATAAGTTAATTTTTAATTAAAAAAATAGTGAAATGTGAAAGCCACCATATCTTAGACTTTGACTAAGCAACTTTTCGATTTTTGGTTTTATGTTTTGCAAGGTACTTTTTATCAACATTATGTCTTAGGTTGTATGATAAATTTCTAGTCAAATTTGATTAGCTTCAAAACTTGCGAGTATCTTTCATCTAATGCATGGCTTAAAAATAACTCATCTAATGTGGGTGTTGTTCACTTTCTGGATTGTTTGTGACTTGAAAAATTATGAATATTTTGTAAGTATATTTTTTGTTATTTTTTTGGGTTAAAGAAGGAAAACATAAGCGTACACCCCAAAATTGAAGAAAAGCTTAAACGTTTGAAAGCTTTTAGGCTTTTCAAGTTTGTAAACTACAAAAGCTTAAAGCAAAGCTTTGAACATTGGGAAGCCTATAAAAAGGGGGGAGAGTTAAGTAGTATGGGCCATTCTCTTCATTACGCAATTCGTTTCTTATTTGAGGAGAGAGGAAGGTCACACAGAAGTGTGTGGAGATGCATACATCAATTCATGGTTAGATTCAAATCTTTGTCATTCGTTCTTTTTAGGATTAGTAAATAGTAGTGAAATAAAAATTAAAAGAAATGGTTTTTTGAATGTATGGCGAAAATGAAAGTGTAACGAACTTTTGAATGTACAAAAAAAAACAAAAATGTAAAACTTCAATAAATCGGATATTTTGCATAGATGGAGGAATGACACCTTCTCCCATAATTATTTAATTACGAAGAGATTTGTGCCAACTCTTTGACATGCTATATATAGAATGTTTTTTCATTTCATTTATTTTTTAAGTTTTTGAAATTTTGATTTTATTTATTTATTTCATTAAAATTACTATTAAGAAAAAAAATCATAATCTTCTTGCACATCAAAAAATGAACAATCTTTAAAAAAATGAAATTACAAAGTATAGCATGTTTTTCCGTAAACAAGTGTACTACAGTTTTATGATAAAAACATATTGTTCTCATCAGCATCAATGGATGCTACTACGAAGAAACAAGGTCACAAAGCATCCTTTAGGACTTCTAGAAAAAGGAAAACTAAAGCTTCTAGAAAAACATCACTAAAACTGTTTGCTACAACTTGGTACAACATAGAAACTTTCGAATTATCTTGGGTGACAGAATGTGAAAGCATCATTGGAAGACTAATAATGTGTGCATAGTGTTGTAGTCACAGTGCAACATCATGCTATCAACTTGCAAAAGAACGATCCATCTACAGAAGAAATATAAGTTACAATGGCTTTGTCAAGCATTATTCTCATCTGTGCATGCCAACAACACGAAGTCAACATGATGATAACTAAATGCCAACCATGTCTTGCGAAGAAAGAGAGAAACAAATACGTGGTGTCATTCTTACCAGACTACACAAAACGATTTCTCAATGCAAAGATGCTACAGCTTCAACTATTGAGCATCATTGATACATCCATCTCAGTCTGCAAAATGATGAGTGATTGTGAATGGAACCTTGACCGTCGATCTATTCTCGATAACCCTCTAGTCTCTTAGAATGATGTATCGCTTTCACAACAACCATCTACTAGAATTGACTTGACTACATCCGATATTGTGGATGTGTTTACTTTCAACATGCCACATAATCCACTAATCCAAAAGTACATAGCTATAACAGAACATCCACATCCACAGATAGGGCTTTGCATCCTCAACAACATGCAATTCATCGAAAGGATTATAGAGCTCCATCATGAAAGCTCTCCATTCGACACAATGCTCCAAGCAGATCACGAGAACGAAAGATGTTACAGTTTGCACAAAAATGTAGTCGAGCCAAGCTGCCGACAGGCATTCCAAAGAGCCGATTAGCATGAGTTCACATGCATCATATTATGGAATAATAACCATCTCGTTGAAAGAAGAATGATGTTCAGGATGGACAGCTTGCTTGCAAGAACCTCACCTTGCCTAGATATTACCTTGGAAAATGCACTGTTTCTATTCTTATTCCTACTTGGCCATGGTGCCTACAACCAAAAGACATATATATACATATTCTCCTTTCAACATCCTCCATGTATTTAAACAACGCAAAAATTTATCTACAGACGTACTTTGCTTTGAAATATGACACATATCTAAACACCATTAATAAAACTGTTACACAACATGCAAAAATTGCATAGGGAATTTCAAACTCCTTTATTGAGTTGCACATATCAACCTAGTTTTTTGACATCTATAAAATGAATATGTTACTTTTATTTGATTTTAATTAATTTATAAATTGCTTATACTTTTAAAATATATAATTTATATTTAACTTTTATTTTGACTAATAAAAGGTAGATCGCACTCTTGTAAAATATTAAAAGAAACCCTTTAATACTTGGAGAAAGAACACATAAACCCTTAGTGCTAAAAGTGGCTGCACGTGTCAACCTAGTTTCTCCTCTTTAAACGGTAAAAGGTTAACAAGCTTTTGAGGGGAGCATAAATGCGTCATGCATGTTACCTAAAGAGTCGCAGTGCGCGCGTATATGCATTGATGGTAGCAGGATTTGAAAACACACACAGACACACACACACACACACACACACACACACAGAGATGGCGCACCCTCCCTTGGAGAGCACCTGTGTGGGCTTCTTAGGCGCAGGCCAGATGGCCGAGGCCATAGCGAGAGGCCTCGATCGTGCGGGCCTCCTCCCCCCTCCCGTATCTACGCCTCAGATGTCAGCGCGCAGCGTTGCCAGGTCTTCCGTTCCTTTGGCGCCTCTGTCTGCGAATCCAACTCTCAGGTTTGTCATCTCTGGATTCTCAAAATACACAGAATTTCATAACTTAGCTCTATCTAAAGGTAATTAGCTCTTTCCCCCAACAAAAGGTGTGGCTAATTAGATTACTCAGAAGAATTTTACAAAGAGGTGCTTGTGCTCAACAGTCTAGCTGGAGCTGTCTGTAAATCAGAGGTATTAGAAGAATTTTACAAAGAAGTACATGTGCTCAATAGTTTAGCTGGAGCTGCCTGTAAATCGGATAAATCACATGTCCTTTCCTTATTGAAAGCGACATCCTTTTGTCATTTTTTGCCTACAATCGGTGAGCTGCTTGCTGCACTTGTGTTCTTGATAGTATCCCTCTGACATATTATCCTCCGTACAAATCGTTGCATGGGGGAACCGAGGCCTTTCCAGCCGTATTGGAAATGAGGAGTGTATCCCTTTTCAAAGCAAGGCTTAGCTAATCTTGATCCTCAAATTCACATACACACATAGACACTTGGATCATTGGTGACACTGATTGAAGTGTGCCTGGCCATGTGCTTACGAGTCACCATGAGCTTTCTTGTTGGCTTAACCTTTTAAGTTAGGTTGGAAATAATGCCAAGAGTGATCGCTGAATTCTTATGATTTATGCAGAGTCAATTTAGTCCGAGCTTCATAGGTGAGTCTTGACATGTGCTTATGAGACACTGTGAACTTCAATTTTCTTTGAGATAAGGATGAATCCATAAACAAATTGCATTTTTGCGCCCAACAAAGAAGACAAACAAATACTAACTACTTACATGGGGGAGAAAGGGCTTGTTAGCCCAAGCAGGTCCACTTTGAAGACTTACATCTCTTGTCAAGTATTTCACATACAGTGTTGGCATTGGAGCATTAGTTTGGTTATGAGCAAATAAGAGCTAACATTACAAATGGTGGTCTTAGAAAGCATAAGGTAAGGCATGCTTAATTTGAAAATGTAGTTTTAAAATAGATGGCGGATGATGCAATTTTGATTAGGATTAACATGTTCCACCTATCTAGTTTAATGATGATATTGTGATTCCGAAGACATAGCTTCAAATATTATTTAAATACAAGTCTTAATATCAATGTATATGGGGCCTGGGCTAATGTGAGTGTTAGGAGAATAATAAAGAATTAAGAGAAGTGTAGTTTTAACTTGTGCAAATGCATGAATGATTGGAAGCCAAAAAGAGAAAGTATGGACATTTGCAAAAACGTTATTGAAAAAAGATGTGAATACAAGAATTGAGAATTCGCATGCATTGGGATCTAGAAGATGAAGCATGAGATGTGCAGTACAATGCTAGTAGGTATGGACAGAAGGATGACCAACATTATCTCTAGGCTCCTTGCCTGTTGGTCTTCCTTCAAGAATGCAAGAGAATGTGATGATACAAGAATGAGAGAAATGAAGCATATATATATTAAAGGTGGATGCAGTGATGGAATGTAGTTTTCGTGGGGGGAAAGAGGTGGCACACGTGTGCCCCTCCCCCCATCAATTTCATTGTCATCTTTGTCTTGATCGTCATTCACAACGCCATCTACATCAGCAGCTCCATTGTCCTCATCTCGTGCTTCATCTCCCCCTCTCTTTGCCAGCTAGCGGCGTTGATAGGGGAGGAGTAAAAAAATTTCGACTAATTTTGATTGTTAAAGGGTAGGGGTTCTATGGGCTGTGGGAATATTACATCCTCTCCCCCTTAGAGAACTCGAGCTGTCCTCATCTCAGAAAAAATTGGGGAAGACAAGCATTAATGGGGCTTAAGGCATGTGGGTTAGGACCCACCATGCGTCCATTGGGCTACTCTTAAAGACTCAAGTAGTGCAACTCATATTACTTGGGTTAACTGTAGTTACAGGAGTAAGGTTTGTGGAAAATTGCCGTAATAGACTCAAGAAAAGAACACTGCACAAAGAACTTAGTAGCAAGGAGATACTCGGGAAATGGAATCCATATACTAAGATGTGAGATAGCATAAATTCAACATGAGTCACGATATGCTCAATGCTCTACCCTCATATGGTGCCACCAATGATCCATGGTGCTCTAATTTGTAAGGCTCTCATTATGAGGAGAAGCCATGTGTGAGCACGGATATTGGTTGGGTCCTAACTTGTATGTCAGATGAGGTCTATGTGATGGGATAGCAAAAAGGTGACCTTTGCGAATCTAGCCTTTGGGTTAGATAGAGTAGCTATGTTGGTAGCAACTCCAGGCATAAAGCATCGAGTTGCGGGGTGTGGGAGTTGTCAGGGATTGTTATTTTGGGGTTTGAGGGCTGCGGAAGCGGCCCTTGGCACAAGCCCTTGTTGCCTTGGCTTGACGGTAAAGGGAATATTCCTTGGAATATTTCTTGGTCGATTAGGGAAGGTTCATAATGTGGTCGAATAGGTTGACTAGACCACCTTCCCGGGCTATAAAAGGAAGACCTCTCCAAAGCCATTGTCAATCTATCTTCACCTACTGAGAATTCTTCCAGCTATCCTTAAGCTCTTTGTCAATCATCTGTTTGGATCACCATCTAAGCTTCACAATGGAGGCGCATGGGTGGATAGAGCAATCTTTGTATCAATTCGTTTGAAATGAAAACAATTTCTATTCCTCTCATTTTGCTATGTGTTTTGTACTCCTTGCTCAGATTCTATCCGTTGCATCTTGTAATTTCTACAAAGGCACCAACACTGGCTCCCTCTCTCCACTAGAATTTGAAGGAAGTGAATGACAATGATTAAGGAGAAGCCCCAATATATAGGCATAAAATATGCCTTCAATAAAGGTTGATTGGTTAGTATTAATGCTGATTGATTGGCATAAAAAATGCCAAACGGACATGAAATTGTTAGTAGTCATGTTTGTCATGCCTTGTCATCTCCTGCCTGTGAGCCTCAGTCTGAGTCAGACGAGGACATTAGGAGCTCTGACATGTCTGTCATGTGTTATGATGGGGGAGGCTAGTCACTCTTGGATGGCTGTCTTAGGATGTGTATTTCTTTTTGGCCTCTTTTAGTGGGCAGCCACTGGCTGCC
Source organism: Lygodium microphyllum (assembly GCF_053477565.2). Classification (NCBI taxonomy): domain Eukaryota; kingdom Viridiplantae; phylum Streptophyta; class Polypodiopsida; order Schizaeales; family Lygodiaceae; genus Lygodium; species Lygodium microphyllum. The sequence goes on along the minus strand of NC_141135.1, from coordinate 23,785,234 downwards.
CGGCCACTCGCCCATTTTAGGGTTAGGGTTAGGGTTTGTCCTTTGCCTATTTATAGGCAGCTCCCCTCCCCACTTGATCACTTGTCTTCTTGCAGATTCCGACACTCCTTCTCCCCCGTGGTGGTGCTGCCATCATCATCAGCCTGATCTGGTGCCCTCACTGACGCTTCGGGCTGCGTGCAGGGACTGATCAGTCCATTTCAGTGTATTCAGCATTCATTTCAGTCAGTGCAGATTTTCTTCCTTCATTCTCTGCTTTCTCTCTTCCCTCCTCTGTGTTCGTGTTCTTCTTCCGTTGCGCATTCTCACATGGTATCAGAGCCGAAGGAGAGTACAGGAGCTGAGTTTTACGCGGGAGAACACCCACAACCTTGCGTTTGCTGGTCAAGACGTCTCCAACAGCTGAGGCGTCACCTTCTGCACCATCTCCTTGATCAAGGTGGCCTGTTTTGGTGTCAACCTATTTGCGTTTGTTGATGGCGTCATCCCCAAATCTGCGTTTTCAGCCTGGGCGGTCCTCCTCTAGCTGGGCGACACTCCACTAAACTGCGTTTTCAGCTTCTGTGGCTGCGTTCAACCTCTAGCGGCACTCCTCCAAGCTGGCGACCTCATTCCTACTTGCGTTTTGAGGCAGGCGGTTGTTTTTCTGTGGTGATTGCATCGTTAGCACTTGCGTTTGACATCATCCTTGCGTTCTGTGCAAGGTGGCCGGCTTAGGAGCTTCTGGTGTTTGTGTTTCGGCATCGGCAACCTTCCCTTGTTGTGTTTTGGTGTTTGCAGATATCGAAGATGTCTTCTCATCAGTTTACGGGCTTTGATGACTCAGATGACGAGCTTTTGTCTCGACACTCATCTGAACGGAGGCGTGATTTCTATCACGAGGACCGTCATCCGGAGTCTATTTCTCTTTTCCATCCCCCTTCTATTCATGTATCTCGGCGAGCCTCTTCCAGTGGGCCGAAGATGCAGCCTTTGGTACCCCTTGTACAGGTACCCGTACTTCCTCAGCTGCCCAAAGAGGACCGGTTGGATGGCTCCAACTTTTCTCTATGGTCCTGCAAGGTGGAGTGTATCTTGGACTCCTTCGATCTTTGGGAGCTTGTTTCTGTTCCTATTCCCCGGCCTCAGGTGGATCCCGTAGATGGGACATCTATGGATCATGCAGCCTTATGGGATCGGCTCAATTCTAGAGCCAGATCTTTCCTCTTTCTGAGTTTGCAGGATTCTGTCCTTGTTCATGTTCACAGGTTGAAGACTACATCAGACGTGTGGAGAAAGCTCGTGTCTCTCTACCATCAGAAGACGTTTGCCCACCGGATATCTCTCGAAAAGAAGTTGCGGATGCTTGCTATTGATGATAGTCCTTCCCTAAAGGACCACATCAACAGATTACAGGATATGAGGGATGAGCTTGCATCCCTCGGTCGGACGATATCTTTTGAAGACATGGCTATGATTCTCTTGACTCAGCTGCCATCGCCTCGGTTTGATGTCTTCTACACCAGCCTTCTTACATCGAGGACCCGTGAGAAGCTTCTATGGGAGGAGCTATCCCCGCTTGTCTTGGAGCATGACGAGCGACTCAGAGAGGTCAGTGCTAGTGGATCCGACTCCACTAGAGCCTTTGTTGCAAGTTCGGGAGGACAGAAGAAGAAGAAGAAGTCAAAGGCTAAGAAGAAGGACAGTTCTTCAGGCTCTGATACAGATTCAGAGAGCCCGAAGTGCCCACGCTGTGGGAAAGGGACACATCCCGAGGAGAAATGCTGGAAGAAGTACCCTCACCTTCGTTCGGGAGCGACGGGTGGATCTACATCGGAGCCTTCTTCTACCTCTACACCAGTTGTTACCCATGAGTCAGTGTTCCTTCATATCCATGCTTTGGAGGAGGATCCTTCTTCGGTGGCTGCAGTGTCTTCTGCACAGCCTTGGTTAGTGGACAGTGGTGCTTCGAGTCATATGACTCCCCGAGGTGATTTGTTACAGGATCTCCGTCCATCAGAGGGTTCAGTCACTGTTGGTGATATTTTATCGGTGCTTATTAGTGGTGTTGGCACATTGCCTTTGTTTACCGACCGACCTTCGAGCTCCTTTTCACAGGCCCTACATGTTCCGGATTTGGGCCTTCCCCTCCTCTCAGTTTATGGCCTTACGAGGCTTGGCACACGAGTGATCTTCACCGAGCATGCCGTTGTTATTGAGGATTCTTCTACAGGAGCTGTCTTATCTACAGGTTGGCAGGAGAGCGGGCTTTACAGGCTATATTCCCCTTCTTTGATGCAGGGTCCTCCGCGGCAGTCTATTGCTACACCCGTTCCCGCTTATGCACCTTCTATTCCACAGGTTCCTTCCCATCCCCCACCTTCTCCTCCGGTGGTTCCCTCGTACCCCCCATCCCTTTCCGAGGGGGATGATCTCGGTGATGCGGTTGTGGATTCCCTGGCCCCTAGTGTTTTAGAGGGGGATTCCCAGGATTGTGAGGAGCTCCTTCAGCGGCAGTCTACATCGACGGACTTCATCGACATTGGCATTCCTCTTGCCACCCCAGGATCTATTTCCTCTTCGGCCTTCAGCCACATCCAGGATCTGAGAGGGGGTGTTAGCAGTCATGTTTGTCATGCCTTGTCATCTCCTGCCTGTGAGCCTCAGTCTGAGTCAGACGAGGACATTAGGAGCTTTGACATGTCTGTCATGTGTTATGATGGGGGAGGCTAGTCACTCTTGATTGGCTGTCTTAGGATGTGTATTTCTTTTTGGCCTCTTTTAGTGGGCAGCCACTGGCTGCCCGGCCACTTTTTTGGTCACTGTTGTGGGGCGCCCATTTTAGGGTTAGGGTTAGGGTTTGTCCTTTGCCTATTTATAGGCAGCCCCCCTCCCCACTTGATCACTTGTCTTGCAGATTCCGACACTCCTCCCCCGTGGTGGTGCTGTCATCATCATCAGCCTGATCTGGTGCCCTCACTGACGCTTCGGGCTGCGTGCAGGGACTGATCAGTCCATTTCAGTGTATTCAGCATTCATTTCAGTCAGTGCAGATTTTCTTCCTTCATTCTCTGCTTTCTCTCTTCCCTCCTCTGTGTTCGTGTTCTTCTGTTGCACACTCTCACAGAAATAACTACAACAAAAAAGGCTTAAGATAACTACAATGTGCACAACTCTAAATGGCATGCACAAACTCACATGAATTGATATATTTGCTAACATTCTCTCTCAGATATGAAGGGAGTGGCCAGTCCACCACTAAGATGCCTCGGAGAGAATTTGATGTCAATGTCGATCGTACCAGCTCTTGAAAATAGAGAATAATCATAGTAGCTCTCAATATTTGTTAACAATGTCTCACAGTAGCATATAGGACCATCTTGGCAAAAAATGCATCCGAACATATATGACCATGGATTTCCCACCTTTGGCTAGACTGCCAAAGTGTCCCCTCGTGAACTCGGACTAGGAGCCAAGCTCGCTCTCTGCAAACAACTCATCATGAACTTGGATGTCAATCCCAGCTCCAGGATTTAAATTTGTTAGACTTCGGTCAATACATCAAGGACGTCGCTCTTTGGAACTTGTGTACTTATATAGCTATATAGATGAGACACAATTGCCCCATCAACATCCTCTCACACTCCCTCTTTGACATTGGAGAGTTGTGAGGGATGACCACAGCACGTGCACTAGCAACGTGAAAGGGAGGCCCTTGCAGCCATTGCTGGGGCCACAGAGTTGGAGCCTAAACCTGGACTTGGAGATGAGGAAGACTTGTCGAGAGAGTCGTCACCCTTTGTCACCATTGACGCCTGCTCCTTTCGTAAAGCTGCTAATGTACTGTAGTCCTTCTGGAGGCTTCCCTTCTTGCCACAAAAATAGCACTGAGACAACTTCTTCTGTCATATGGCACCCCTCTCTAAAACTGGAACATTTGAAGCACCAAGAGAGAGTATCCTCACAAAAACTTGAAGCTAAATAAACACAAGAAGTCTCCAACATAACACTTGTAGATGAGTAAAGAATGTCTGTATGCTAATCTTCTGTAGGAGATGCCAGAGGAGCCATGATGTTGTGGATGATGCTACACGGAAAGTATGGGTTTACCCTATTCGTAGGAAGGATGAAGTGCTTGATAAGTTTAAAAAACTCTTGGCATTGGCTGAAAATCAGACAGATAAGATACTTAAGTGTTGTCGCTCTGACAATAGTGGGGAATATGTGTCCAAGGCCTTTTAGACATTTTGTGACAGCAAAGGGATAAAGAGGGAGCTCATTGCCCCTCATAATTCGCCCCAAAATGGAGTTGCAGAGCGAATGAATCGGACCATACAAGATAAGGTCCGTACGATACTGTCTCATGGTGCATTACCCCATGGTTTTTGGACAGAGGCTATTATGACAGCCGTTCACTTGATTAATCGGTCACCAAACAGGTCTTTGGGGGGGGTGGGGGAGCTCATCTGAAAGTGTTTGGTTGCAAGGCTTTTGTGTACATTTGTAAAGAAAAACGCAGCAAACTTGAATCAAAGTCCTGTAAATGCATTTTCCTAGGATATGGTGATGAGGGTGAAATGGGGTATAAATTGTGGGATCCCGAGAAAAGGAAAGTAGTATGCAGCAATGACGTTATCTTGCAGGAAGATCGTATGCACAAACAGCCCGAAAAGACTGAGGAGGTCCGTAGGGTTGTATTCCGGGAAGAAATACCTTTTGGACAGTAAAATGTGCCCTCTGTACAGCAGCAAATACCTGCTGTAAATGAACCTGTAAATGCAGGAAATGATGTTGGAAATGATCAGCCAGCTATTGTCCATGAAAATGAGCCATTACATGTGCAGGAACAGCCAGGACAGCAAGCTGTTAATGCTGATTTGCAGGCTGAAATGCTAGGACAGCATGCTGAAAATGGAAATTTGTAGGAACAGCCAGTAAACAATGACCATTGGGTTAGGAATCGTCTAGGGCTACTAGACAACTTGATAGGTTTGTTCCTGGTGCAATTATATGGCTGATTATGTCATGTTGATAGACTAATGAACCGTCTCGCTTCAAAGAAGCAATGGACAGGCAGGACAACAAGAAATGGTACAAAGCCATGTTGTCAGAGATGGAATCTCTTGAAAAAAATGGCACTTGGGACTTGGTGCAGTTGCCTAAAGGGCAGAAAACCTTTCCATGCAAATGGGCTTACAAAATGAAGGTCACTTTTGGTTTCCTCACCAAAGTACAAAGCAAGATTGGTTGCAAAAGGGTACAAGCAGGAGCATGGAATTGACTTTGATGAGATTTTCTCTCCTGTAGTTAAGATGACTACATTGAGAACCATTTTAGGCTTGGTTGCAGTTGAGGATATGGAGCTCATACAGATGGATGTAAAGACTGCGTTTTTACATGGTGATTTGCATGAAGACATATATATGCAGTAGCCTGAAGGGTTTGTTGAACAAGGAAAGAAAAAAATGGTATGTAAACTCAAAAGCAGTTTGTATGGGCTGAAACAAGCACCAAGAGAATGGTATCATAAGTTTGATACATTCATGCAGTCCCAAGGCTTTCATAGAACTTAGAAGTCAAGTGGATCATTGCTTGTATACCAAGAAGGCAGCAGATGGCAGCCTAATTATCTTGGTTTTGTATATTGATGACATGCTGATTGCTGGCAGGGATACTCATGCCTTGGACTGATTGAAGCAAAGTCTTCATGGCAACTTTGACATGAAGAATCTCGGTGATGCAAATCACATTCTTGGCATGCGAATACTCAGAGAAAGATCAAAAGGCTTACTCTATCTATCTCAGCAGGAGTATATCTCTAAAGTTTTGCAGCGTTTCAATATGGAGGGGGGGAAAACCATTGGGGTTCCATTGTCTCCATATGTGAAACTTAGTGCAGAGGACAGCTCTATATCTGATGATGAGAAGGCTGAAATGGCCAAGCTACCTTATACTTCAGTTGTTGGCAGTTTGATGTATGCTATGGTTGCTACACGTCCTGACATTGTCTTTGTAGTGGGAGTGGTTAGCAGATATATGGCAACCCCTGGCTAGAAGCATTGGGATGCAGTGAAAGGTATTATGAGATACCTCAAAGGCACAAAGGAGTTGTGCATCTGCTTTGGAAAGCAGAAGGCATTTGTTGTTGGCTTTACGGATGCAGACTATGCTGGTCATGCAGACTATAGGAAGTCCACTTTTGGGTATGTGTTTACGTTCACAGGAGGAGCAGTCTCTTGGATCTCCAGGCTACAAAAGTGTGTTGCATTGTCTACTACAGAGGCAGAGTATGTGACTGCCACTGAGGCATGCAAGGAGGCTTTATGGCTTTCACGTCTAGTGGGAGAGCTTAGCATCACAGAGTTACGTGTTCTCCATTTTGATAGTCAAAGTGCTATCATGCTAGCACGGAATCCGGTCTTTTATGCAAAGACAAAGCACATACAGGTGAAGTATCACTTCATTAGACATGTACTTGACAGCAAGAGCATTGAGCTTGTCAAAGTGCATATAGATGATAATCTTGCAGATCTTCTCACAAAGGGTCTTCCAGCAGAGCGGTTTGCTCATTGCCGACAGATGATGGGAGTTGGATAGATATATTTATTTAAGCTTTGTACATACCTAGACTTAGCTGATTCTTTTATTCTCTCAAGGCACATTGCCTTTAGGTGGGAGATTGTTGGGAATAAAGGGCCATCGTGCCTTTTATATGTGTACGGGTGTGAACACACCCTTAGCACATTGTACTTGCATATATATATATCTATCTAAAAACCTAAAGTGGTACACTCGTCATTGTACCAAAAACGTGCTCACACTCTATACAGCTTGCTTTTGCTTTTTCTCTCTCTCTCTCTCTCTCTCTCTCTCTCTATCTCTCACTACGCATACGACAATCTGCCTCGATCTTCGTGCCTAATCGATTCTTACATCATGACCTAGACAGAAGTGAAGAAGTCCCATATTCGTCATCTCAAACATCTCATGAAGTGCTGCCTTCGTTTGCTCTACCATTTGAGTATGGTCACGTGTCATAATCAAGTCATCCACATAAAGGACAAACAACACACGACCTCCACCTGAGGTGTATATATAAAGCTAGGGGTTGGCTTTGGAATGCTAATATTCCAATTTCGCCTAGAGAAACAAGTCAATCTTCTCATTTCAAGCACGGGGAGCCTGCTTTAGGTCATAGAGAGCCTTCCTCAACTTGTACACCTTACCATTAGAAGAACCGAAGCTTGGAAACTGTTCAACATAGATCTCCTCCTCCAATTCCTCATTCAAGAAGGCAGATTTCACATCTAGTTGATAGACCAGCCATCTCATATGGCTAGCCAAGGCAAGGACTATACAAATAGTAGCTACCCGAGCTATTGGGGCAAAGGTATCATGGAAATCAATGCTTGGGCATTGTGCAAAACTCGAAATCTTAAGGGTTTCTCTGCAAGGTTTGTCCACGGAGGGTTAGTCAAGCCCTAAGATCAAGCCGAAAGGCGAGTAACAAGGTGGGCCTTGTGCTTGTTCAACGTGCCAAATTTACGGTACTTGGACTTGAAGACCCATTTGACTCCAATGATCCTCTTATGAGGAGGCTTTGGCATAAGATACCAAGTGCCATTCCTCTCAATTGACTCCGGCTTCTACTCCATCGCTTTCCGCCAATGATCAAGCTGTAAAGCCTCCTTTACGGAGGTGGGTTCACGATCTTGCATGACACGAGTCATCAAACAATAATTATTGTAAACAAGCTCAATGTGGTGTACTTGGTTTCTTTGAGAATGCCACGGCCCATCCTACGGCCGCCACTCCTCAGAGACCTCAATCCCTGCATCACGAAGAGTGTCACGAGCCCAACAAGGAGGCCGAATGTCACCTCGCCGCTCTCCTTCTGTTGAAGTTTCTAGAAGGTTCCTCGACGGCGGGGGAGTAATTGATGATTCTGATGGTTAAGAACTAAGCTTCCGAAGAAGAGTCCTCAAGAGGCACAGGCTCTAGAGAAACAATCGCTGGCACCTAGCTATCATCGGAATCTCCAAGAACAGGGTGTTCCTCACCCCCCTCTAAGGTTGGAACTTCCACGAATCTAATATCACAGCTCGTGTAGACATCTTGCTTAATGGGATCATACAATTAGTAGCCTTGAGACTGCGAGCTATAGCCTACAAACACGTCTTTTGGAAGCCGCTTCAAATTTGTTATGCTATGTCTTCGAGATGTGAACATAGGCATCACACCTAAAAACCTTGAAATAAGAAACATCTAGCTTAGGCCCAAAGTATGCCTCATACGGGGACATATTGCCAACAACAGAAGTAGGGGAACGATTAAGATTGGGAAGTGCAGTAGCCACAACCTCAGCCCATAGACATTGAGGTGTTTGACGATGCTCCATCTGACATCATGTTATGGGCCATCTCGATCACAATGCGATTCTTCCGCTCCAAGATGCCATTCTCCTGAGGGGTGTTTGTATTGGCAAACTCTTGGTGAATACTACAATTTGCACAAAAACGAGCAAGCTCATTAGTAACAAATTCTCCACCCTTATCTAATCGCAAGGTCTTCAACTTCTGGCCCGGTCAGTTCTCCTCAAAGAGCAACCAATCCTTAAAGTTGGAGAAAGCCTTCAACTTCAGCTTCAAGAAATAAGTCCATGTTATCTTGTTGTAATCATCCACAATTAGCATGAAATTAAGCTCCCTCTAAGGGACTCCGTCCTCATCGGTCCATAAAGATAGACAGAAGTAAGTTCAAAGGGCGATGAAGATTGCCTTGAAGGCTTGCTAGGAACAACATCACGAGTCTGCTTCCCACGGATGCAGGATACACAAGACTAATGGCTCACCATGATATCTGGAAAACCTCGAACAAGTTGTCCCTTGGATGCCTTCCGAAGATAATCATAGTTGAGGTGGCCAAACTGAGCATGTCGAACCTCGGACTGGGTTTGGGAGGTAAGAAGAAGAGAAGTCAAGGCAAAAGAAGACCGCAACTTATAGACTCCATTCCATGGTAATAGCGAAACGTTTCACCACTGAAATGTTGTGTTTCACCTCGAAATATTTCACCTTTGAGAAGGTCCCAAGTGAAATGCCAATTGAAATGATTGAATAATACATATAAGATATATTTTTTTTACGAGTATCAATATTGGTTTTATACAAGTGTTAAGACTTGAGAAGCATCATATTGTATGTACAAGTATCCAATTTCACTAATAAACAATCTATAAGAATCATAAGCTAAAGAGTTGAGACTCGAGAACCCAGACATCAAACCAGTTACAAGTTCAAGAATTAGGCTGCAGGCAATTAACTAGTTTACATGCATCGTGAATTTGATTCACAAATCCCTTGAAGGCCCAAAGAATACAAATCATGATTCATGAATAATAGCCATCAACATCAAATTACAACTTAGGATAAAAGTTCCAAGTTAAGACTCCAGAGTCTTGACAATGAGAAATCAATGAATCATGATCAATCGTCGAATACAAATTACAATGTAGTGATGCGCACATTTCTTAAAAAGTGAATAGTTCAGAATCCTTAATTTCTAATTCTCAAATCCCAAAAGCACTATTGTCTAGACTCTAGCACTCTCACTAGAACTATCATTACTCTCACTGTCACCCTTCGATAAATTTGGTGTCAATCTAGAAGGCTCAGGGCCTCCTCGTGCACGGCAATGAGGAATACAAGTCTTGACAATGAGAAATCAATGAATCATGATCAATCATCGAATACAAATTACAATGCAGTGATGCACACATTTCTTAAAAAGTGAATAGTTTAGAATCCTTAATTTCTAATTCTCAAATCCCAAAAGCACTACTGTCTAGACTTTAGCACTCTCACTAGAACTATCATTACTCTCACTGTCACCCTTAGATAAACTTGGTGTCAATCTAGAAGGCTCAGGGCCTCTTCGTGCACGGCAATGAGGAACACGAGCAACAGCTACAAGAGATGACTCTACAACTTTGCGATGTTGATGTGTAGAGGATCGGGTCTGGCACCTCATCCTCTCAATGTCCTCACAGATAAAGTCATACACATCATCCTCAGGGGTTTGGGGCTGCAACATAGTCATATTAGTTGCCATCACAACAATCTTCCTAGGGTCAAGGTGATTTGGTGTCCAACTTTTTGACCCCTTACGATCCAAAGCTCCTATTTTCTCAAGAACTCGAAGGTTGGTATTTGTGTATGCCAACTTATTCAATTGGCTAGTGCTAAGCTTGCAAAATCAAAGGGCATACATATAAGTTATAATATTTAGATTACTTCTTAAGTCACTGGCTTATTTCAAAGGTTTATATTTATCATTATCAATTGTGATCTTTGGTGTGGATATTGCCCATAATGCTCCAAAGATGCTTGGTTGCCGAAGAATTGACAGGTTGTGATAATACTCGCAAAGCTACCATTTGAAGAGTCGGAGTTAATCACTCAAACCTCTCCCATCAAGATATTGGAAGAGCTAGATTCTCCTCATCTTTTGCTATTTGTCTTGCAAATTGTGCATTTCCGTTTCCCCTATAGGCTAGGAGATCATTCCCATCATTAAGTCAATGGAGTGGGCTGCGCATGGTGTCCATACAATGTGCGGATATCGGGTCTCTAGTTGGTCTCCCATGCTCTTACAATTGCTTGAGTTATTTGTTACAACTTGTACAACATGGTTGGGGCCACTCTTGAATTGCTTCATTGATATGCTGAAATATAACCTCTCCTGGTATGTTATAGTAGTTAGATAAGTTATGGACTATGGATGGTTGGATAAATATAAAATTTACAAAAAACTAAGTGTAATTACAAGTTGAAACAAGAAGATACCTATGATCCATACACCACGACCAGATAGATCTATAGATCTAAGAAACATCGTTCCAATGCAAGAAGATACCAAGATATTCATTAAGTGTTGCTTGTGGGTGTCTTTCCAACCATATGAAATGATTGTGCATCCATATTTCTCCCATGATGCTTAATGGCCCTCAAGGCTCGTGTGAATCAAATCAACCTCGTGGTTGAGTTTGGTGTCCCTTAGAGCCTTTGAACCAATAGGAGTGATGGGGGCTCCTGCAGCAGTTGTAGTTGAAACAACATTGATTAATCTCTTATAGGCACCTGTGCGAGCAACATGAAAGGCAATGTTACACTGATAAAAAAATCTTTCTTTTGCAATTTCAGCTTTCTTCTTCAAGCTAGGTGCCCAACTTTGTTGCAATGTGTTTGGGCATGATGATACACGTGCCCGCTTTCTAGAAGGGCCTTGCCCTGTAGGCATTGGAGGTGCTCTAGGGACAATACTAGCACTCGGGGTGTTAGTAACCGATGGTACCCTAGCACTAGCACATGGAGTATCGGCCCTAACTGACGACACATCCATGGTGCTAGGAGAGCCAAGCTCATGACTAGATGTAGCTACAGTCTCAATCCCACCACTTGCTTGTGTTTGAGTCTTAGAAACTTGGCATCTAACAATCGCCTTCTCTCTCTCTCTCTACAATCATGTTGAGCCTATCCTGTTTGATAGGACCTTTTAGCTCTCTCATGATACTCAACCATCGTTATTGGTCCCCACCATAGGCCAAAAATATAGCCTCAGAGACTCTAGTGCATCCACCTATTCCCTCACCACTTACCCATGTAAAATGGGCCTTTGTTCGAGTGACACCACTTGCAAGCACCTCTCTACAATGCTTGCATACCCACTTTCTTGAGCTGGATCTGGGATACTGTTTGATGATGATTACTTCTTGCCAAACATTAGGGGCTTGAATACCAGGTGCTTGGTTTCCGCAAGCACTTCCCCTAACCATCTTGAACTTGCAAAAGAAAGAAGAAATAAACAAATAGTTTATGAGAATTTAGAAAGCACGCTAGAATATACAAAATTTAAGATATGGAAAAGCTGTGGATAATCCCCAAACTGAATTTTCAGATCAGGAATAAAATTCTTCACATCTAGGATATTGTTTGGAATAAAATTTCAGGATTTGGGATAAAATTTTTCAAATTTGGGGCTAAATCTATGAAACAACCAAAATTTTCAGATTTGGGGTTCAATCTTGCCCAAAATCTTTGGTTGTAAAATTATTTAGAAGTTTTAAGACTTGGGAGTTGGGAACAATTATTCAGATTTGGGGTAAATTTTCAAGATTTGGGAAAAATTTGGTTTAGCTTTGGGGCAAAATTTTGACATTTGGGACACACAAATTTATTTGGATTTGGGTAGAGAATCAAAATTGACTAGCCATGAGTCATGACTAGTCACTCACAAGTCACAGAGAGAAAGAAAGAAAGAAAGAAAGTTATATTAACGTCTACAAAAGGCCAAGTTGGCCTATGAGACCAAAAGGCTACATACAAAATGTTTGGGAAGTTTTCCACACACACACACACACACACACACACACACACACACACAAACAAACAAATGAAATGAAATGATATATTAATATCTACAAAAGGCCAAAATGACCTATGAGACCATGAGTTACAATCATGTGTATGATGGTACAACTGTCTGGGCAAAATATGTAGCACAAAGCAAATTAAGAAAGGAAACTAACTATGGCTATGTGTAAAACATAGAGCTTCAAATGGTACAATCTCATGTGGGTATGAAGGGCCTAGCTCTAGCCCGAGCAATCAATCTCTCTCTCTCTCTCTCTCTCTCTCTCTCTCTCTCTCTCTCTCCCCCGTCACTATTGACCATCAACCCCCGTCACTGCCGGCCAGCCCCGTCACGTTAAACACATTGCCGCCCGTCATGTTAAACACACAAGCATTAATTAATGGATTAATGCTTGTGGGATTAATGCTTGTGCGTTTAACGTGGAGAGAGAGAGAGAGAGAGAGAGAGAGAGAGAGAGAGAGAGAGAGAGAGAGGGACTAGACATTAATTAATGGATTAATGCTTGTCCAAGGATCAATTAATGCATGGGACCACTTTGGGTTGCAAATGGCTTAGCTAATTAATTTTTGGATGGGCAAGGTCAATTTTTTGGGCATGGATTAAGGGGTGAATTAATTTTCAGAATTAATTAATTTTGAAAATTATTTAAATGGCTGAAAATTGCTGAAAATGGATTAAGAAAGCTGCCACTTGGCAAAACTTTCCCATGCAAGTGGGGGAAAGGCTAAATAGGGCTGAAGGGAGAGGAAAATCTCGTTTTTTCATTTTGGAGCTTTTGGAAAGAGGTGTTGGACCGTTGCTGCCAGCTTTTGGGGCCATTTCCCAGCCATTGGAGACCATTTTGGTGATGGAGATTGCATATTCTTGATCTTGGGAAGCTGGCAATTGCACTTTCTCTTGAAGATCACAGTCTTTGATGCTCCTATTGTTGGTGCTGTATCCGTTTGGGGCTGGTACAGCAAGGCGGCAATTGATTTTGATCAGTTCTTTGCGACAAATCTCAAAATTTTCTCTCTTTACAGCATTCTCTCATCTCCTTCAGCCTATGCTCAGCCATTCTCAGCAATTCTCAGCCATTTTTGGTGGGCTGATCTGTAATTTTTGCAGTAAACCCTAATTTACAGCAAAAATTAGGGTTTAGCAGCCACCTTGAGATCCGTGCTAGAGATTGAAGGCTCAAGGGACTGAAATCAGCAGCTGATAATTGAGGATTATCAAGGGATTTCAGGAGCCAGCCCATCCCAAATTGATTTGGGGCAGTATTTGGCCAGCCAAGGGCCAAATTGGAGAAGAAGTCTTGGGTGAATCAAGGGGCAAATGACCCAAAAGGCTTGCTGGTCATTTATGACAGCAAGAGCAATTGGTTAGCAGGAGGAGATTAAAGAATCTCAAGTTGTACTCCTTCCAATTGAATGAAATCTAAAGAAATACCGCAAGGGGCGTCAATTTGGGGCCAATAGGGTGTCTATTGTCCAAGAATGTTATGGTAAAGTGTGTATTTCATTTTATGTGCATTTATTTATTGCTGTAATTAACTCTTAAATCGGGTTATTACCACCCATTCCAAGAAGGAAGACTGGTTTCACACCACCTCGTCCATCTAGAATAAGATGCATGTCTCCCTGTCTTTGTATAGGAATACACGAACTATCACTGATGAGAATTTGGCCATGTGAAGGTGGCCGCAAATGAGCGAGCAACTACAACAGTTGAAGGAGTTATGTGCCACGAGGCACTACTGTCAACAATCCACTCTTGAGCGTAGGGGCCGTCTATGCAGCATTAGAAGTTTTCAGGGTCGAATCCTCAGCCACCTCCAAGTGGAGGAAAGTAGCTGATGAAGGAGCAGCCACTGCTCCGGAATCATTTGAAGATTTCTCTTTCTTCTCCTTGTCCTTCTTCTCCTTGTCGGGGCAATCCTTCTTCCAGTGACCTGTCTTGCCATAGATGTGACAAGTTGACTCCTTTTCTTTGTCCTTCTTGGATTTGTCCTTGTTCTTTTGGTCTTTCCCCTTCTTCTGAGAGGATTGACTGACCAAAGCCTTAGATTTAGAAGCATTGGTACCTTTCAACTGCTCCTCTTGGTTTGAGACCATAGGAACCAACTCTTTCCACCGAAGAGTCTCAGACCGCCTTGAAGCAGGGAAGGCAGAAGAAAAACCACTGAAACAGGGCGGTAACTGTGAAAGAAGAGTTTTCGCCATGTCTTTGGAAGCGATCACTTGCCTTGTGTTTTGTACTTGCATTTGAAGTTGCCTCAGCTTGTTAATGTGTTATTGCATGGAAGACAACTTGCTGACACTCATGGTCCGCATTTGTACTTTCAAAGAAACTCGCTTCATGACGGTCATACGATTGTACATCTAATCAAGCTCCAACCATATCTCCCGGGCCATTGTCAAGTGCTCAATATGAGAGAGAACAATTGTAGTACATGAAAGAAATAAAAATGAGTGGATGTGAGCATTGAGTCTCTGTCCCAATGTGCCTGAGCCTTTGCTGACTCTACCTTATCACTGGAAGAGAGTTTGGACTCGTCTTGCGAAGGACAACGAATAGCCTCCATAACAAGCTCCACCAAATCATAGGACTCCAAAATGGCAAGTATCATTACCTGCCAAATGCGGTGATTCTTGCCATTGAGCTTTTAATTTGATGGAAGAGCTGGTAAGACGGGCACCTTCTAGTCCATGATCGCCTGAAACTTTGTCTCGGCCTCAAAAGACATCTTCACCTACAATGCTTGCACAAAATACAAAAAGCACCCCCTTGGGCAGTCTCCATGGTCTGCAGCCTGAAAACTGGGAGCACAATTAGTGAAGACTGCAAAAATCGAGGCCAATAAATAGGCCAGCAAGAAGATGCCAAAAATACCAGGTCGGCTGCATTAAATGCAGCCGACTGGACAGCAAATCTGTCCAACCAGCTATCAGTTGGCTATCTGCCTGACACGTCAACTGCCACGCGGCACTCCTGCTGCACGTGTCGCCTGCTGTACCTGCTGCTCCTGCTTGTCCAGGGAATTCCCATCTCTAACATCCAGATATAGACAGCAGCAAACACAAGCTGTTGCAGCAGCTAGAGTGCGATCCTGTTAGAAGTGGAGCGGCAATGGAAGCGTAAACATATGCTGTAATAAACTGCTGAAACACAAGAAAAAGAGAAAAGAAAAGAAAGAACACTGAATAACATAATACAGATGAGAACTCAGATGTATGCTCGGGAAACGAAATCCATATATTAGACACGAGATTGTCGCATATAACAGTGAGTCACTGGCTGTGTGGGCATTGGCACTGGCTTCCCTCTCCGTGGGACCTCCAAGTGGTGAACTGAACTAACTGAGGAGGAGTCCATAATATATATATAGGAACGAATAATGCCATAAAATATGTCAGGTTGCTGGTCGAATGGCAGCAATAAATGCCCCAAAGCACAAAATGCTACACAATAAAAATGCCTAAAATATCTACCTAATGTGCCCAGCCATAATACATACTCAGACTCACACATGAGCTGACATACTTTGCTAATACCCTCTCTCAGATCATGGATGATTTGATACAATACAATGAGACAATGATAAATGACTCATCATAGTCCGTACAATAGAGAACCACCAAGTAGAACCATGGATACCCAGGCAATGGGTGATCAAGCCACCACCTCGGAGAGAACCTGAGGTCGATGTTGATTGTACTAGCTCCTGAAAATAGAGAAGATCATAGCAGCTCTCAATGTCTGTTAACGATGCCTCTGATGTAGCACACGTGACCATCTTGTCACCAATGCCGCAACGCATAAATGACCACGAATTCCCCTCCTTTGGCGAGACCGCCAAAGTGTCTCCTCATGTGAGCTCTAGATGAAAGCCACCCGTTCTTTGTCAAGTAACCAGCCCATCATGAACCTAGATGTCAATCCTAGCTCCAGGATTTGTACTTGCTAGACTTCGGTTGATGTGTTAGGTGTGTCCCTCTTTGGATCCTGTGCATCTGTATAGAAATATAGATGAGGCACTATTGCCCCATCTCACCACCCTCTCACACTCCCTCTCTAGCACTAGAGAGTCGTGAGGGATGACCTCATCACCACCACTAGAAAGCAGTTGAGGAAGGGGTCAGCAAGCCCTTCCCATGATCCGAAGAAGAGGATCCCTTCCGTACCTTGGAGTTTGCCTTGGCCGGCCAGAGGATTTGAGTTGGAATCTGAGGCAGATGATGACTCGTTGGAGGAGTCCGCATCCCGCTTCGTCTTTTGCTCCTTTTTCTTCTTAGAAGTCGCTAACTCTTTGCAGTCCTTCCGTAAATGGCATTTCTTCCCACAGTGGTAACACTGGGTCTTCGATTTCTTCTTCTTTGAACCCCTCTGTGAAGCTATAAGAGCTGCACTAGAACCTAATGAAAGCCTCCCTTGCAACTGCTTCTGTATAAACCAAGCCTTTATAACAACACTCCATGTAAGATAATCAGGTCCATGGAGCTGGTCATCAGTGGATGTGCATGGAGGAGCCATATGGAGAGGATTTAGAAGAGAAGTAGAGAAAATAAGGTATTTGGAGAGGGAACACAGCCAAAACACGAGCATAGATTGTAAGAAGCAAGAGTTTACATATAGTATAACCCAAATTTTGACCAATATAAGAAACAAGAAGCAAGAGTTTACATGCAAGTAAAACAGGTTGTCTGTATGGAGCAACAGCAGTTGATTAGCAAGGGTGAAAACAGTCTTGAAATCAACAAGAAAACACAGTAGGAGCACAAATCCTGAAATCTAATACCATGTCAGAAGTGGAGTAGCAATGGAAGCGTAAACATATGATGTAATAAATTGCTGAAACACAAGACGAAGGAGAAAAGAAAAGAAAAAACATTGAGAACACAATATAGAAGAGAACTCAGATGCATGCTCGAGAAACGAAGTCCATATATCAGACACGAGACTGTCGCATACAACAGTGAGTCACTAGGCGTGGGCACTAGCACCGGCTTTTCTCTCCACGGGACCTTCAGGTGGTGCACTGAACTAATTGAGGAGGAGGAGCCCAAAATATATATAGGCATGAATAATGCCATAAAATATGTCAGGTCGACCGGCATTTAATGTTGGCCGACTGGTAGTAATAAATGCCCCAAAGCATAAAATGCTACACAATTAAAATGCCTAAAATATCTACATAATGTGCCCAGTCATAATACATGCTCAAACTCACACATGAGTTGACATACTCTGCTAATAGATCCGGCTTGAAAACAATTGTCAAAAGCAATAGAAAGCATCAAGTTCAAGAAGCATTGGCTCTAATACCATGTCAAAAAGTGTGGAGCAACAGAAGTAAAGAGACACTATGAATATAGATTGCAATGAACACAAAGAACATAAAAGAGAACAAGAAGAACACAAGATCTCAAAGAGAAAAGACTCAGGAAATGGAATCCATATACCAAGCCTCAAGAATAGTACAATGGCACGGGCAATGAGTCACTGGTAGTGTGTAGTAGTGTCCCTCTTTCCACCTAGAAGCAATCATGTTGTAGGATGTGTATTTGATAGGTGAATGATAATGGGTGAGGGGCAGCCTAGACATAGGTTGAAATAATGTCCTAAGAAAATATGAGTTGGCTAGCCAAATTTGGTGCCCAAAATAAAGGTCGTCCAGTCACAAAATCTTTAGTATAAACAGTGAAATGCACACAAGTATAGACTCAAATGCCTAGGAGATGTACTCTACTAGCATAAACTGCATTATTCGTGGACTTGAAGTGTTATTGTTGACATTTTTCTTTCTTTGGGGCTGTAATCATCAATAATTAAAGTTTGCATGGCTGCTGTGGGATGTGTGCATGCATGCCTTAGTTATTTGTGAAGATTGCTATTGGAATCTGTCAATTGAAAGCAATTGGAAAATAGTAGACAGTTTACAACAAGATTGGGTTGCATGCAACTGGACAAGACCCAATTTGGCTCCTCACGCTCTCAAATCAAGGGGCAAATTGAGGATTAGGGCTGTTGGTTGCTGTAGATAGCAAGTTATATCTAGTTTTGACAGGGAATGAGCCTTGATTTGCTAGAATCGAGGGAGATTTTAGTTGATAGATTTTGGAGCGATTTCAAGATCTCAGCTTGATCTCCTACTTTTAGAGTTTCGGCCCTATCTCCATTGTAAATCGTTCGTTTTCTGGAATAAAGTACAAAGAAATACCCCAATTGCCACATTGGTTTCAGGCCAATTGGTGTTGGATTGTCTCTTCACCCTTCCTTGACTGAAAGGATGGTGTATTCCTTGATTTACAAGTAAATAATAGCAAGCAAATAATTATGAATGAACAAATTGAGGGCTTTCCAATTAAATGATAGAGTTGACGGCAATTGACCCCAAAGTCGGTGCCCCGAAGCTCCGAGAGATTAGAGGGCCAAACCATGAACTTAGAAAACGTTGATTTCTTTCAGCCGAGATCTCATCATATGTTTAAGTTCTCAAACATAAATTTCCCCAATTCCTTACCAAATGGAGCATCATCTTTGTCGAATTTGGAACCAATTGCTGTTTAGTACAGCCAGCAATTTTAATCCTCAGTTTGGCCCTCGTTTTTGATTGCTCAGGGAGCCAAATCGAGTCCTCATCAATTGCATGCAAGTCACTTTACTGTAGATGACCAATTCTCTTCAAAACTGCAGCAATATTAATCCTCAATTTGCCCCTTGTTTTTGATTGCGCAGGGAGCCAAATTGAGTCCTCATCAATTGCATGCAAGTCATTTTAGTGTAGATGACCAATTCTCTTCAAAACTGCTGCAAATCTTCAGATTTGCAGCAACATCCTTCATGCATTGCTGAGATTTGTTGGCATGCATTCCAAGACAACCATGCAAATCCCAATATCTGCTGAAGGCAACAACTTTCATGCATGGCTGAGATTTGTTGGCATGCATTCCAAGACAACCATGCGAACCCCAATATCTGCTGAAATCAGGTCTGAATTGGCAAATTCATTGTTGAATTGGTTTAGATTCATAGTAGAGGTATCGATTGACTTGGGGGGCGAGGGGAAAGATAAGCAGAAGAAGAGAGGAAAATCTTCAATCCTAGGTTGCATGTTTGAGGAGAACACTCTAGGGTTTGTTGAGAAAATACAAAACGTGTATGAAGAGGACTAACAATTCAACTTAGAGAGACTCAAAAAATACAAAACACAAAAGGAATAATTGAATGAAGTAAATGATACAATGTGACCAAAGAGCGGAGAAAAACTCAAACCATTGTCTCTCAAGGAGCTGGTTGAGCAGCAGGAGTCGATTGAGATGGCCTCCAAAAGATCTTGGAGTAGGGATGGCCTTCAGAAGATCTTGGAGTAGCACACCATTAAAGCTTTGATGTTGGAGGATGCCAACGTTGGGAAGAACGTGAGAATGATATTTTGAGCAAACCACTCGATCAATTATCACAATGAAATTAAAAGATATGAGAGAGAGAGAGAGAGAGAGAGAGAGAGAGAGAGAGAGAGAGAGAGAGAGAGAGAGAGAGAGAGAGAGAGAGAGAGAGAGAGAGAGAGAGAGAGAGAGAGAGAGAGAGAGAGAGAGAGAGAGAGAGAGAGAGAGAGAGAGAGAGAGAGAGAGAGAACACAAGAGAGGATGTCGCCGCGCGAGCGTCCCGCCCGGCTGCCGGCCGCCTGACCTGCAGGCCTCGTCGCAGTCGTCGCTTGGCTGACCTGCGGGTCCTGGTCGGTGGTCGCTGTCAGGCCTGGGCGCTGTCGCCTGTCTGCTCGCCACAGATCGTCCTCGGCCGCGCCGCCTCTTAGCTCGCTACAGCGACTCGTCTTCAGCTTTGCGCCCCTGCCTGCTTGCGCAACCAGCATCACGTGCACAGGCCTGTGCAACTCTGCGTGGTCCCCTGTGCGCAGGGCTCAGGCAGAGAAAGCGAGAGAGAGAGCAAGCGAATCGGGGATGCTGTCACCTGCGCTGGCCCTGGGCGCCCGTCAACGTGACCTGCACACTGCCTACCTGGCGCGCCAACGTGACCTGCACACTGTCTACCTGTAACCGTGCTGCGCTGCATCGTGGAAGCCCTGACCAGAGAATCGCCAGGATCAAAGGGTGTGCTTGCAGAATACGTCCCTGCACAGGCCGGGACACGACAGTTTAGGGACAGGCAGATAGACATGGCCTGGATAATCATCTCGACCGGACGGTGGCAGCCCTTGGCCCTTGATACAGGAGCCGGAGGATATGGTGCCATGTACGGAGGAGCCGCCTCCGGGTTCTGAACTGCCGCCGGCAGGCAAACGCTCTAAGCACACTTCAGACGAGCCAATGGGTCCTCAGGACCGTCGGCATGCGCAGGTTGCCTCCGAACCTGTGGATTCGCAGGAAATAGACTGGGAGCATTTGCTGGACTTTGCCAATACTCTGCTTGGCGATTATGTCCAGCATAATAATGAAACCTTCTCTGCTGCGGCTGCGGATGATGTGCTGGAAGCGACAGTGGACCCAAAATCAGTCTTGCGGTCCTTCTCAGTGTTCTATGACCGTGCAGTTATACTTTTTTTCACCGGCAGGATCCCAGTGCTCTCGCATATTCGCCAGTGGATGCACCACTTATTGCAAGGGGAGTATGTTGAGGAGATCTTCCTTGGACCTCACGGCTTTTATGAGGTGCTGTTGAAATCGGAATCGCATCGAGCTGAGCTACTGTCCAAGTTGCCACTATTCTTTGACCGCCGCTTGGTCCATGTGGTACCATGGCGCCCTATGGCTGACTTCCAGCGTCTGCTTCAACGCGAATGCCCGGTGTGGGTGGAAGTGGAAAATTGTCCAGCAGTATATTGGCCATTGTTGAAGGACGCGATGGCGGTTGTGGGCACAGTGCTGGTCCCCCCCAGCCTCAGGGCTATGAACCGAAACTGTTTATGCATGTTATGGGATACGGCCAGGAAAAGGCCTGCGTGGCTTCGCCTCAATTGCTCTGGCATGCATCCTTTGCATTTTCGCCTGAAATGGGGCAATTTTACCGGACACTGCTTTTCATGTGGTAAATTAGGGCATTTTGTAGCCGAATGCCCGGAACGGCAACTGTCTTCTGAGGAGGCGCAGGTTGTGCAGCCCAAGGATGACATGGTGCTTGATGCCTAGACACAGGAGACCCTTCAGCCCCCTACTGTCATGGATAAAGGTAAACAACAGGTCCGAGCTTTGGATTCTCCTAGCTCTGATTGGATTGAGGCACGACAAAAAAAAGGTAAAAAGTTGGACGCAGGCTTGGTAGATCCTGGGCCTCATGTTTCCCCGGATTCCGTGCGCACGTACACGCGCAGGAAAGACATGGTCACCCCACAGCAGGTTGCGCGTACCATGGCCCCGTCAGCCCCCCGCAATCCGTCTTCAAGGAAAGTCTATTCCGAGGGCCCCAAGGGCCCACCTGCTAAGCTGGCGTTTGATGCAAAAGGCAATGTGATTACTCCTTGGGATAGGCGTTATCCCCGCCCTGCTCCCAAGGTAGTGGATTTCCCTTCTACCTCTAAAGCAGGTCGCCCGAATTCATTTGCAGTATTGGCTGATTTTCTGGATGAGGGTGTCTTGGATGCCCTCGCGGAAAAGATGCAATCGAGGCAACAGGCGCCTCGTTCCTGACTTCCTTTTTTTGAAAATATATGAAGATTGCCACGTGGAATGTGCGAGGCATTTGCTCTCGCCATAAGCAGCATACCATGTGGTCTGTCTTGCATGAGAATCAGTGGGATGTATTATGTGCAGTGGAGCACAAAAGTCATGGTGAGGCAGGAAAGGTTGTGGATTGTCTTGGATTTCGTCTGTTTTATGCAGGGACACATGCTAAGCATTATTCGGGCGTGCTGATGATTGTTCATGAGAAATACCAGCCTGTTCTTGTTAAAAATGATGTGCACGGCCGCTTTCTGGTAATCGAAGTCCTATTTGAAGGCGAGATTTTATGGCTGCTGGGACTTTATGCTCCCAATGATCCCGCATCCCGACGGGATCTATGGTTGACTTTGCAGGGCTCCATGGCACTTGGCCGCAGAGGGTTTTTGATGGGAGATTTCAATATGTGTGTTGACTCTTCTCAGTCCACCTCAGGGCATTCGGTAATGGAGACGCCAGAAAGCCGGATGTGGAACTCCTTTGCTTTGCACATACTTAAGCAAGATCTTTGGTCATGGCTTCACCCTTCTGTTTCAGGTTTTACTTTTCATTCTGCGCAATATGCAACCACTTGGTCGCGATTGGATAGAATGTATATCATGCAGGGGGATGATTTTCTTTCCGAGATGCTGGAGATGAAGGTCTTGCAGCAATATGCGTTGTCGGATCATTTTCCCCTCCAGCTTGAGATGCGGGCACAATCTGTTGCACCTTTTATGCAGTTACTGGATAAGCTCCCTTTACGCTTCAACTTCTCTTATTTGAAGCATCCAATTTTTCAGGATTATATGCGGCAACTGATTGAGAGGTTCTTATTGGACTTCGCCTCTGAGGGCTTGGCTTCGTTTGCACGCCTGCTCTCTAATGTGCAGCGGGTTGCTCGGCAGTATGGGATTCACACTGCCTCTCTTTGTCGCCGCCGTCGACTTGCAGCATAGGACTTATTGGCCTTGGTCCGTTCCTTGCTCCTGGATTCCCCAGATGATGATTTTCTGCTGTCACTGGAGCGGCGTTTGGCCCATCTTATTCAAGTCTTTAGCTTGAAATCTTATCAGCAGGCTAAGTTGCATAACTTGACTGACACATTGCAAGATAATGCCTGCCAGTCTCATAAGTTCTTTCGCGCCTTGCATGCTTCTCCGGCTCGCGAAAATATGACTCGACTTCAGGACTCGGAAGGTCGCATGGTCACTGATTCGCAGACCATTATCAATATGTGCAGAAATTATTTTATGGATCTTTTTGGTTCTTCTTCCTTGCCGTCTAGCCAGGTTACGCATGCCCGCTCGGTCTTCTATCAGTTGGTCCACCAGCAGGTTCCGTTTGATATGCAAGCCTCTTTGGAGGCGGATATTTGCGAAGAGGAGGTTATGGATGTGTTGTTGCACCTGCCTAAGGATAAAAGTCCTGGTTGGGATGGTCTCACTAATGAATTTTTTGAGCACTCAGCCACACAGTTGGTAAAGCCTTTAGTGGTCATGTTCCAGCAGGTTTGGGAAACAGGGGTCATGCCTTCTTCATGGAAAGAAGGCCTTATCAAACTGATCCCCAAGGTCCCTTCGCCGTCAAAGCTGCAACACTGGAGGCCAATTTCGTTGATGGGCGTGATGTATAAAATCTTTTCCAAAGTGCTGGCAAATCGGCTTCACAAGCACCTTCCAGCTCTTGTGCACCCCCTCCAATATGGTTTCATTAAGGGACGCAACATTTTGCACAATATCTTGAATGTGCAAATGGCTATTGATTATGCGAGGCACTCCAATCAGCAAGTGGTCTTGATTCAACTGGACCTGGAAAAGGCGTTTGACTGTGTGGACTGGTCTTTCCTTGCAGAGCTTATGTCTGCTATGGGCTTTGGGATCCGCATGTCCCGATTGATCTACACCATTAGTACTGAGGCTTCTTCAAGAGTTATGCTTAATGGTGGGGTCACAGAGCCATTTCTCCTTGCACGCTCGCTCAGACAAGGCTGCCCTTTGAGTCCTCTCTTCTTTGCCTTGGCGACTCACCCGGTCCTTTCAATGTTATCCTCCATGGCGGCTTCTGCCCAGCTGGCAGGGTTATCTTTTCCTTTGGGGCAGCACTTCATTAGCCAATCTTTGGCTGATGACTCCTTTATGATTTTGCAGGCGGACAGGGATAACATTCGCAAGGCATTAGATGTTTGGACGCTCTTTGGTCAAGCTTCTGGTCTTCGCATCAATGCCTTCAAGTCAGCCATTCTCAGTTGCACGGAGCCTGATTTAGAGTCATTAGGCTGGCAGGGCCAGGTGGTTTCTCGTGGCTCGATTGTCAGGCATCTTGGATACCCATTGGGGGTGGATGTACGGCCAAAGGCCCTGCTGGAGTGGATTTCACACAAACTGGCCGTGAAGTTTATGTATTGGAAGTCGCAAGCCTGGCCGTTCCATGTCCGCCTCAAAGTGGCTCAGACAATTATGCTACCAATGCTGACGTATTTTCTACCATTACTGCCATGGACGCCCAGTACTTTGAAGGCTCTTACTTATCCCATTCGTTTCATGCTATGGAAGAAAGATTCACTGCAGGCAGGCATTTCCTGGATTTCATGGTCACATGCATGTACCCCTAAGCGCATGGGTGGTGGAGCTATTTTGGATGCAGAAACTCATATGCTGGCTCTTCGTTGGTCTCTGTTTCGTGCCATGTGTGTGGATCATCACCCGTGGACTGTCATAGCCCGTTATTTTCTTGAGGACAACGGCCTCCGCCAGGGTAACACACAGCTTCGAGCCTCATGGTGGCATGTCCTTAATGCTGACGCTTGATTCTCCAGTCCCTCTTCAGGCTGGCAGGGCCAGGTGGTTTCTCGTGGCTCGATTGTCAGGCATCTTGGATACCCATTGGGGGTGGATGTACGGCCAAAGGCCCTGCTGGAGTGGATTTCACACAAACTGGCCGTGAAGTTTATGTATTGGAAGTCGCAAGCCTGGCCGTTCCATGTCCGCCTCAAAGTGGCTCAGACAATTATGCTACCAATGCTGACGTATTTCCTACCATTACTGCCATGGACGCCCAGTACTTTGAAGGCTCTTACTCATCCCATTCGTTTCATGCTATGGAAGAAAGATTCACTGCAGGCAGGCATTTCCTGGATTTCATGGTCACATGCATGTACCCCTAAGCGCATGGGTGGTGGAGCTATTTTGGATGCAGAAACTCATATGCTGGCTCTTCGTTGGTCTCTGTTTCGTGCCATGTGTGTGGATCATCACCCGTGGACTGTCATAGCCCGTTATTTTCTTGAGGACAACGGCCTCCGCCAGGGTAACACACGGCTTCGAGCCTCATGGTGGCATGTCCTTAATGCTGACGCTCGATTCTCCAGTCCCTCTTCTGCTTTGTTAGTGCATTTGGTCGGCTCTTGGAAAGTGGTGCTCCAAAAGGCCCGTTGGCATCCTGTAGGGGACTGCGTGCAGACAAATTCTTTTCAGCTGGAATTGTTGGCGGTATCCACATTACTTTCATGGGAAGATAAACATCAGCTCAGACCCAGATTTAACCGCATGGCCCGTTTGGGTGTGACTTTGATTGCGGATGCTACCCTTGCCACTCGCAATGTCCTTGCATCATTTCGGACTGCTAGGAGACTTTTCAGGATCCCGCGCGGATACCGTGATTTATGGGGGAAGCTTTCCTCGGAACTTTAGGGTAGGCAACCCTTTCCTGCCCTGGCTATGGATCGCCCTTGGCAGGACTGGGACCTTGCAGGCCGGTTGAGTCTGGAAAAGGCCTCTACTAATCAGGTGTATCATCTTCTCATTAAAGATCACCAATGGTTGGGCGTGAAAGTTAATGCTGTTTGGGGCCTGCGGAAATCACTGTCATGGTGGCAGGCAACGTTGATGGAGGGATGGCAGAACAAGACACCTTTCAAATGCAAGGTCTTTCTGTGGCGGGTAATGATTGGTGGTCTTCCTCTTGCCTCGGCCCTTTCCAAGCGTCGAATCTCGAATGGCACTTGCTTCTTCTGCACCACTTCGGCGGAATCGGCCCGACATCGTTTTCTTTCTTGCCCGCTCGCCAAGAATATCTGGTCACTCTTGTCACGAATCTGGCACGCGGTGGTGGGGTCTTCACTGACTCCCTTCGATTGGGTTTTTGTGCGCCCGAAGTATCCCACACTGCCACCGTTACATATGAAGATCTTATTCCATTTTTTCAGATACTGGGGATGCTGGCACATTTGGACCACCCGAAATGCTTTTCTCTTTGATTCGGCTTCTAATGTACCGTGACATATTGCAAGGCTTAAAGGGCTCTTGCATTGGCAGCTAGATCTCATCAGGCACTCTGACTTGCTCCCTCGGGAGGATTTGTATTCCTGGCATTTGGCAATTGCCTCTGGGTCCTTGCCATGATTGGTGTAACTTTTTAGTACCCTAGTCCGGGGATTTCCCACACGTTGGCCTATGGCCCTCGTGCCTCTTGTACTCGTGTAATCATGTAATCTTGTACTTTTTTCGTAATTAATACAATTACCTTTTACGAAAAAAAAAGAGAGAGAGAGAGAGAGAGAGAGAGGTAGGTATGTCTCCGAAAAGGTAGAATGGCCTATGAGTTAAAGAAATGAGTGCATCTAACCATGTCTCTCAACTCGAGGATAACAACGAAAATGAAAGTAACTATGTTGATGCTTATAATCCTAAGGACTGTATGCGTAGGCTACCATCATGTACAAAATGTTTTCTCGATGATTCTTCAATTGACTTCTAGAGTCCCATCTTAATCAATAGGACTCTAGAAATACGTAACTCTCCTTAAGGCAAGAGTATGTGTCATGGGGTTGTCCAAGATAACAAGTCTATCGAGAGGATGTACTTGTCTATGATGGCGAGTGATGATGGCTCGAATTCACCAAAGGTAAGGATCAGGCACGGCAATGGGATGGTAGGTGCGGTGCTTTGTAGAATGTGGTCGCCTGGTTTGTTGTGATCCCTTTCGACTCTTGGATAATGCGGCATTGTTGCTGAAGTGGTATTGTTTGGTAAGCTAGCTCTAAAGCTAGCGTTGAAGAAATGTGTAAGAACCTACTTTGCCCTTGTCTTTGTTTTACTTGAAACCAACCTTCCTTTCTAGAGAAGGGTGGTGGAACCCTAAAATGTATTGATTTACGACAATGTACAGCAAGTACTAAATTCACAAAATAAATGAGGAATAGAAAAATTGACACTTTATTACTTCCCCTTAGAAAATTGAGATGCTGACACTTGATTGGCCCTGAAACATTGGTGCCCCTCCTAGTATTTCTTTTCACAGTAATTTTAAGCACCAATTGCACAAGTAAGAATTGACCAAGCCAGTTCTTGAACAACAGTTGGAATAATAAGCTGTCCTTTGTAGCCAGCAATCACCAAGTTCAATTTGCCCCTTGATATGATGCTCGTTTGGGACTTGAACACTTGCATGCAAGTCCCAATGACAAGCCGAATCAAGTCCCAAATTGCCCTTGGATTACAAGGGCATGTGGGAAAAAATTGAGTCTTGAACACTTGCACATAGGTCTCTAATGACCGGCCACATGAAGCGCCCCTCTGTTGCTGCATGCAAATCAGCTCTCTTCTCAATCCAGAATATCTCCTATTTTGTTTTCCACTTACTAGAATTGCATTAGTACCTTTCCTTAATCATATAGGCATGTATGCACACATTCCAAATTGTAGGCTTAAATCTCGAATTTCCTTGACCAAGTGGCACATGCATTAAGTCTAGATGTGAAAGAAGAAGCAAGAGAGAGAATTTTGCAATTTTAGTTGTCAAGTAGTGACCAATATCGAAATCCCCAAATTTGCTCCTTCATTTGAAGCACATATACTGGCACAAATTTGCACATGAGTCACCTTGGTTGTAGATGAGCAATCCTTCTCAGATTTGCTGTAATTTCTTAGATTTCCAGCAAATCTCCCTATTGCATGGTTGATATTTGATGGTTTGCTTCTCAAGATAGTTGAGGAACCCTGAGTTTTGTAGAAATTCAAAGCTGTACCAGCAAATTAGGGCTGAGAAAATTCAGTGTTGCTGTTGAAAAGAGATGAGCAGCAAATTAGAGAAAATCAACCCCTTCATTTGAAGCACATATAGATACGAATTTGCGCGAGAGTCACCTTGGCTGTATCCTGATTCGCTCCTTGATTTGAAGCACATACAGGCATGAATTTGCACGCAAGTCACCTTGGCTTTAGATGAGCAATCTTTCTCAGATTTGCTGTAATTTCTTATATTTCTAGCAAATCCTTTTGTTGCATGGTTGTGATTTGATGGCATGCTGAGAAATCTTACTTTTTGCAGAAATTCAGAGCTGTACCAGCAAATTAGGTTTGGAAAAATTTAGTTCTCTTAAGGGAGAAGAGATGCAAATTATAAAAATTCTCCGACTTTCCTGAGACAGAAATATTTGCACAACAGTTTCCCCGTTGTTCCAGCCTTAGAAAGTGTTGTAGATCAGGCCTCTTTGTTGTCCCTGATGGCTCAACTGCTCTCTCTTAGCCCACACTCAATTCGCCACCCTCATGCTTGCCCCAAACAGACCAGAATGGAAGAGAAACAACCCAATATGGAAGATTTAATTGCATGTGGCCCAAAACTATCCCAATCTTGACATTTGGCAAATTTCCATTTTCATTGGGGCCTCCACATGCAAATTTGAGCAGTCCTTGGCCTTTGCCTTCATTAATTAACTGTAAATGGTGCCCAACCTCAACATTAAATTCCTAACCTCTTTGAACCTGAATGTGTTGAAACTTTCCATAAACCTTAGTCTAGGACATCAATTTGATTTAACCTCTAACCTCCATGGTAGCAATAGTCATTTCCAAGGGGAAATTCAATATCTCTTAAGTGTGTCTCTTGCCCGATGTCTTGACATTATGTTAAGGGGAGGATCTTTTCTCATTGGTGTTTGGGGCTATGTGTGTGTATTTGAACTTTGTCAATTCCGTTTGTTCTAAGTGTTATGTTTGTTTTCTCTTCAGGTCATTGAGAAAAGTGACGTTCTCATACTTGCTGTCAAGCCACAAGTTGGTGCGATTTCCGATCTAATTTGCATTTTCACTTAATTTTGAAGATTGCACTTCCTATAGCTTCTTCATACAATGGATGATCTCATGCTTTAGCTTTGATTTGGATGATGTTATGCAGTAGAGAAGGTTCTTGGGGAACTCAAACCTCATTTTACAAAGGAGAAGTTGTTAATATCAATTGCAGCTGGAGTCACTCTTAAGAATCTACAGGTAATCAAATGAACATTATCTATGAAGGTCTTTATGTAAGTGGTTTGGTTTCCTAGTCTTTTCAGTTTGACTTTCTTTCACAATTGTGTTTTTAAATTTACAGAAATGGGCAGGTGATGCAAGGGTGGTGAGGGTCATGCCCAACACCCCTTGTCTTGTAGGCGAAACAGCAGCAGGTAAAGTGCGCTTATAACTGAGTAAGAGAGCAAACATTTAGTTTGATTTCAATACTAAGTTTACCTCTGTTATTGCAGTTATGAGCTTAGGAGATCAAGCAACTTTGCAAGATTCGGCATTAGTTAAGACTCTTTTTCAAGCTGTCGGAAAGATTCATGCAGCAGATGAGAAACTTCTTGATGCTGTAACAGGCTTGAGGTATGTGCTTGTTGAAAGCGATCCATGCCTACATTTTTCTAGTTGGGCCTTCATTAACACGTCTTGATGATGTTTAATGTGGTGTGGATTTGGATTATTAATGTAATCAGTGCACTGGTTCTGATGTTGAATGATATGCACAGTGGAAGTGGCCCAGCTTATATATACATGGCAATTGAGGCTCTTGCAGATGGTGGTGTAGCAGCTGGGCTGCCACGAGATCTGTCCCTTGCTCTTGCTTCTCAAACGGTAATGTTGTCTCAGCTGCTATTTTTTGTTTGTGCTAGTATCTGATTGACATTGTTACACTGCAATCATGCATGGTAGTGTTATGTGTGCACACCTTAATTCTTACTTTTCAATGCGTGCAAAGCATGTTGAAGAGTGTTTATGCTCATTATCTGCTGGTAAAAAAGGGAATACGCTTATTACAGATGGCCCAGAGCTGCCACATGTCAGCATGGTTCAGTTGATAGGAACGTGTTTCTCAACAATGGGATTGTACTGTGGATCTAGGTGTATTTTTGAAGCTGATTGGCAGGTGCTTGTGATTAGTGCTACTGTTCAGCATGATACACCTGATAGGTGAAGTATTTCTCAATAATGGGATTGTACTATGTGTCTAGATTTATGTTACAGCCTTATTAGCGACTGTTTATAAATTAACACTACTACCCGTGGGCAAATTTTATGCACATGCCAGAAAATTTGCTTGTCAGTAGCATTTCTGCTTATGGTTGCCTAATTCCACTATGTTTGAAGGATTTTGTATGTGAATACGAAGTTTATGTATGTGAATCATTCTCATAGCAGGTCATAACCATGTTCTGTTGCCTATAGGTTCTTGGGGCTGCAAAGATGGTGTTGGAAACAAAGAAACATCCTGGACAGCTCAAAGATGAGGTTGCATCACCTGCAGGTAATGGAAACATGTTTTTTTAATCATGAAGAGGCAGGGGTGTGTGAATGACTGGGTTTAGATATGCTTTCGATTGGAATAGATCTGTCAAAGTAACTGGTGCTTTCTTTGCAGGTACCACTATAGCTGGAATACAGGCACTTGAAAAGGCAGGGTTTCGAGCAACGTTAATGGATGCTGTGGTTTCTGCTGCCAAACGGAGCAATGAGCTTTCAAAGATGTAGAGTTGGCTCATACTAATAATCTTCAGGGACTTGTGATTCGAGCTCTAATGTGTATGGCAACGAGGGACTTGCCAACTCAAGCTTTTGAGTTATAGTCTTCATATATCATTCAGACATCATTCTCACAAGATGCTTTGCTTTCTGGGAATCTTGCATATTTCTAATTGTACTTCACTAGGAAGTAAAGAATTCCCTCAGATTTTGTGTGCACATGTGCCTGAGCATGGGCCCTGTTATGTCAGCCTTTATGCAATTCAGTGTGGCACCCTTAAATCCTGAAGTCCACTGCAGGGAAATATTCATTTAGCAGGCAGACGAAAAGGCTGCAACAAGAAATGCTTTACTTTTAAAGGAGGATTCATGCAAAGATTTGTTAAAACAATAGAGGGTTCTTACAAGATTGCATGTCTAAATATTCATGACTCGAAAAATCATTGTTGCCGTGAATGGACTACTTGATAATCTTTGTTTATGAAATGCCATTGCATATTGCGATGAGCATTGCATGGTTTGATGAGTTTATGATCTGCAATGCAAGTTGAGCCTGCACTTATCATGTATGAGGATGATGGTTATGATGTAAGTCTAGGGTTATAACCTGAAAGTGGCATTTAATGACCTCACACAATCAATTTGAATTTGTTTTGGTGGGTTAATACACAGCCTCTGCAGTGTTGTATATTTCTACAACATTTGATTTGCTGGATGCTTGTTTGGATCTGTCTTTGTCAACTAAGACAGATGGCCCAATACTGTTTTGGTCAATTCAGATGAGGTTGCACAAACAAGTGAAATTCGTACCAGAGGATAAATTGATATTTAACATCCCTGCATATAGGAGTGATACCCACATCACAGATCTTCTCTTAAGCTTTCAAAGCCCAGTAGTTCTGAGTTTGGTTCGTTGGTTGTAGCATATTAAGAGGGACTCCCTCAGTGCAACAAAATGCCAATTTTTGCTCATTGTTATCCTAGGAGAGGGGGGATATTTCCCAGTGATCAGTTCTGAGACTCCCTCAGTGCAACAGAATGCCAATTTTTGCTCATTGTTATCCTAGGAGAGGGGGGATATTTCCTTTCCATCCTGAGCTGCATGCATCTTATCAAGTGTATCTCATTTTCGGTCAGTCTTGTGAGCTGGGCATGTGGAGTGTGAGAAAGGCAACTAGAAGTCCACGTAGTAGGTTGCACAGATCGCTACATATTGAATCTTGATGTTTGCTAGAACATGTCAAAACCCTCCAAAAAGCTGTTAAAGCCTGATGTTACTAGATGAGTATCTATTTTCTATTTTGTATTCTCTACAAGCTATACAATGATTCTCTTGCTCTTTCGTTTTCCTCTCATTGCCAAGATAGGCCATTCCAATCAACATATTAAATCAAGCTATTTAAGTTAAATCTTATTGTCTAAGGTACTTAGGTCAACATCTAACTTGATAATAGGCCTTTACATCTCAGTAAATTTGTTGTACGATGTACTTGCCATATTTTGCATGGCCATTGTCCTACCCCCTCATGTAAATGCATGATCGGACTGATTGACAATGTGCACATCTATTTGTGAGAAGAAGA
This sequence comes from Lygodium microphyllum, assembly GCF_053477565.2. NCBI lineage: Eukaryota > Viridiplantae > Streptophyta > Polypodiopsida > Schizaeales > Lygodiaceae > Lygodium > Lygodium microphyllum. Next base: position 23,752,825 of record NC_141135.1, on the reverse strand, counting down.
TGAGAAGAAGAGGGAGCTTGACATGACTCCCTTTCTCACGACTATAGTTCAATGGTTCAGTATGAAGCTCGTGGAAGCCTTTGATCCTTGCGAATACTCGTAAAGCTTTTCTCAATGTGTTGTTTTCGATTTGTCCATTCTCCACATTGCAGCCTAGAGGAAGGGAAGAGAAGGGGAAGCTAATATGGGAGACGATGCTCTCTCTATGTCAAGCTCACTCCCTCGTTAGCATTTACTCATTCTCACTTTGAAACTCAAGCTATGGTGGAGAATAGAGGAGAAAAAGATAGAGAGTAGAAGTGTAGACTGCACCCACACAAATGGTGCCTTTTGTTGACTTTTAAGCTTCAAATGCACAAGGTTTCTTGGGCATTAACCCCAACTCTTTCCACTTATCTTGCTCATTCTACAACACCCACAGGTGACAACATCGCTCATAGGCCTTTAGAGCATACTCGTGGGACATTTCACTTATGTTGGACCTTTTATTAATTTTAGATATCAAGTGCACACATAGTTTCAAAGTTTAGGTTGTAAGTTTGTTACAACTTGCACAAGAGGAAGTTTGGGCACTCATTCTACTTTACAATACTTATAATATTCTTAGAAATTGTATATCATACTTTTTGGCTCTTTGCCTCTTGGTTTAACTCCTTACCTTAGACTTTCTCTAGTGCATCTCGGGGTTGGTTCTTCAACTAATGTTTTCTTATTTGCTTGGTCCCTATACCTCTCTTCTCTTTCCTTGACATATCTAGTAACATAGTAACATTTACCTCATTGGTTGAATATGTGGGTCCGTTGTGGAACTCATGGAGGGGTTAAAAGGATCTTGAAGGGGTTGGTTCATTATCGAAGAGGATATGAGCAAGAATTGGCGGTTTGGTTTCCATGCAAGTGCTTCCAATGTGATTATGCTCTTCCCAAGGTCCATGTCTAACTTAGGAGTGTGCTTTGATGGAGGCAATCTCTCACTCACTCACTCTCGCTTGCTTGCTCACATGCGCACGTGCGTGCACACACGCACACGTACACACACAGACACACACACACACATTCTCTCTCTCTCTCTCTCTCTCTCCTCCCCCCAAACTTAGATCTACTCCTCAAGGGCTTCATGGTGATATATGAATTGTCACAGTGTTTGAAATCTAGAATGCAGGAAAGGATGCTACTTAGAAGATTCCTTTTCATAAGGTCATCGTACGAATACTAATGTGTAAATGGGTCAATAGTGTTTGGAAGTGGGACAATGATATTACACAAATGATTTTTAAAATATCTTTAGGAAGATTAGTGTCAATGTTGATATTCTTATCAAGCAATGTAAGAGCTTGTTGTGAACAATAGTTCAATTCGTTTTAAGTATAAACAGGATCTTTTATGTAACATCATTGTCTTGTATCCAACCTTATTAGCCCATATATCATCGTGAGGCTTGTGATGAAGAGAATATAAGTTTACAAGCTTGGATAAATTTGCAGTTGGTTTATAATTTTCTATCCAACCATTGACTTCCTTAGAGAGCCCATTTTTAAGTCCAAACATCCCCTAATGTGCTTTGATCTGGATTAGTATGGATCCAATGGGAGAATAGAAGCTGTTTGGATGGTAGTGTTGATGATAAGAGTAAGAGATGATTCAAATCCAATGACGAGGATATGCATAGCTCTTTTGGAGGATAGCTTAGGACGTACCATGACCTTTGTGGTTGGTTGTTGGTTAAGGACGTTTTACAATTTTAGTGTAATCTCATGGGATCCTGACTACCCATGCTTAAATCTAGTCATGTGGTGATGTGATTAAAGGGCAAGAAATAGGGCATGGCCATAAGGCGGATGCCCATGATTTAGATGCCAATTAAGGGCACTTCATCTTGGTTGGCCTTTGGATATGTCTTGGTGATGGTTTGGGTGATGACTTTCACGGATGTTAATGACCACATTCATGAGACATTCAGAGATGCTGTTAGAGCTGAAAACTTGGTTGGATAGGTGACACTGCAGGTGTATGTGGATGTCATATTGAATCAACTCTTTTTGGTGTTGAAAGGGAATCGAATATGGTTGCATTTGTCGCCACTATCTACACCTAAACAATCAATATGAATGGCTACATTCAGTAGTTGAAAAAGGGTCAAAATTGGAGCAATGGGTGCTTAAACTTGCAAACAATAACTTCAATATAGGCATGGGTGTTATGCAACAATGTCTTATTTACACTGTAGCCACTATGTGATTCTTTGTTGTTTTTACCTCTTTCTTTTATCTTTGTGGGGCTATATTTTTAAAGGTGCAAGTTTTAGTAGTTCCTCTATTTTTAACACCAATTTCAGTACCGATTTCCCTAAATGTCATGACACGAGCTCAAACAAAGTAGGTCGGTATCTTATTAGGGTTAAACTATTGCTAATGTAACCTCAAAGCATCCCAATAGTTGATGTTTACAAATGGGAAACTATTACGTTATTTTCATAAAGCTGGAATCAATGACAAGCATGGACATGTTAGCATAGTGACATACAACAACATGGTCACTAAGTAGATATTTCATCTATCTATCTACTTTGTTTATCCTATTTAGTACTACAATGGGTTGCAAGATTTATGTGCAAGCTACATTTTCATGCACAATAATAGCGAGAATTTAACATTTTCCAAAAAACCCTTTGCTACCAATCTGGCCTTGTATGTTGGCCTGGGGTGAGCCTCATCATAGGTGAGAGACTCTTTTGCATTTGTAACCAAGACATAATTTATGGAGGACTCATAATGGTCAAGGAGGTTGTCTATCTCTAGTAGAACGCCTCAATGCAGGCTGTGCTACTTGTCAAACATCCTGTCTAACATCCTGGCCATGAGGATCGACTGTTGGTGCATGATGTCTAGCTGGCTATGTGGGAGCAGGGGGCTCCTCCTAAAAGATACCTTGTGTACCTCAATAACTTTCTCAAACTGCATATGCATTTTGTCCTCAGGGAACACAACATCATGGTTGAGGATCACTTTCCATGCTTGTGAATCCTGAAGATGATATCCCATCTCACCTACATCTCCATAGCCAAGGAAAACACATTTCACACTTTTAGGATCCAGCTTATTGTGTTTGTCCTTGGGCATATGGCAGAAGGCCTCACATCCAAAGACATGCAAATAAGCATATGCAGGAGGCTTTCCTGTCCATATCTCCTCTACAACCTCGAGGTGAATACCACTGTAAGGTGACCTAGTAATGAGATGCACGGCAGTAGAGACTGCCTCAGCCTAAAAATATTGTGGTAAGCCTGCTTGGCTAGGCATACTACGGACCCTCTCTTGGATAGTTCTATTCATATGCTCAGCCATACCATTCTAGGGAGGGGTATAAGAGGCAGTGAACTGACGCTTAATACCCCGCTCGTCACAAAACTGCTCAAAGGCACATGAGATGTACTCACCTTCGTTATTGATCCTTAGGCATTTTAGCTTGTGCCCAGACTCGACGAGAGCAAGCCAACACTGAAAGACAGCCAAGACATCGGATTTCTGCTTTATGGAATAAACCCAAACCTTACGTGAATAATCATCAATAAATGTGACAAAGTGCTTCGCACCCCCTAATGATTGACAGGGCATGGGTCCATATATATCTGAATGCACAAGAGCCAAAGGCTTACCCATGTGTGGAATACCAAACTTTTTATGCGAATTCCTAGTCTGCCAGCCATATAAACAATGATCACATGACTCAAAATGCGAGTAGTCATAAGGTGGAAGATACTACAAAGCACTAAGGATTTTCATTCCCTTAAGCAACATATGCCCAAGACGAGCATGCCAGAGAGATATATGTGGGATAAAACCCATTAAAAAAACATGGTCAATATTACTAGATATAACGAAGGGGTAGAGGTTGCCAGACTTGGCACCTCTTGCAAGAACAAGCCTAGCACGAGTTATCTTCCATGCATAATCACCAAATCATATATGATAACCTGCATCATCAAGCTACTCAACAGACATAAGGCTTTTAATCAGGGCGGGTACATGATGTATATTATGTAGAACAAAAGTGCTACCAGAGGAAAACTGTAGAGTGACATCACCAAGGCCAACAATAGCAAGAGACCAATCATCACCTAAGCGCACAATATTGGATACATTGCCATAGGTATGAAACCACTCATGGTAGAGGGTCACATGAAAATATGCACCCGAATCCAAGAGCCAACACTGTGCATGCATGCATAGATTGAGCCTCGGTCACCTGAGAGGCATCACATGAAGAGGTTGCTAAGATGTAGTCACCATCGGAATCCTCACGCTGTATGACATTTATCTCCTCAATCTTTACGCTGGACTTTGTAGGTATAATATTGCGATAATTGGATTTCTCCTACACTTTTTCTTTCCCCTTTTCTTTGCACTTGTTATCGCGCATCTTATGGCACTATGATTGTATGTGTCCTTGTTTCCCATGATAATGTCATGTAAGATCAGACTTACATCCATGAGACTTGTTGCATCCACATGACTTAGATGAGGACTTTTGAGAGTCCTTTCCATGATGATCATTATTTTTCTTGCCACTTCTACCACCTCTAACGGATAAAGCATGTGAACTACGGGAAGCATAATTGCTTTTCATGCTAATTTCTTCAGTCAAAAGAGCACTCTCTACATCTTTCAATTTCATCCCATCAAGTTTTTTGGTACCGATCACAGTGTGAAATACGTCCCAAGACTCAGGTAAAGTGCCAAGCAGAAACAAAGGATGCAGATTATCGTGAAACTCAATACCTTGTTGAAGTATATTCTTCATGATAGAATGAAACTAGCTAAAGTGAGAAGACAATGGGGTTCCCTCCTTCATGTGCAGATCTATCAATTGTTTAAGCCAATACAACTGTGAAGCATGGCTCTACTTTGCATAAGGTTCCTGAATCTTTTCCCATAGATTCCATGCACTTTGATCTTCATCTTCAACAACATTATTGTGGACCTCTTCAGAGAGTGATAAAATGACAGTGGACTTGCATATTGCATCTAAATCAACCTAGTCATTGTCATCCATGCTCTCGGGTTTAATACCTTTATTTCTGCATTAATAAATCATCAATAATATTTGACCAATGAAAAAAACCTATGTACTTTTCTAGGAGTACTTGGTGGACTCATAGAAACAATAACCTTTATCTTTTTAAGATTGGTCGCAATACCAACCAAACTAACTACATGGCCCAATAGCAATCATAGGGCACTCCAAAGACACATTTTCTTGGATTGAGAGAAATATAGAATTGCCTACAATGCTCAAAATATTTTCTCAAAATGATCACATGTCTCTCCTTGGTGGTTGGCCCCAGATCATCAATGAAGACCTTCGGCTCCTTTGGGAAAATACCACCGAAAGTTTTATTAGTCGTACATTGCCAAGAACTTGGCGCATTGCATAATCCAAAAGCCATAACATGATACGCTAAGCCAAATACAGTGATAAATTTTATTTTCAAATTATCTTCCTATGTGGTAGCCATTTGGTTATAACCGGGAAAGCAATCCATAAATGAATAGATATCCCTACCTGCTAAGTGATCTAGAATTTGATCAATGAATGACAATGGATAACAATCTTTGACCATCTATTTATTGAGTTTTCTAAAATCTATGCAAAGTCAATGGTTTAATCTGCAAATTTTGCACCAAAACCTGCCATATTTGAGACTTCCAGTAGTAGCCATAGTTGGTGCCATCCAACTTGGCGTTGTATCTTTGAGATGACTAGCCATAATGAGTCAAACAAAGGACTATGCAAAAAATTGCTTGGTGTAATCAACTGTAAACATGCCAAAACCACTACCAAAACATGCTGAAAATAAGAGAAACTGCTAAAATGGCCAGTTGTCCACCGAATAGTACCAAAAGTACATCAAACTAACACCATTCAGCTTAGTAAATACATCACAGTCCGCATAAAACAACTTGTTGAATAAATCACAGCAATAAAAAAAGAGAGCAAACAATGAGCTAAGAGTGATCAAAAGTCAAGTATGACTGCCAGGTCAGATCCTGCATGAAGCGAGCATGTAATAAACATTGTAGCAGCGAAGAACCATGAGCCATACTGATAGGACCTGACAGTATGCTCAAAGAGAAGACAAATCAAATCAGCCCAAAAGCATCCAATGCAAACATGTATCTATCAAGAGCCTAGACATGTAAGAGATCCTAGTCTCATCTACTCAAGAAGCTCAATTGCATAGACCACAAGCTCTATAATATCAAGAGATAGCATGGAGCTCCCACTGGCAACCAAGCTCAAAGATAGCATGTGAATACATAAGGCATCATGGAGCCAAGACCGTATATCAATGGAGTATCTAGAGCAAGGGATCGGTCAAGCATCACCTATAACATCCGATAGATCATGTAATAGTTAATGTCAATTCTCTGACAATGCAAATAAGCATCCAAGAGCTCCAAATTATGCAAATGAATGCACAACTGAAGCTCCAAGTGGCAATCAATCACAGATAATGTAAAGAGCATGCGTTTTTGACATATGCATCAAAGCATGTACCAAAGGGTCAAGCATAGACCATATGCATAATGACTGTCACAAAGCATAACACTGTAGACCAATGTCAATCAAATGCCAACCAAGATGGAGCTTGATCAAAGCTCAAAAGGCATTTCAAAGCAACACAAGCCATGTGCCAACCTTTGTATACATCTGTTTAGTCATATGAGTCACCCGGGAATCATTCTGACCAATAGGTAGAGCATATACTGACCAAATAGGCTTCAGGCCTGGTTATTATTGTCAAGATTGTGGGAGAGAAGGAAGGAGTCTCGCTTGAAGCTTTCTTGCTTGCACAATGGGGGAAGACACACAAGGGTGGAGGCTGAAAACAATTTTCCTCTTCTTAGTTGTGTAAGCCAAAAGAAGTCAAGTACAAAGAAATAGAAGAACCCTATATATGGGTCTCAAACCAAACTCAACTAACTAAGGTGGCATACTAACTGAGCCACGAACTAGAGTAGATAAGGATAGCTATCATGTAGCTATTATTCATGGGCGGTGTACCAACCGCGTCTGCAACTGACAAGTCGGTGACATAAATACACAACGGTCACCCTGGCGTATCACGAGTGGAGCTCGATATCTCAACACTCCCCCTCGAGCTCAATCCCAATTCCTGCACACCAAGCAGGTCTCTAAACTTGCGCAGCTTCTCTGCGCCCAATGCCTTCGTGAATATGTCAGCTACCTGATCCTCTGTCCTGACATAAACTAGATCAATAAGACCTAGTAAAACCCTCTCTCGCACATAGTGATAATGCACCTCAATATGCTTTGTTCTAGCATGATAGACTGGGTTATTTGCCAAGTGTATACTACTCATGTTGTCACAATAAATGACAACTGGTCCATCTGTAGACTGATGCATATCATAAAGTAGCTTATGCAACCAAGCTACCTCACATGTAGCCATTGCTGCACCCCTGTACTCAGCCTCTGTGCTCGACAAGGCAACTGTAGGCTGTTTCTTGCTGCTCCAAGTGACTGCAGCACTCCCAAAAGAGAACACATATCCACTGGTAGATCGTCTATCAGAAATACTACCAGCCCAATCAGCATCAGTGTATCCATGCAACTGTATCTGAAGCCCAGTCTCATAAAATAGTCCATACTGCAATGTGGACTTCACATACCTGAGTATGCGTCTAGCCGCATCCAAATGTGGTTTCCTTGGAGCCTTCATAAACTGACTTACCAATCCAACAGCATAGCTCAAATCTGGCCTGGTAATAGTCATATAAATCAAACTTCCTACTATGCGTCTGTACATAGTAGGGTCTTCTAGAAGCTCACCTGCATCTGTGCTCAGCTTCACATTTTGCTCCAAAGAAACTGAAATAGGCTTACAGCTTGTCATCCCATATTTAGACAGCATGTTCAATCCATACTGCCTCTGCAAGAGCTGTATCCCACTTGGTGATCTAATAACCTCAATGCCCAAGAAATAACGCAGCTCTCCCAAATCCTTCATCTCAAACTTCTGCTTCAATAGCATTTTCACATGAAGGATATCTTCATCACTGTCACCTGTCATAATCAAATCATCAACATAAATGACAAGTAGCATAATACCTTTCTCTGTTTTTCTCACATAAAGTGAGAAATCTGCCTTGGAAATTTGAAAGCCAATAGTGACAAGATACTGTCCTATCTTGTCAGACCATGCTCTAGGTGCTTGCTTCAAGCCATACAAGGCTTTCTTCAACCTGCAAACAAACTCAGGATGAACAGCATGCACATAACCTGGTGGTTGCTCCATATAGACCTCTTCTTGCAAATTACCATGCAAAAAGGCATTCTTTACATCCATCTGATGTAAAGACCATCCCTTTGATGTAGCCATAGCAATGACTGCTCTTACAGTTGCCATCCTTGCAACTGGACTGAATGTTTCTTCATAATCAATGCCATATGTTTGTGCATACCCCTTGACTACTAATCTTGCCTTGTATCTGTTCACAGAACCATCTGCATTGTGCTTCACCTTATAAACCCACTTACAGCCAATTGCATTTTTACCTTTAGGTAAAGGTACCAATTCCCATGTAGCATTTTCTTCCAAGGCATCCATTTCTTCATCCATGGCTTTCTCCCATTTTTCTTTTCCCATGGCTTCCTCAAAAGAAGTGGGTTCTGGTTCGTGTATCACTTTAACCATATATGCATAGTGAATGGCTGTAAATCCATCATATTTCAGCCTATCCACAGGATACCTAGCTCTCGTAGACCTGCGCAAAGTAGGTTCACTCCCAGGTGCTCTCAAAACATCCCTGGTCTTCCTTACTCCAGGTGTAACAATAGAAGGAATACCCAACTCATCATCAATGCTCTGTTCTGAGCCACTGGATTCACCATCCACATAAGAGTGACCTACATTCACATCAAACATGGGCTGATCAACCTTCTCTTTTCCTTTTCGTGATACCTGCATACCACTATCTGCATTTCTTTGAGAAGATTCTCCTGATCTCAATCTGCCTGTCCATGGCGAAGAATGTGAACCACTACTAGAGGACGCTCCAGGTCCACTAATATTTTGTGACTGCTGCTGTGAATTTTGTGCAGCATTACCATTTTGTGCATCTACATCATCAATCACATTTACTGGTTTATACCAGCTACTCATCTCATCAAAAACAACATCTCTGCTCACTGTAAACTTACGAGTAGAAGGGTTATAGCATCTATACCCTTTTTGATGTAGAGAGTAACCAATAAAGATGCACTTCTCAGCTTTTGGATCCAACTTGGATCTCAGCTCATCTGGTACATGTACATAGGCAATGCAACAAAAAATTTTCAAATGAGAAATATCTGGTTTCCTACCAGTATACCTCTCCTCTGGAGTCATTCCATGTATTGCTGCAGTGGGAGTCCTGTTCATTATGTAGACTGCTGTAGCAACTGCTTCAGCCCAATAAAAATCTGGCAAGTCTTTTTCATTAAGCATGGCACGAGATACCTCTCCAATATGCCTGTTTTTCCTTTCTGCAATTCCATTTTGTTGTGGGGTATGACTGCATGAATATTGCTGCTTTATGCCATGCTCCTGCAGGAACCTTGCAAACTCATTTGAGAGGTACTCTCCCCCTCCATCTGACCGTAGGCATTTTATCTGCAAGCCTGTTTCTTTTTCAACCATAGCTTTAAGAGTTTTGAAATGCCCAAAAACTTCACTTTTCTTTTTCATAAAATACACCCAAACTTTTCTGCTATAGTCATCAATAAAAGTGACAAAATAATGACAGCCTCCAAGAGATGCAGCTTTAGTAGTCCACACATCAGAGTGGATTAATTCCAATGGCTTCTTACTCTCTTGAACATGTCTAGGAAATGGTTTCCTTGCCTGTTTTCCAAATTGATAGGCTTCACATACCTTATGCATTTCTGCAACCTTGAATTTAGGCAATCCTGCAACAATATTTTGGGCCTGCATTGATTTAAGTTGCTGTACATTAACATGACCAATGCGTTTATGCCAGATATCAATATCTGCAACTACACCGGTCCCATGTGCAAACATTGCTGCACTCAATTCAGGCATGTCTGCATCCAACGTAAACATTTTGCCCTTCTTCTTTTCTTTTGCTATCAAGCGACCCTTATTTTTCATATCCTCAACAAAGCATCCATGAGGATTAAATCTGACCTGCAAGCCCTGCTCAACCATTTGACCAATAGAAACCAGATTCTTGGTGATATTCGGGACATGAAATACATCGGACATGTATTTCTTTTTGCCATCCTGCATAGACAAAGGAATTTTTCCAATCTGCACAATAGGATGTGTAGTATCATCACCAGTCTCCACAAATCCTAGTTTTTCCGTTTTCCTTGCATCCTCCATCCATTCTGCATGACCTGTCATGTGGTTTGATGCACCTGAGTCAACATACCATACATCATTGCTTTCTTCTGCACTTGTCACAGAATTGTTCATGTGCTGCACCATAAACAAATGCTCATTTCTGTCATCACCCTGTCTACTAGAAGATGCATAATTCCCTTGTTGCAGTTTTCCATTCATGATGTCATTCTGCTTTTTATAGCAGTCTTTAGCCATATGACCCATTTTACCACAGTAGTAGCATTCAACATTACTGTTTGCATTTTGGCCTCTTTGCCATCCACCACGACCTCTTTGGCTCCCTCTGCCTCTAGAGTTACCACGTCCTCCTCCATAGGACTGGTTTTCTTGAGTTTGCTGCATATTCTGATTTCTGCCACGGCCTCCAAATCGGCCTCCTCTACCTCTGCCTCTACCTCTTCCAGCATTTGAGTAGAAGACAGCTTCTTTTGAAGTTCCTCCTGAAGAAGATGCACCACCATTTCTTTGCTCCTCAGAAATTAGAAGAGCAATCAACTCCTCAAAATCAGGAAATCTTTCACGGACGAAAATGGATGTTCGGAACTGTGCATAATCCTTTCTTAGACCATTCAAGGTCACAGAAACTAAATCATCATCTTCCACTGGCGACCCAATGGAAGCAAGTGCATTTGCAATCTTCTTCACCTTCATGTGGTAGTCATTGATGCTCATATTTTCTCTTTGCACATTCACAAAGGTGGAGGCTGAAAAAAGTTTTCATCTTCTTAGTTGTGTAAGCCAAAAAAGAACTCTAGTACATAGAAATAGAAGAACCCTATATATGGGTCTCAAACCAAACTCAACTAACTAAGGTGGCATACTGACTGAGCCACGAACTAGAGTAGATAAGGATAGTTGTCATCTAGCTATTATTCATGGGCGGTGTACCAACCGCATCTATAGCTAACAAGTCGGTGACATAAATGCACAATGGTCACCCTGGCATATCACGAGTGGAGCTCGATATCTCAACATGCCTATCTATTTACAAGCTTCACATAAAAATGAATATTTTATGAAAGATTTGAAGTTACTATTTTGCATGACAATGGTAGTTCCCATGATTTCAAATTTGAAAAGTTGATCAAGAGGTTACAACTAGAGACTAGTCCTTTGTTATACAAAGTAAAGCTTGCACTTGGAGGCATTATATATAATGACACATGGGATATTAAAGGGTTAGAAATCTCTATGGGTTTATACAAAGAAAAGTGGGGTTTCCTAGTTACACCTCTTTAATCATATTTTTGACATTATTTTGGATATGCCTTACACACACACACACACACACACACACACACACACACACACACACACACACACACACACACACACACACACACACACACACACACACACACACACACACACACACACACACACACACACACACACAATTAGCTTTGAATTTCAAGGCCAACCTATCTTACTGACTAATGATCCTAAAATTGAATTGTTTCCCCTCATCAACCACATTTAAGCTAAACGAGCCCTTGGGAAACAACCAAAAGTATATATGATTTTTGTGACTAAGGTAAAACCTCCTTAATCTTTTGAATCAATCAACTCACCCAAAAAAAGGGATTCGCATGAACATAGCTTTGCCCAATCAAATTATTGGAGCCATACCTATCCTACAATTCACTTACAATAATACTCCACAATTTGATATTGATAGACCATCCTTTGAAGTTGTTTATAGCAAGAAATTACATTTTCCTATGACCACCATAGCTACAAATGTTCCAGCTATGCTGATACTTTAGCTAGTGGGGCCATATGAACGTTCTAAAAGACATAATTGATATGATTAAGAAATCCCAATTAAGATATGCAACTTAGGCCACGACTCAAGCCAACAAGAAATGCAAAGCTATTATTTTCAAAGAAAATGATTTAATTTGGCTTCATACTAAAAAGAGGAGGTTGAAATCCATTGAAAGGCATTCTAAAATTAAGTTAGCTCCAAGATATTATTGTTTATTATGTGTTGTACATAAGATCAATGATAATGTATTCAAATTGGGTATTCCTTCTCATTTGCAAATTCATAATTCATTCCATGTTAGTTTGTTGAAACCTTTAAGCTCACCATAATAAGCACTTAATATCATAGCTATGTATTTAAATATAAAAACCATCGTGTTAAAGAATCTCAAGGTTACATGTGTGTATGAGAGGGCTTATAAGTGTATAATATGCGAGTGAGTGGATCCTACTCATGCTCAAGCTCTTATGATGAGGAGTGCGCATGTGTTCCTAAGCATGAAAATGCACACACAATTATATGGTGGTGTGTGGGCAAGACAAAGGATCACGATTGTGCAACTATGGTGGCCTTTATGGGTGCACCAAGTTATGCAAATGAATTAAGAGACCTAGTGTGCTTGTTTAGTATTATATGCATACCTAGAAAATGTGTGAGGGCTTGCATTTGCGGGTTGTGCTGTCCAAAGAGTTTGATCCCATGCAATGCTTTTGGATTTTTGCATTTGTGCATTTTTCCAATGCTAGTGAATTGTGGGGCATGCCAAGACAATCAAAGGGAGATTGTGGGTTAGACTTGCACATGGTACATGAAGGCAAAGGAGATGAAATGATAGCTTCACTTTGATAGAGGGCATTCTCTACATCATTTGCAGCAAAAGGACATGTATGAATTCCATGGCCCTTCCTCACTTAGTTGTTTTACATGATTGGGATCTAGGATGATTTCCTTCTACTCCACTATCTACCTCATCATTTAGTACATGAGGAACTTTGAATTGACATGAACATGTTGACAAGGACTTTATGCCTCTTCCATATCAATTTGACCATGGCTTCTTTCACCATATATTGATTGCTAAGGCCTTTCTAAAACTCAAGCTATGTTTTGACTGAGTAAGGCCTTCAAAAGGCCTTACTCAAGGTCTTGAGCCATGAATAATAATGGCTTAAGTAAGCCTTAATAAGACCAAATAGTTGAAAATGAAAGCATTGATTTTATTTTTATTTTAAAAAAGATGACCAAAATGATGGCCTATTCAAGCGCAGTAAGTCCTTATGTTGAGAAACAAGCAACCCGATTCAATCAACAAGACATCTAAGGCCTCAAGTCTTAAATTGATCCAAGAACAACCATCTTAAGGCCTTTAGGAAGGACAATCAATAAGGCCTTGTTAAGGTCCATATTTAGCTTGTTTTAATTTTTTTTTTACAAAAACGAGAAATCAGCCTTGATAAGGCCGAAAATGGCCGATAAGGAAACAACTGATAAATTAAGGCCTTGAAAAAACAAAAAGAAATCGACCTTGATAACACTAGAGATGACAGATAAAGATATCGCTTGATTACCAAGGAAATATCCGAAGGCCTAATGGAAGGCCATAAGGCCTCGTGACAAAGGGATATGGTGGAATGGATTAATGAAAGGCCATAAAAGGCCTATTTGTTTAAGCCTAGCTAAACATGGCCTTATCAAGGCCACTCAACCCTTAAAACTCAAAAAATGCCCAATTACGGCTGAGGCCTTAAAACTCAAAAATAGTCGATTATGGCCAAATCAAGGCCTGGGCACTTGAAAAGACTTTGCAATAGTGGCCCTTAAGCTAGGGCTCATAAGGTCTTACTTAGAAATAAAAAGGCCTTCATAAGGCCACTAGGCCAAAAAGGAAGCCTAAGGGCCTTAAATAAAACAAATGACTGATAAAGGAAAAAATATAGGCCTTGGACCTTGTCATTCGACAGCTGTAATGGAAACAAATGGCTTGAAGACCTTGGACCTTGTCATTCGACAGCTGTAATGGCTTGATAAGACCCAGGAGCCTTTGAAATATCCAAGTAGTTGCATTGGGCCTTGCTTTTGAAAAAAAAAGGCCAAAAGGCCTCTACTTAAGGTTTTTAAACCTTATTCTTATATAAGGTTCTCCCTTGACTTTGTGCTCGGTTGTCCAAGACCTATAGAAAATGCAAGGGGTCCTTGATATTTGTTTGACCATAGAGACCCACATATGGCTACCTAGACTTCTAGCAAGACCAAAATGCCTTAGGTATTTCAACTTGGCCCAAGGACCTCTCCAATGGGTGGAATTGACAAGACCCTTGGGCCTTAGAACTAGTACCCTAGCCATAAGACTTGTGCACTGATTGGAAGGCTTAGGGTAAGAACTTTGGCCATAGAATTGGCCTTAGACTTGAGCATTCGAGTATATAGTCTTTGCACTAGCCACAAGGATTTTGGACTAAGGTCTTTGGGCCTTAGAATTATCAATTTAACATACAACCTCTTGATCTTTAGCATAATCAAGACTTGCAACTAAATCAAAGGGAAACATGATATGTAGGGTCAATGTTGCTCCACAAATACATAGTTATAATGAGGCTAAGTGTTTTTAACTTCATAATTGAGTGTCAAGATTTGAAACCCAAGTATTCAAAGAACTTGCAACTCAAGGCCATTAGGCATGCGATGAGAGAATCCTGCTCTCTTAAATTGTGGATCACATAGAACACTTGTCCCTAAGAAGCTTGGGAGTGGAAATGATAGAAATCGTGATGCACACACAATGGATTAAGGAACAACCAACCAACATGCACATCTGACTACCTATATCCAAGACAGAATGAAAGATTGAAACATGCAACTAGCTCAAGTGCTTGAACCATTGAATTTGAAGTCAAGTGTTTAAGGACCATGTAGTACTTTTGAGGCTTCCTGCTTGTTTGCACATTGCATTGGAATTAAAGTGAAAATTTTGCTTGACCACCATTGTCATCATAGCAATTGTATAGCATTGAATCACATTGCTTGTGGAAACTTGAAAGCTTAGGTGTGCATCTCATAGTATTAATTGCTTAAAGTGTTAAAGAGACAAATTTTCACCAAAAGAAGTATGGAACAATATCCGGACTGCACGAGAGAGGCCAAGTAAGGGAGAAAAAAAACCCTAAAACTAGAAGATTGATTGGACAAATACTCTATAGGAAGAAAAGGGAAACACAAGGAAATGCAAGCCAACTCTTGGAAACATTTGGGAGCAATAAGTGCAAGATACCTTAGTCGTGAATGTGCTGTATTAATCAAAAAGGGAGAATCATATAGCCGACTTGATCCTAAGTGACCACTTACTAACTAAAAAGTGTGGACAAGAAACGAGAGTTATCTTCACAAGAGCAGTTGCTATTGTACTTGATGTTATCTGCATCAGTGAAACCTTAGTTGCACAAGAAAAAAAAGTAACCATGTTCGTCTTAAGTTCAAACATAGATGTGCCCTAGGGAATTCCTGACAAAAATCCATAGCTGGTAGTGTAATATGATGAGAAAACAAGAATATGTACATTTGTAGATCAACACAAGAGATCCTATTACACTTGGAAGAAGACAGGAGGCTAGGAAAAGACCTAGTGCAGCAAGTTGCTAGGTTCACGCAAGCATAGAGAGTTGATAGGCAAAGGAAAGTGTTTGAGCTTAATCAGATCCATCACATCTTGGCATTCATCAGGCAAACTAGAGTAGGAGCCAAGGGAAATAGAGAAAGAGCACTTGAGGTAGAGCTCACTTTGCTAGAACTCTTGACTAAGCGGTTGTTGCATAATTCATCCAACGAGCAGATTAGCACGATATTAGCTTCCTCCATCCTAACAAGATTAGAAATAGCACCCAACACTAGAAGCCAAAAGAAAATTTCTATTATCACAAAAGAAGTTGAAAAGTACAATGTAGGAGATGAGCCTTACATCTTTGTAGAGCAATTTCAATAGGTTTGTGAGGCCCAAAACCTCCAAGACGCTAGCCAATGCACACAACTTTCAGGTAGTGAGACTGGGGAGAAGGAATGTACTTGGTTAGCACGATATTAGCTTCCTCCATCCTAGCAAGATTAGAAATAGCACCCAACACTAGAAGCCAAATGAAAATTTCTATTATCACAAAAGAAGTTGAAAAGTACAATGTAGGAGACGAGCCTTACATCTTTGTAGAGCACTTTCAATAGGTCTGTGAGGCCCGAAACCTCCAAGGCACTAGCCAATGCACACAAGCTTTCAGGTAGTGAGACTAGGGAGAAGGAATGTACTTGGTTTACTAGCCTCGATGATGTTGAAGGCAACAACTTTGACATGCTTAAGGATCTCTTCATCAAGAGGTTCTTAGAAGTGGGTATATGTGGATAACTTGATTATCAAATTGATAAATATAAGTTAGAAAGACAAGGAGAAGATATGTGATTACATTGCCCATCTTCACTAGTGGGATGAAAATGAGGAACTCTATAAAGACAAGGAGAAAATATGTGATTACATTGCCCATCTTCATCAAGAGGTTCTTAGAAGTGGGGTATGTGCATACCTTGATTATTAAACTGATAAATATAAGTTAGAAAGACAAGGAGAAAATATGTGATTACATTGCCCATCTTCACTAATAGGATGAAAAATGAGGAACTCTATAAAGCATTGGCAAGCAATTTGAGTTTGCAAAGGGACATGCTAGCCAAAGTTTTCAAAGAAGCAATAGGTGTGGATGATCTACTAAAGGAGATGAACACAGAAGCTATTCAACCCATAGGTGTCATTATCGTCCATAGTGAGAGATTCATGATCCATAGTGATTAGCCTATCTTAGAGATACAAGAGAAAGGGAAGAGTGTGGACTCACCTAGGAAATAGTAGGACTTAATCTAGAGCTTGCTAAAATTTAGCGTGTATTATGATGTCCCACGATACCACACATTCAGTCCATCCATTGCAACGGCAATCATCTCCTGTTAGAATGCTCAAATCCAAGACCATGCACTTGGACAAATTGCAAAAGGATTAGAACGAGGCCATGCATTGTCGATTGCCAAGGAGGCTACCTTATTCTTAGCCCTATTCACCATTCTATCCCATGAATAGGCAGTTCAACTATGGAAGAGGAACTTTGCTTGTACTACTAGCACGTAATGAACAAAGACATGTAGCTACTAGGGTGAATATCAATCCAATGGGAATACCAAGACCACATGGATCCATTGTCACCCATCTACCTAGTGACATTCCTATGCATTTCGTGAAAGAGCTAGTAGAAGAAGGATTATACATGAATTTTTGAATCACTTATGACAAAGAGGGATACATAATTTTAATAGAATTTAGAATAGTTCTAGTTATGGCTTTGGGTAGGGGACACGATCAAGGCATGGGAGGTAACCATCCATAGGAATCTCTCACTTGTTGGACTTGTGGTCATCTAGGATACATTTAATTTAGATGCCTAGAGAAAAAAAAGTCAAAGCCAACCAACTTGAGATGTTCAGAGTTGTGTCACACGCTTGTATATTGATTGCCCTAGACGAAAGCCCTCCACTAGCTCAATAATTGTACCATTAGTGGGCCCACTGGAACTCTCTAATGTTAAAACACTATACAATGATGCCATGCCTATTTCCTTCAAGGTTATGACTAGAGTCCAAGAGAAAGATGCTGGCATTTCAATTCCCAAACCTATAACTTGGATGACTTGTCCATAGGAAAAAAGAACTGGAAGAAAAGAAAGAAAAGATTTAGAGCAATACTAATGGTCAAATTGATAGTGCCATAATGATGATGAAAGGTAAACAAGTTTTCAATGCGAAAATACAGATAACTACTTTGAAAATGAAAGAGAAGTGGAGCACAAAAGTTGGACAATACCTCAACCTTGACATAATTGACAAGGTGAGAACCTAGGTGAAGGAGGCAAGTGCATCTCCAAGATGTTGAATCAATAATAGAAGAGAAACTGTATGACTCATTGATTGTGAGTTGGCCTACTTCTTCCACTTATGTGGTTGAAAGGAAACCACATGCTAGATGCATCTCAATTAAAGCCGAGTGGCACTAGAGTTGAACACTAGAAAAGGCATAACTACTAAAGATAGAACATTGAGGAGTATGAGCAAGGGAAACCAAGTGCCTCGAGGGAGGGGGGATCACTCACAAGTATATGGGGGGATCACTCATAAGTATATGTGCATAAACCATAGATTCAACATAACAGATTTTTCAAATACCATTTTTATAGATCTTTTACATATAGAAGGGTACCATATAAAGGGGTTATTTATATATTGAATAGAAACCCCTGAGCCAAGTGCTAGCTTTTTACTGCTTTAACCTCAATTATGATCTTCTTACCACTAGGATAATAGCTGAAGCAAAGCCCTCCACTTTGGGAAGCATTAAAGAAGTGGATAGAGGACCAATGTAGTTAAAAGGAACAATTTTGTAAGACCACAATGCTGATGTGCATATACCCAACCTAACCCTAAGCCCCACATTTGGAGTTCTACGAGTTAATGCCATTTGGGAGGGTATGGAGACATGAATTTCTTCCTATCATTGCATTAGGAGACTCCACCCAAAAGGGGATTGTTGATACATGAGGGTAGGAGTTAATGTTCTCAACCATACAATTCTAAATACTTGGGGTAGTCCACCAATGGAAATCACACATTTCAATGTTACATTGGCAAATGGAACAAAGGTTAGGCCATTTAGTGTGCTGAAGGATTGGCCTATTAAAATCGTAAGAATTAGGTTTTTAGTGAACTTCATTGTCGTTAAGGGAGTGGACTATGATATCCTACTTGGATGACCTTGGATGACCTTGGATGAGAAGAGCATAAGCAATCAAGGATTGGGATAATGGATTAATGTTATTCAAAAATAAGACATAAGTAGTTAGGATTGAGATTAACACATGAAGACCTCACCAATCGACCTAGACACCATCTCTAGCTTGCTGAAGGGTGACTCTAAAACCATACCAAACTATGGCCCACTCACAAAATATATTTCCTACTCTGATGATGAGTGAGATTGGATGCACATTTGCACTTCCATTGATTTTTCCTTCTTCAATAAGAATGACTATACAAGGGTGGCCGATATAATGAACAATGCAGAGGGAAAGAAAACATAGACTGAAAACCAGTCTCATCAGTTTGCGATTTCTATGATGGCAAGAAGCATACCCATAGCTATTAGAATTTTGGAATTTTTGAAAAGTAAACAATGAAACAGCCCAGGTACAAACTTAAAATCACTTCAAGAGCTCTTGTAAGTTCACTTATGGAAACGAATGAGGGTGCATATCTAAATTTACTCTACAGAGGAATGCCAATTCAAAAAAAGAGGCAATGACAAATGATAAGTTTTTGAATGAAGGAGATATGGAAAGTACCTACACTAAATCGTGAATTGAACAAAGAAGCCGCAACCATAGAGCTTGAAACAATTGACTATGACACCAATGGGCAAGCAATATAATAAAGTGTTATATGAAATTAGGACTCCTTTTGAGGTATGATCACTTGGAGAAGCACCATTATCCAGTGAAGGCAACAACTTTAACTTCGAATTGGGTGTTGGGTTCGATAATAGTGTCCCCAAAATCCTTTTGCTACCTAAGACCTAACACCCTAAAGGGGATGTTCTAGTCCACTTGCGATGTAAAAGGTTAAATGAGGAGCGAAAAAATACTACTGAAAACTCTGATGATGAGAAGTAGAAAAGACTATAAGATCTCCCTAAATGCTTCACGAAGCTTAAAAAACGAGATTGGATAGTAGTGTTGCTAAGGGAAAAGTGGCAATGACAAACTAGTGAGCCAATCGAAAGTTGACTTAGCTAAAGAAGGAGAAAAGCTTGGACCAAACTTCACAGTTAACGATCTTACCAAGGATGAGGAGACTAATCTAGTAACTCTCTTATGAAAGTTCAAAGATGTTTTAGCTAATCATTAGAGGAGCTCAAAGGAATAGATCTTAGCATAGTTACCCACAACATCCCCATGGTGCTAGATTTAATGCTAGTTGAACAACAATCTTACACAATGAATCCTAAGTATGCTCATGCCACCAAAGAGGAGATCAACAAAATCTAGAACACTGAATTCATTTATGAAATTGAGCATATGGACAAGGTTTCCCCTATCATCATCATGTTGAAGAAAATTGGAGAAATTAGTGTGTGTGTAAACTATAAAAAAGTCAATGTTGCAGACAGAGAGAGACAATGAAGAGACAATTGCCCATTGCCCTACATTGAGTAGATCTTGGAGAGGGACACATGAAAAGAGAAGAGTATATTTTTCTTGATGGATTTTAGGTTATAACCAAGTGCAAGTTCATATGAATGATATTTCAAAGGTTAATATTATTGTCAATTTGCCACTTTCAATGAACTACAAGGGAATTCAATGTTTCCTTGGCCGTACATGATGTTATCACAGGTATGTGCTAAACTATGCGCTAATTGCTTAACTCTTGTATAAATTGTTGATTGTTTTTGAATTGACTGAGGAATACCAACACGTTAAATTGGACAAATTATTGATTTTTTTTGAATGGGTTGAGGAATTCCAATGTGTCTATAAGGCACTAAAAAATATTCTAACAATAGCCCAAATTTATCAATCCTAGACTAGAACATGACCTTCCATGTGCAGATAGATGCTTCAAATTTTATCGTGGGGGTAGTCTTATGTTAGCTTGGAAAACACAATCTAGACTATCTAGTGAGATTTACTAGTTGAAATTATTTATTAGCAACATCGTTCACTTTCTACATGGACCACTAGGCCTTGTTGTAATGGTAAATAATCCATGTGTTATAGGACACATACTTAGGTGGTTTCTAATCCTACTCGATTTGATTTCTCAGTGGTTGTAAAGAAGCGAAAATAGTATCACATGGCCAATCACTTGTCAGGAGTGCCTCCTAGAGATTTTGTAAGGAAAGACATCATATATGATCTCCCTGATGATCACATGTTTAGAATCTCTAAAGAGGAGGATCTCTTTAAACTAGACCTTCCTCCTTACTAGGTGGATGTATTTTCTAGATGTTAGAAAAAGGGATATTGGATTGCCCAATTGAAAAGGCTTGGCTTCATCGTCTCATAATCAAAGCGCAATCCTATCAGCTTATTGGGAACTTGTACAAAATGCCTATTGAGACAATGTGTCTAGAACAAGCATGAGATGCATGAAGTTTTGATTGAAGCACATGGGAGAGCTACAAGAGGTTATTTTGACAGAGATTACTTATCTCAAAAGATCATACAATCTCAATTGTGGTGGCTTGTCCACAACAAGCATGAGATGCATGAACTTTTAATTGAAGTGCATGCGACAACTGCAAGAGGTTATTTTGATAGAGATTATATATCTCAAAAGATCATACAATCTCAATTGTGGTGGCCCACTCTTTTCTACGATGCTGTTAGGTTTGTGAAATACTATGATGAATGCCAACATAGAAAAGTGCTTATTCCTAAGAATCTTCCCCCTATTGCTAATAACAGAAAAGACCAAGTAGAAAGCTACCAATAACAAAACCGTGATCAACATTCGAAACCAAGATATTCTTAGCTTCTCGATAGAGAAAATAAACTTATGGCCGCATTGTGGGAATATTGTATACATGATATTAATGCCATCATGTCATTCAAATTCTTTGTCCTAAGTTTAAGGCTATTTGCGCATCAAAGATGGTAAGGTTAAGGATCTTGGATCAATTGTTTAATGGAGCTTGAACAATTATTTGAAACAAGATTGCTAGCAACACATGCTCTCATTTGTGAAAAGACTTGATGAAAGGCTTGGTTTGGAAAGCATATAAAACAAATAGACTTTTAAAAGGGAAGGGCCATAAACAAAAACTAAAGTTTAGGGCCCGTAGGCACTTTCTGCATACGATAATTAGTAGAATAAAAAAATGTAGCACTTGAGATGCTTGACAATGAAGGCATAGTTTTTTTTTTTCAATGATAGTCAAATCAAAAGATACTATCCATCAGTGCACCCACTACACAAACCCATAATGTGATTGCCACCTATTTCCATAAGCGTTGTTAGAATCACTAAGATTGACCTCGAAGATAAAATCTAATACCCATCGCTTACCTTAGGGTCAAGTTGATAGCAAAAAAAACACACAAAATCAATGCTTTGATTGATAAAGGTGTTGATTGTAAATTCATGACATATAATGACTAGATGAGGATAGGAAAATCATTGCTAATTCTGACAACTATGAAGGTGAATCCATATGGAGAAAATCCTTGCACACTTTTGGAAAAACCCAAAATCATGTTGATCAAGACTAAAAGCCTGCCAACTATCTTCTATGTGCTGCCTAACACTAAAGGTGTTGGAGAAGATGAGATATTATTGGTGGGCCACCCATTTAAATGACAAATCAATTGTGTGATCAAGCTCAAAATATAATGCATTCACCTGGAGCTACCCAATATCAATATTATTACTACTTTCCATAAGGGTGCTCTTGCTTTACCCAAAAAGTTAGTGCCACCAATGCCTCTAATATCTTTTAGTGTATCTCTTAAAGAGGGGAGTGTCATTCTCCTTCAAAGAATTGCTCAAATGTCACAAATGCCTTTAGTATCTTTTAGTGTATCTTTTAAGAGGGGAATGTCATTCTCCTTAAAGAATTACTCAAATGTCAAGAAGTCCAAAGCATGCCAGTTAGTCTTATACCCCATCAAAAGTGAACTCCCAAGTTACCACATAACAACCAAGCTAGATGGCTTCCTAAGGCCCTACTCAAGGCACATGGTTACTATACATGCAACAAATGGATATGGTTGTTGAAGTTCTCACGTACCACATCCACAATAGCCCAATTGCCTATTCTCACAATAGCAACCAACATTGAGCAGTACACCTCAGGCTAGTCTACAAAAGGAAAGTCTCACATACCACATCCAGGCATTGTGGACGACGAATTGCCAGACGCGCGTCTATTCCATTTATCCAACGAAAAATATTTGTTTAGAGCTGACATGATGCCATATTGGGCAGATGACATAGTTCAAGTGTTGGAACATGGACTACCAGAACGACCGACAGAAAAGGCTTGACTCAGGCGATTTATCCTGAAAATCCAACCCTATCAGTTGATAGCTGGCCAACTTTACAGGCTGGGGCAAGACGGGTTACTTCGCAAATGCGTGTGTGAGCACAAGATGCATGACGTATTGTCAGAGGCATGCGGCAGAATCATAGGAGGACACTTTAGTGGAGACGCAATAGCCTGCAAGGTGCTACAATCCCAACTGTGGTGGCCTACCCTCTTTCGAGATGCGACACGATTTGTGAAGCATTGTGATGAGTGCCAACAGATTAAAGTTATGATTAGTAAGGATCACATGGAGTTAACCCCAATTTATCGCACAATAACCCTTTGAGAAATGGGGGATTGACTTCATCGAACGACCCATTAGTCCTGCAGCACAATATTCACAAGACAAATACATCATTGTAGCCACTGATTATCTCACAAAATGGGCAGAAGCACAAGCTACAATAATGAATGATGCAAGGACCTCTGTCAAGTTTCTTTGGGAGCAAGTGATCTCATGGTTTGGCTGCCCCATTGAACTAGTAAGAGACCAAGGAACTCACTTCATCAAAAAAGTGATAGCTCACCTCCTGTCCTCTTTCCTGATCATCCATTGGAATTCTTCGCCTTATTATCCTCAGGAAAACGGTCAAGCTGAGTCCACAAATAAAATCTTAATAAACATCTTGACCAAAGTCATCTCTGCCTCGCGCAGTGATTGGGATAACAAGTTGATGGCGGCCTTGTGGGCCTATCGCACAGCTTACAAGACAGCTATAGGACAGACCCCCTTTAGGTTGACTTATGGTACGGAAGCGATTCTACCCTTGGAGTTCTTTGTACCTAGCCTCAAGATAGCCCTGCAGGAAAGATGGGATGGGAAGGAAGCATGGACAAGATGCCTAATTGAGCATGAATGCTTATCAGAAACCCAACTTCTAGCCATCCATGTGCTGATATGTGAGAAGGCAAGACGGAAAAGCTGGTTTGACAAGCATATTAATTAGTGCAACTTCAAACAAGGTGACTTAGTACTAATGTACTCAATCAAGGGACATAAACAAAAACTGAAATTTTGAGGGCTAGGACCTTTTAAGGTTCAAACCATTAGCCAAACTGGCAACGTAGAACTCAAAACCCTAGAGGGAGAGGGCGTAGGCTTCTTCAATGGCAGTCGCATAAAGAAGTAATTCCCTTCCATGCACCCATTGCATGAGCCCCCAATGCTAGCACCCCCTGTCCACCTACGAGTAGGCACTATCATTGAGGTGGATGGCGATGATAAGGAAGCAGTACCATCAATTTACCTAAGCATGACGATCACTGCTAAGCACACATGCACCATCAACGCATTAATTGATGAGGGAACCGATTTTAATGTCTTAACCCATGACCATTGGACCCAAATTGGAAAACCACAGTTGCAGACCACTAATGCTAGGCTCACCCCTTATGGAGGACAACCATACACACTTCAAGGAAAGTGCAAGGTTGCGGTTTCTATCGAGTATGAAAGTGTGCCCATAATCTTCTATGTATTGCCCAACACTAAAGATGCAGGCACCGAGTCACTGTTAGGACAAACCTTTAAGAAGAAAGCTCGTTGCAATGTCAACTACGAGATGCAGTGCATCCACCTAGCTATGGGTAATGTCCGCATAGTTACAGCTTTCAACAAGGGCGATGTGACTCTTTCCAAGTTCATAGAGCCACTAGTAGAGAAAGCCACTGTCATGTCTAAGGAGAGGAGCCGTGACTCATCACAACCTACCAAGCCTTGATGCCAGCAACCCACTAGAACCAACGTTGAAGCCCATGAACCCTAGTTCAAATGGGTACCTAAACAGAGAGTGCCACTTAGGAATAGAAACGCATGGCCTCGCAAGGCTAATGATTCGCACCCGAAACCTAGAAAGCCAAGACGAAATCATAAACATCGATGTATGGTCAAGTTGCGATAGGTCCCCAGGGCCTTATTGCAAGGGCAAGGCTACAATAAGGGCAACACCTGGATTTGGCTACCTAAAGCCAAAACAAACAAAGGCCCTACTCAATCGCCATCCTCAAGCTTGACCATGCAAAACCTCATGCCACCGATGCTCAAACCACAAGAGACTCATGCCGCTAAGTCCATAAAACAACCAACACCTAGTTAGCATGGCTTGAACCTATACTGACAAATCACCCAAATCTAGCCCCGATGATACCCCTCAAATCTCAGAGGCATCTAGTTGCATGACAACCACCACTACAACCCAACCCGTTGACCATGAGGCCAAGCCACAACCTAAAAAGAAAACCAAGCTATGACCATTAGTTGCTGTTGAACTCTCTAGTTCTATCAGGTCTCAACCACCCACCGGCCTTAGACCCTCTTATGAGCAGCAATCAATTCTCACCCTGGCCATAGACTTAGTTGAATATATGGGGATGACTTGGTTGCTTACCTTCGATGTTTGGACGAAACTTTCATGTTTCTTGCTAAAAGCTATGACTGCTTAGACTTGGGGCTCTTAGAGGAACCATTGGCAACGGAGATATAGACACTCCCTTGTTCTTGGGAAGAATCAAATTTTCTGTTTGTCAAGGCTTCTGAAGCAACTACTGAGATGATCCCACTAAGGTCTCCCGCGAGCAAGCGTAGTGACAGCGCCTCATCACTACATATGACAAGTGCACAGCCTGTGCCAATGACCAAGAAATTGATGACTTGGAAAAATTTGCAGCCAACAACTCCCCTTTCTTAAAAAAATGGTACACTCTTTGCCTC
Source organism: Lygodium microphyllum (assembly GCF_053477565.2). Taxonomy (NCBI): domain Eukaryota; kingdom Viridiplantae; phylum Streptophyta; class Polypodiopsida; order Schizaeales; family Lygodiaceae; genus Lygodium; species Lygodium microphyllum. The sequence continues at coordinate 23,726,757 of NC_141135.1, read as the reverse complement.
AATGGGAGCTTGAGGGATGTCAGGTCATGAAAAATTCCGAGCAACGACGTGCAATCAAAACAATGAAGTATGCATCTTATAGGGTATTGACGACCGACCCACGGAAAAACATGTTCAGGGACACCCCTACTTAAATTGCATCTTGATCGAGGAAGAACTCCACATTGCTAGCCGCATGGGCTCCGGTGACTTCTCGCTTGATGTCCTTACCTATATCACCCACCTTGGCATCCGACCCTTCGATATGGATAGCTATGCTAAGTTAGAATACAATCTGAATTTCTACGCTTGGCTCATGCGAAAGCAAAACACTAAGGTTATACGTTGAAGGCCCTTCATCCTCTAACCTTTTAATCCTAGGAAGGATTCTTCTCATTTCCAACAAGGGGGGTAAGGTGAATCAAACTAGTTATATAAGGAAAACAATAAAGGAAAAGCACACATTGCAAGGGTAGAAGGCAACAACTTGTGATTGGGAAAATATCAATAAAATTTGAAATCAATAAACTACTTAAAGGAAAAAGTCTACTTTTGTGCTCAAGAATTTCAATTAGCAAGTATGTAATTGTTCCCTTTTGTGTATGATTATTCTGAATAACACTAATGGCAAACATGGTTTCATGATCGGCACCCATCATGGCAAGCCAAGAAAAGGCTAACAAAATGCCTTTTTCGGAAGAGGAACAAGCAAAATATGGACTTTGATGGAGGCACGAGCCTTCAACCAGTTCAAGTTCCGACATATCTTCAACCTAGAAGATGTGGTCATTGAAGAGGGGGGCCGTGAGGCAAATCATCAAGCATTGCAATATGTAGAAATACATGGAAGGAGTAAGCCAGGGGGTGGACTACTTCCACTGTGCAAAGTTCCTGAGGACTTTCCACAGGAACTGTGGCACTGTAACATGAGGGAGAGGGAACTCATCATGTACAAATTGAATTGATGTCGGAGCTGGTGGAAAAAGTATTGGGTTTAGCAAACAAAGTAGAGAGGAAGCCAAAAAGAGATGTATATACCTTGCTAGGAATGGACAAGGTGAAAGTCCACACCAACGACGGCATCAACCTGGTAGATATCCTTGACCTCGAATTCCAAATCCAAGCCAAAATGGTGCACACCTTGTTTTCTCGTCAAAGATACAACACCATCATAAGCCGCATCAACGTCCCTCTGCTTACTAGAGAGCATTGCAGCAAGGTCACTGGATGATGTGAGCCTCAATGGTTTTGTGAGGAAGACCATTGAGACCTTGGCAAAAGCCTTGGCTATGGGAGGACAGACTGCAGGAGGGGAATCTCCTGCCACCAAAGCTAAAAGGAAAGCCTCGTCTTCAAAGGCCGCAACCATTGGATTCAGGGGGTCCTCACCGCAATCATCAGGGAAGCCTTAGGGCAAGGGTAGGAAGAAGGAGGAGAAGGGGTGGATGAAACACCAAGCAGGTCACCACCTCACCAAGAATAGGAGGCGTAGTCCGGTGAAAGGACAGTGAGTGAGGAAGAAGAAGACAGGGAAAAACAAGAGCAAACTAGCCGAGGAAAGACTAGGAAGATGAAGAAGAAAACTGCACAAGGATAGTAGGAAAAGGAAAGGAGGAAACAAGAAAAGACAGATTTGCAAAAGGCCCACAGGGAGTCCAAAAAGGCTGAGGAGGAAAGAAAGCAAAAGCAGGAAGAGGAGGAAGAGAAGTTGAGAAAAAAGGAGGAGGAAGACATAGCCCTCGCCACGCGTAGGTCCATTGAGCAACAGTTCAGGCATGACAAGCTAGAACCTGCGAGCCCAATCAGAAATAAAGGACCAAGCTCAAGCGCCCAGGTGCCAGAAATCGTGCCACCTGCAGTGCAAGAAGGCAAGGGCAAAGCCCCAATCACCTCCATTCCCACTCTCCTAAATCCCACCAGCACCACCGCCATCTCCACTTCTAGCTCTACGACCTAGGTGGACACCAGCAACCTAATGGCTTGGGTCCAATACTTTGTGAATAAAGAAATGGGCCAAGGAGCAAGAGAAGGAACCCCCCTTGTAAGAACCAAAATGCAGACTGTGGTAGATGCTGAGTCAAGGGGAAACCCTAAGAGACAAAAGGTGGCAGGCTTTACAACCTCCATCCTCGCAACCACTGGAGAATACGATGAGTATGTCAAGGAGCTCCTCTCTCAATTAGAGAGAGCCAAGGAGAAGAAGAGGACTACAGTAGTAGCAGAGCTCAAAGTGGAAAAGGAGGCCATGGCTGCATCCAGTTGGAGAGAACATGCCAAATGGCCATGGCCCAAAGGGAAGTCAACGAGCTAAAAGAGCAAATACAAGCTAAAGAAGAGACAGAAGTTGAATGGCAGGTGCACTTGAACGAAGAAATCAAGGCCACATGATGCCTACGACAACACAATGAAGAGATTGTGACACGCTGCGAATATCTACAAGCTGAAATGTAGAAAATCACTAAAGCCACAAAAGAGTTGGAGGAGCTGAGGGAGGAAAGAGCTCGCAAGTATGAAAGGGAGGTGGAAAAACTAACCCAAGAGGCTACCGCAACACAAGAAGAGTAGCAAAAGCTAAAGACAGAGATGGAAGACCAAGAACGCAGACTAACAGTGTTGGCTCAAAGGTAGGGGGAAAGTCTCGAAGACATGAGCAGGAGGGCAGAAGAATGGGCTAATCAGAATGAAAAAAGAATTAAAGCCTTGGCACATCATCTCGCTCAAGTAGAAAAAGAAAAAATACTTGCTGAAAGTAGAGCAGAGACTGCCCAAGTGAGCTTTCAGACCCAACAACAATGCACCTTCTTGGACACCCTATTGGACATCACCCAACCAGAAGAGGGAGAGTCCATAGAGGCAATGAAAAGGAAACTAGGAATGGCTCGTAGAGCATTAAAAGCAAGACTACAGATGTCGCCATAACCTAGTGGGGTCAACCCACTCCTGGAAGAGTAACACCATTATCTCTTATTGGCAAGCCTAACCTCGTAGGAAGTGGATGCATTCAGGTTCATCGAAGGAGAGCAACAAGAGCCAAGCCAAGAAAGAGAGGTGGATGTGAAATTGGAAATGGAACAATGTGAAGAGGAGCTTGTCCCACCACCTCCTTCCCCGCGGCCTAAAGAGTAGCAATACGTAGACACTTCCACATAAAGAAAGGCAACACTAAGGGAAAAAAGAAAACAAATGGTGGTGGAGACAAGAAGAAAATGGAATGCCAAGGGAGTGAGGGCACCCCAAGAACCTATCCCATCATGCGAGGACAATGCCCCAGCAAGCTTCAATGCCGACCTTGTAATTTGGGAGAGGCAAGAAATGTTTAGAAGCCCCTTCGAATTTCATTTCCAATTCCCCCACCACCTTGCATAGGATCTTGCCCATCAAAGTGGTGGAGGAGGTAATTAACATTGGAAGCAGGCTCAAGCAAAAATGGTTGGAGGAGAGAGGGCAGAACCCCACATTATGGGCCACTGAAGATGCCAAATTTTGGCAAAATAAAGTTTTTGAAGTACCAAGGTCTGTGCCCAGCTACGAATGCCAACCTACATGGAGAAGAAGGGTCTGCGACACCAACTTGGACACTTGGATGGCCTTTTGCAACACTCAACCCTTCGAGCGGAATGACCCAACCTTTATGCCCTACCCTCGAAGGGTAGGAGTGGATTTTGGCTGTAGTGCCCACGGTCGCTATCCCTATGATTTTAATCCTCATTGTACTACATATGAAGATGCCCTCGTCTTCACATCAGAAAACTTGTATAATACCCTAATCCAATTCACCAACAAATTCTCTTCATGCCCTAACCCTGCCTTTATTATTACTTGTAATTACCTTAGATTGCTTAGGATGCTCCTTAGGCAAGATCCCACCCCGTAGGAGCGTGGCCTCCTAGCACTCCATTTTGATCCTACGCTATAGATAGTTGTGCGATGGTTCTCGACTAATGATGTGAGCTGCTCTATTGCCTTCATTTTGCTTAGCTCTACTAGAGGACATGAATGATAGCCGCTTCACCCGCTACAATCATCCATTCCTCTCCACCACCACCCTTCAAGTCTGCCTGAACCTCAAGGGGTATCTTCAAAGCTGCTGATTCCTTAATAAATCTATTAAGCCCCATTCTCCACCTCACTCCGATGATGAAGATTAAACTTCTGTCAGGACTATGTAACTTTATAAATTTTTAATTTAAAAAAAAGAGAAAAATGAAAACATATCACATATAGCCATCGCAACTTGCACATCGACCACAGTCACTACACCTAGGGTCCTCGAGCTAGGTACGCCCGGTGGCTTTGGTGGACCGGCTCCGTCCCTAACCCCCTAGCCTCATTTTGATTCCCCACTTCATGCTTAGGGCACATCAAGGGCAGGACACACCTAGGGAGGTAGCACTCACCTATGGTTAGACCTATCACCCTAAACTACATGCATCGCACCTCCCTTATGCACCAACTAAGTTCTCTAGTGAGGGACAATGCCCATGCTTGCTCCCAGTTTTACTAGCATGAGCACAATGCACCACACGACAACGGAGCACACCCCCAGATAGTGCACCTTCTTTTATTTTAAGGTACAAATAGAGGCCTCAACCACCAACTTTGAAGACCCCATCATCCATGCAATGCACTCCCCATCTTATGCGACAATGTCACCATGCATGCGAAATAAAGCAAGGGCACACTGAGGCAGCCCAATCAAAAAGTGAATGAAGAAGCTCATTTGGAACAGCAAAGGGAATCACGAAGGGTTAGGAGATGGATCCATCTAACACCATATTCAATTTTAAAGATGGATCCGCCCATTAGCCTCTCTCCACCCAGGGATTCATCCAACTTTATCTTCAAATTCAGGTCCATAAATCCCTCAAACACTAGGGATCATATCCAACGCAAGGGCCTTTTAGTTTCATAAATCCCTCCAACAAGTCCATAAATCCCTCCAAGACCAGGGATCATATCCAATGCAAGGGCATTTTAGTTCAATAAATCCCTCCAACATGTCCATAAATCCCTCCAACACCAGGGATCATATCCAATGCAAGGGCCTTTCAGTTCCATAAATCCCTCGTACATGTCCATAAATCCCTCCAATACCAAGGTTCATTCCCAATTCAAGGGCCTTTCCGTTCCATAAATCCCTCCAACACACCCCCTAACACAGCTTGCATACAAACTCAAATAGCCACTTAGCTACCCCAACAACACCATTCGACCCAGCAATTGAGTGCCATGGGACTGGCACTCAACTAGGAGGGGGGTAATGTTAACCCTTAAATGAACAAGGTGGAAAATCCAGAAAATCTAAAGCAGAAGACATGACCAAGGCAAAAGCGGAATAGAGGACGAAGGCACGCCAAGAAAAATCGGAAAACACAAGAAGTGTGAAAAAGTCTTAAATCAAGAAGAGGCGCACAAGAAAAAAAGTGCAAGTCAAAACTTTTGTAAAAGAGTGCAAGGCGCACCATGATTTATATTAAGAGCGTCGGTGCAAATTGTAAAGGTAGATAGGCAGTAGGAAGGAAGCTAGGAAGATAAGAGAACAATGGAAAAAGGACCTAGGCTATGGCCAGCCATGTAAAAAGGGGATGACCGCCCAAGGGAAAGAGGGTTTTGTATATAAAGTTCGAAAGTGAATGAGAGCTCATTCTTTGGTGTATGGCAAAGCAGACTCTTCTTCTTCTCTTATTCTCTTCTCTTCTCTTGCTTGCTTGTGAGTGTTTGAGGGAGGGAGTGAGAGTGAGTGAGGGAGTGAGTGTGTGGCGGTGAGGGATCTTGGAGGTAAATCCCTCCTCCATCTCCTCTCTTCTTCTTCTCTTCTCTTCTCTTATCTCGCGCGTGGCTATGGAGGATGGAGCTTGGAGGTGGAGATTTGAGGATGCTTGAGCTTGTATCAAGAATCGTGGAGCAATCGAAGTGCTTGAGAGAGGAAGCAACTCAATCGGGCATCAAGGTAAGCTCACTACACTTGTAGAGAGGTATGGCGCGTCGTCTATGTGAGAAGTAGCCATTAGTGCTTGCATGAAACACTTGAACAATAAGCGGTCCATGGGTCTTGGCAGTTGAGCTTGTGCTTGACTCTACACTACCTATGTTAGTTATGTCAGTCTTTCATCCCCTTGTTGTGAGCTCGTCTCAGAGTCTGACAAATACATAAAAACTCTGGTAGTTAGGTGCATTTTCTTTATTTGTCAACTTCTTGTGTGCATTCCTAGACCAACTTTTACTTTCCACAATCTACCTATACCTGTCACAAACATTATCATTGTAATCTGGGATTTTTTTGGGGCTTCTCCTAAATTTCTAGCATTTTTCTCTTCAATGACCAACATTTATTGCTAGTTGACCAACATTTATGGTCCCTATAGGAGTAGGTTAGCTAGTTTTTTGGTGTTTTGGCTAGTAATAACCACACCCCCACTTGGCAGACACACACACTATTCAGTCTTTATACTATCCTTTACAGGTGTACCCTTCAACTCTCCATGGTGCTACCATCGTCATCATCGTGATCTAGTGCCCTCACTGACACTTTGGGTTGTGTGCAAGGACTAATTAGTCAATCATCGTTATAACAACATTCTTCTTTAGCCAGTGTAGTATTCTTTCTTCGTCTTCTACTTCCCCTTTCTCTCTCTATCCAGTTCTCTTTGTGTTTGTGCTTCCCTTCCATTGTGCACTTTCACATGATATCATTGCCTAAGTAAGGACACAATCTAGAGATTTATTGCAAAAGAGCAAGTTTTCATCATGAAGGAGTAAATGTAGATTTTCAACCTTCATTTATTGTGTTTACAATCCGTAAAGGTGGCCCATTGCACGTTTGACCTCCCGAGCCAGGTGACTTCTTTAGAAGACTAGGTGATAACATCCAAGCATTAGGTGGCCCCTATTTTCTACATTTTGCAGCAAATGCAAATTTGTGTTTTGCAAGCAACAACTTTTTGGCATAAGTATAACAGCCTCCTAGTACAAGTGACCCCCTAATGGTAGAAGCTGATAGCTTTTCCTTGATAGACAATACATCTACCGTTCGTGTAGCTAACTATCTTCTATCTTTCACACTATCTTCATCCAAATGCTATTTTTTGGGTGATTACATGATCAAAGATGCTTTATCAATTCACAAGCTTTGATGACTCAAAGGAGGAGCTTCTTTCCATACACTCTTCCAAGCAAGGACATGATTATCACCGGAGGGGGCACATCCATCATCGGTGAAAACTCTACTATTCCCATTCGAGGAGTGGGGAAAATTCCTTTATTGCCAAATAGGTAGTCTTCTTCAGTCAAAGTTCTCTATGTACCAAATTTACATTTTAACCTATTGTATGTTCATGGTCTCACACGACTTGGTACTTGCATGGTCTTTACACAGGATGTAAGGACAGTGGAGGATGAGTTTACAGGTGTCATTCTTTAAATAGGTACACCACTAGTTGCTTTAATAGACCCTCGGTGCTCAATGATATCACGTCTTACCTATGTGTGCTTATGGTCCAACCTTTTGATCTTGACACCCTCATTGTGCTTGAATATAATCCTAAATTTTATGGACTAGTGGCTCCTTTGAACAACTGAAAACAATGTACATAAATAAACACCCTCCATATTGGTATACACTAATAGAATATTATTTTAAAGTTAAAAAAAAACTCTCACACACTATGAACAAGCTCAACAAGCTGGGAAGCTCGCTAGCATTCATTGAATGTAGGGGGAAAATAGGCCTCTCATTTTTTAAGATAGGTGAAGGTATTTAATGCTTTATTTCCTTTAATCGAGTGGAAAATTGTCAAGATGTTATTTTCTTACTGTACAGATGGTTGCTACACAGATTTCATCACTCTTACCAATCGAACTACCTACTTTTGGTTTCCATCAAGGATTATTATGATGAAGTTAAGCTTGTGTTCTCCATAGAGCAACACAAAGAGTTTGGTCTTGAAGTTAGTGTGTGGGATTTTGGAGTCTTGAGGTTCTGATTGCTTGCCAACCTAGAGAATATTATTGATAGGTACCCTTAAAGTAGGGAGTGAGTGACCAAATGAGGGCTTGGAGATCGTATTAAGGCTATCAATGGCCCAATCTAGTTTGTCATTTGTTACAACTTTATCTGAAACTATGATCCTCAAAGTAGGACAAGCGTGATGGGGTATTGGGTAGGAAATGAGTAGAAAGTTGTGAAACTCACCTTAAAATTAATAGAACAGGCCTTAGGTCTTAGGCAAGGATTAGGGAAACATGGTAAACCCCTAAAAACTTTTCTATTGACAAAAGGTAAGCCTATTGCTATTCAAGACAAATTGTTGTCCTTTGCCATTTAGGATGAAGACCTTAGAGTCATTGCACATGTATTATATCAACTCTTCACTTATAATGAATTTAAAATTATGCAATTGGAATCACCAAGACTCTTATGGAATACATACTTTCTAGTGAGATTGTTTGGCAAGATTCGAACAAGCTTTCCAGTCCATGAGTCACCCTCCAAACAATACCATACTCTTGGAAAGCACTCACAGAGAAGATTAATTTTTTCAAATCTAAGTAGGGCACCATCAATTATGGTAGTGCACTATCTAGGGTCATCATGTTGGCTTTGGGACTTTTAGAACAACCTATTGCTACAATTGAAGACGTAGTGTACCTAGCCAACCCTAGTTGATCATGGGTATAGACTCTCAGTAAAAACACAAGGGGGAAACCATCACAATCAACCCAAGAAGGGGAATAATCTAGTTAAAAAATGGACAAGAGACCAAGAAAGAAAGGTGAACCCAATCATGAGCAACCATATAAGAAAAAGACTTAGAAGGGCAACAAGAAGGGAAAACACTAGCAATAACTCTATGTAGCCATAAAGGGGTCCTTGAAGGAAGTACAATTGATGAAGGAAGCTTTCCAAAAAGAAATAGAAGACATGGCCACAACTTTGCGGGCATCATATGAAGAGAAAACGACGAGAAGAAAAACGCCCATGTCATAATAAAGGGAGAAAGAAATTGCTAATAGAGTTGGGAGCTCAACAAAGGGAATGGAATCTAATAGAGAAGGGTATTCATGTGTATACTAACTTGAGTTGACTAAGTGGATAACCTTGTGAGCCTACAGATCCCATAGAGGTGATAGCCCATCTCACTTGCATTCCCACAACCAAGAAAGATTCATTTCATGGACTTAGGATCTAACTTATTGCACTTGTCCTTAGGGACATGCTAGAATGCCTCACAACCAAAGACACACAAATGAGCATATGATGGAGGTTTTCTAATCCATACCTCCTCTACATTAATTAGTAGTATAATGGGAGTGGTTAATCAAGTGTATAGCAATGGTAACAACCTCAGCCCAAAAGAGCTATGGTAAGTCTACTTGGCTAAGCATACTATGGACTCTATCTTGAATCGTCTTGTCCATGCATTTGGCAATACCATTTTCATCTTTTTTCTTCATCTCACTTCTCCTCTCACCATTTCCCTCTCTTTGTTATTGCATCATTGAAAGATGCTTGAGTTACCATTTTTCTTTTCTCTCGTGTGTGCCATTTTCTTTTCTCTTTTCACTATTTCTCTTTCTCCTTTATTTTCATATGCCATTAAAAGAACGTCTAATGTATCATTTGGATCTCAAGAAGCAAGCAAATCATTAAGGTATTGTTTGGAATATTAAGAGTATACTTTTTCATCATGTTTGCATTTCTAGTAGTTTTAGAAGTCCTAGTAAACAAACATTTGATTATTACACTCCTTCTTTGCATTCTTTCTTCTCTCAATATTTCTCTTTCTTTGTTAGTTTGTGTGTGAAGTAAATGGTGGTGTACTCGGCATGTGTGATGGTGAGTATGGATGAGTGGTAAGTAGGTTTGATCTATGCCAATTAGCCAAGGGATGGTAAGGGATCTAATTGGCTACAATGTCTCAATGGATCCCAAAATGTTATGGATTGGAAGCTCTAAATCTTGGCAGTTTCTTCATCCATTCGATAGGAAATAGATCTTTAAATCTAGGCCTAACAAGTGCTAACCATAATATGTGCTATCTCCCTCCATGTCTATTGATATCATGCTTGTATATGCATCCCATGTTGTGACCCCAGCCGTAACAAGTGCCAACCATAATATGTGCCATCTCCCCCCATGTTTGATGATGCCGTGCTTGTATATGCATCCTCTACCTCCATCACTTGTAGCTTCCCAAGATCCTAAAAGTCATACATGCTACACTGTCTACTCTTTGTCTTGGTGTTAAGATATACTACAAGAAAAATATATCCTAGTCCAAGCAGTATATAATGTCATTTGGTATGTTTACGAAGGTTGACTCCCTACCTGCTTTCCCATCTCCTTCTCTCTTCTACTAGTATGTCTTCCCATTACCATACCTTGATCATGTTGGAGGGATGTAGTATAGGGCTTTTCATAGCGTCCAACCTTGTAAGCTCTCCACCCTAACCAATATATGCCAAGCTTCAAGATCACATGTCGTGATGCATACCGGATCTTATAGTTCTTGCTTGATCAATATTACTACTTTTAATGTCTGCGTGATACCCTTGCATCTTCACACTTAGAAAGGCCCCTATTTAGACTCTAGCATATGTCTATAATCATGATCAAGTCCTAATTCCCCATCGCCTCCTTCATTCTCCTTGGGTGTGTTCACATTGAGCCATTACAGATCCACACTATCATCAACAACCCTCAAGTATTTATCTCATAGGCCATGAGTTCCTATTATAACACCTTAGCATCAGTGTGTTGAGATATCGAGCTCCACTCGTGATATGCCAGGGTGACCATTGTGAATTTACATCACCGACTTGTCAGTTGTAGATGCGGTTGGTACACCGCCCATGAATAATAGCTAGATGACAGCTATCCTTATCTACTCTAGTTCGTGGCTCAGTTAGTATGCCACCTTAGTTAGTTGAGTTTGGTTTGAGACCCATATATAGGGTTCTTCTATTTCTTTGTACTTGTCTCCCTTTTTGGCTTCCACAACTAAGAAGAGGAAAACTGTTTTCAGCCTCCACCCTTGTGTGTATTCCCCCATTGTGCAAGCAAGAAAGCTACAAGTGAGACTCCTTCCTTCTCTCCCACAATCTTGACATGGTATCAGAGCCTTGTTCGTGGTAAGGAGCTCAAGAAAGCAAGCCAAGCTCGCGGTGTTTTGGTAAGAGGAGCAGTGTTGCTTTCATTTTCTATTTTGGAAGCAGATCTCTGCAGGTAGCACAGCCAGAAATTGCAAGAGTGCATCGTCTCAGGTTGAGACGCCCTTCGCGGTGAAGCAAGAGGGCAGTATATGCTGCGGGATAAGGGCTTTAGCCCTTGGCGACCTTGTTTTTTTGATTTGAGGCCATTTCGGGGCCTGTTTTGGAGGCGGAAGTATTCTGTACGTACTCAAGAAAAGGCCCAGTTTTATGCTATGCAGCCACTGTTCTACAGGTCGGTGAAAAGTTACTACAGAAATTACATCATATCCCTGTGCGCAGAGACATTGGGAGTTACAGAATCATCCTTGTTGCCTGTTGATGCAAAATCGTCACTAGGAAGTGACTGTGTGGTCAAATACCACTTTCGTCAGTTTTGCATATTAGCCCTTGTGAGGCTGAAGCTGTGTTCTTTGCAGTGACAGAACTTTTTGCAGTGTTCTGTAATGGCGTCTGATTCTCTCTCACAGATTGTCACTAAAAAGCTTGACAAGAACAACTTCCAAGCATGAAAGTTTAGAATGACGAATTTCCTTATGGGAAAAGGATATTGGGAATTTGTTGCAGGAAATGAAGAAGAACCAGTTCTTCCTGATGTTCCCAATCAACAGCAAATGCAGGCATTCAAAGCATGGCATGAGAGAGCCACGAAAGTTATGTACTGGCTGTCTATCAGTATTTCCGACTCTATGATTGTGCATATTCAGGATGCAAGTACACCAAAGGAGGCATGGGATACTTTGTCAAAAATGTATAGCACAAATATGCAAGCCAGGAAAATGCAGCTCAAGCAAGAGTTGCACAATGTGCAAAGAGAAAGTATGAGTATCAATGACTACCACATGAAGGTGAAGAAGATTGCAGATGCACTTGCTTCCATTGGGTCGCCAATGGAAGATGATGATTTAGTTTCTGTGACCTTGAATGGTCTAGGAAAGGATTATGCACAGTTTCGGACATCCATCTCAGTTCGTGAAAGATTTCCTGAATTTGAGGAGTTGATTGCTCTTCTAATTTCTGAGGAGCAAAGAAATGGTGGTGCATCTTCTTCAGGAGGAACTTCAAAAGAAGCTTTCTACTCAAATGCTGGAAGAGGTAGAGGCAGAGGTAGAGGAGGCCGATCTGGAGGCCGTGGTAGAAATCAGAATATGCCGCAAACTCAAGAAAACCAGTCCTATGGAGGAGGACGTGGTAACTCTAAAAGCAGGGGGAGCCAAAGAGGTCGTGGTGGATGGCAAAGAGGCCAAAATGCAAACAGTAATGTTGAATGCTACTACTGTGGTAAAATGGGTCATATGGCTAAGGACTGCTATAAAAAGCAGAATGACATCATGAATGGAAAACTGCAACAAGGGAATTATGCATCTTCTAGTAGACAGGGTGATGACAGAAATGAGCATTTGTTTATGGTGCAGCACATGAACAATTCTGTGACAAGTGTAGAAGAAAGCAATGATGTATGGTATGTTGGCTCAGGTGCATCAAACCACATGACAGGTCATGCAGAATGGATGGAGGATGCAAGGAAAATGGAAAAACCAGGATTTGTGGAGACTGGTAATGATACTGCACATCCTATTGTGCAGATTGGAAAAATTCCTTTGTCTATGCAGGATGGGAAAAAGAAATACCTGTCTGATGTATTTCATGTCCCAAATATCACCAAGAATCTAGTTTCTGTTGGTCAAATGGTTGAACAGGGCTTGCAGATTAGATTTAATCCTCATGGATGCTTTGTTGAGGATATGAAAAATAAGGGTCGCTTGATAGCAAAAGAAAAGAAGAAGGGCAAAATGTTTACGTTGGATGCAGACATGTCTGAATTGAGTGCAGCAATGTTTGCACATGGGACTAGTGTAGTTGCAGATATTGATATCTGGCATAAACGCATTGGTCATGTTAATGTACAGCGACTTAAATCAATGCAGGCCCAAAATATTGTTGCAGGATTGCCTAAATTCAAGGTTGTAGAAATGCATAAGGTATGTGAAGCCTGTCAATTTGGAAAACAGGCAAGGAAACCATTTCCTAGACATGTTCAAGAGAGTAAGAAGCCATTGGAATTAATCCACTCTGATGTGTGGACTACTAAATCTGCATCTCTTGGAGGTTGTCATTATTTTGTCTCTTTTATTGATGACTATAGCAGAAAAGTTTGGGTGTATATTATGAAAAAGAAAAGTGAAGTTTTTGGGCATTTCAAAACTCTTAAAGCTATGGCTGAAAAAGAAGCAGGTCTGCAAATAAAATGCCTAAGGTTAGATGGAGGGGGAGAGTACCTCTCAAATAAGTTTGCAAGGTTCCTGCAGGAGCATTGCATAAAGCAGCAATATTCATGCAGTCATACCCCACAACAAAATGGAATTGCAGAAAGGAAAAACAGGCATATTGGAGAGGTATCTCGTGCCATGCTCAATGAAAAAGACCTGCCAGATTTTTATTGGGCTGAAGCAGTTGCTACAGCAGTCTACATAATGAACAGGACTCCCACTGCAGCAATACATTGGATGACTCCAGAGGAGAGGTATACTGGTAGGAAACCAGATATTTCTCATTTGAAAATTTTTGGTTGTACATGTGCCAGATGAGTTGAGATCCAAGTTGGATCCAAAAGCTGAGAAGTGCATCTTTATTGGTTACTCTCTGCAGCAAAAAGGGTATAGATGCTATAACCCTTCTACTCGTAAGTTTACAGTGAGCAGAGATGTTGTTTTTGATGAGATGAGTAGCTGGTATAAACCAGTGAATGTGATTGATGATGTAGATGCACAAAATGGTAATGCTGCACAGAATTCACAGCAGCAGTCACAAAATATTAGTGGACCTGGAGCGTCCTCTAGCAGTGGTTCACATTCTTCGCCATGGACAGGCAGATTGAGATCAGGAGAATCTTCTCAAAGCAATGTAGATAGTGGTATGCAGGTATCACGAAAAGGAAAAGAGAAGGTAGATTAGCCCATGTTTGATGTGAATGTAGGTCACTCTTATGTGGATGGTGAATCCAGTGGCTCAGAACAGAGCATTGATGATGAGTTGGGTATTCCTTCTATTGTTACACCTGGAGTAAGGAAGACCAGGGATGTTTTGAGAGCACCTGGGAGTGAACCTATTTTGCGCAGGTCTACGAGAGCTAGGTATCCTGTGGATAGGCTGAAATATGATGGATTTATAGCCATTCACTATGCATATATGGTCAAAGTGATATAGGAACCAGAACCCACTTCTTTTGAGCAAGCCATGGGAAAAGAAAAATGGGAGAAAGCCATGGATGAAGAAATGGATGCCTTGGAAGCAAATTCTACATGGGAGTTAGTACCTTTGCCTAAAGGTAAGAATGCAATTGGCTGTAAATGGGTTTATAAGGTGAAGCACAATGCAGATGGTTCTGTGAATAGATACAAGGCAAGATTAGTAGTCAAGGGGTATGCACAAACATATGGCATTGATTATGAAGAAACATTCAGTCCGGTTGCAAGGATGGCAACCGTAAGAGCAGTCATTACTATGGCTGCATCAAAGGGATGGTCTTTACATCAGATGGATGTAAAGAATGCCTTCTTGCATGGTGATTTGCAAGAAGAGGTCTATATGGAGCAGCCACCAGGTTATGTGCATGCTGTTCATCCTGAGTTTGTTTGCAGGTTGAAGAAAGCCTTGTATGGCTTGAAGCAAGCACCTAGAGCATGGTCTGACAAGATAGGACAGTATCTTGTCACTATTGGCTTTCAGATTTCCAAGGCAGATTTCTCACTTTATGTGAGAAAAACAGAGAAAGATATTATGCTACTTGTCATTTATGTTGATGATTTGATTATGACAGGTGACAGTGATGAAGATATCCTTCATGTGAAAATGCTATTGAAGCAGAAGTTTGAGATGAAGGATTTGGGAGAGCTGCGTTATTTCTTGGGTATTGAGGTGATTAGATCACCAAGTGGGATACAGCTCTTGCAGAGGCAGTATGGATTGGACATGCTGTCCAAATATGGGATGACAGGCTGTAAGCCTATTTCAGTTCCTTTGGAGCAGAATGTGAAGCTGAGCGTAGATGCAGGTGAGCTTCTGGAAGACCCTACTATGTATAGACGCATAGTAGGAAGCTTGATTTATATGACTATTACCAGGTCAGATTTGAGCTATGCTGTTGGATTGGTAAGTCAGTTTATGAAGGCTCCAAGGAAACCGCATTTGGATGCGGCTAGATGCATACTCAGGTATGTGAAGTCCACATTGCAGTATGGACTATTTTATGAGACTGGGCTTCAGATACAGTTGCATGGATACACTGATGCTGATTGGGCTGGCAGCATTTCTGATAGACGATCTACCAGTGGATATGTGTTCTTTTTTGGGAGTGCTGCAGTCACTTGGAGCAGCAAGAAACAGCCTACAGTTGCCTTGTCGAGCACAGAGGCTGAGTACAGGGGTGCAGCAATGGCTGCATGTGAGGTAGCTTGGTTGCATAAGCTACTTTATGATATGCATCAGTCTACAGATGGGCCAGTTGTCATTTATTATGACAATATGAGTAGTATACACTTGGCAAATAACCCAGTCTATCATGCTAGAACAAAGCACATTGAGGTGCATTATCACTATGTGCGAGAGAGGGTTTTACTAGGTCTTATTGATCTAGTTTATGTCAGCACAGAGGATCAGGTAGCTGACATATTTACGAAGGCATTGGGCGTAGAGAAGCTGCGCAAGTTCAGAGACCTGCTTGGTGTGCAGGAATTGGGATTGAGCTCGAGGGGGAGTGTTGAGATATCGAGCTCCACTCGTGATATGCCAGGGTGACCATTGTGCATTTACGTCACCGACTTGTCAGTTGTAGATGCGGTTGGTACACTGCCCATGAATAATAGCTAGATGATAGCTATCCTTATCTACTCTAGTTCGTGGCTCAGTTAGTATGCCACCTTAGTTAGTTGAGTTTGGTTTGAGACCTATATATAGGGTTCTTCTATTTCTTTGTCCTTTGTCTCCCTTTTTGGCTTCCACAACTAAGAAGAGGAAAACTGTTTTCAGCCTCCACCCTTGTGTGTATTCCCCCATTGTGCAAGCAAGAAAGCTACAAGTGAGACTCCTTCCTTCTCTCCCACAATCTTGACACAGTGGTGACTCGACCATGCCTATACATGTTTTCTTGCTTTCTTTCCTAGCCTTGAGTACTGTAGGCATATTAGAGATGTAATGCTTCATTTTTGTTTCAGTAAGCTCATCATCTATATAGAAAGGGTCTTTGGGAGTCCTCATAGGATATTTTTCTTCCTCATGAAGGCTATTGTCTCCATCTCATCCCAAAATCATAATATGGTAGTGCATTTTTTTGTGCAGCTTTCCTCTTTATGGTTGTCTCTCTATACTTCCTTGTTGATATTTTTCTCACAACTTCCATCCATCCTCACTTTGTGGTATCACACTTGACATCAATATCTTTGGTGATTTCCTCGGAAATCTCCCCTTTGATGACATTGACCGTCTTCTTGTATTTCACCTTCCTCTCACCTATTGCTCTTAATGGCAACAAGTTCTTTCTTTTGCTGGATTTCAAGTTCCATGGTTGTTTTCTATTTCTTTCACTCCTCAGCCTCCTAGGGTTTGTGACCTTGGAAGATGGAAACTATTATTAATTAGGAGACATGTGCACACTAGTAAGGAGCATCTAGTAAGTGGCATAAAACACTTAAATTGATGTAGATATTAGTTAGACACTAGCAGCAAGCATTGCAATCAAATGGTGCCAATCAATGTAAAACAATAATTACAAAAGGATAGGTAGGGCTAGAAATCAACTAAACAAATAGGAGCCTTGTGTGATGCCCCTAGACATTCTTGAATTAGAATTTATTGCAATTTTGATAAGAATGTTTTGTACTTTTGGTTGAGGCCTATAATATTGAAGAATCACACATCTATCATCTAGCTTAATTGAGATCCCAATGCTACTTGCCTCCATATCATTAGACCTAGAAGCAAGGGATGCTCAAGAAAAAAGTCCCTTCTTTTGAAGTTGAGATAACTAGGAGCATTTTTGGAATAACTTTCTTCAAATTTAGCATCGTAGTACTTTTTGAAGAACTTTCTTCAAATTTAGCCTTGTAGCTTAAAGTAACTAGAAGTAATTGTTGAATAGAGATAACATGCACTGCTTACAATTATAATCAAGGTTAATCAAGATTATAAGATCTATTTTTTTTCTCATGATTCACATGCCACCATACCTTCATGTAAGCATAACCCCTAATGGGGCAATGCTAACAAACATAAGAGGCACAAATTGGCTATCGTCCTGCTATATGTGAAGAGATGAAATCAAATAGTATAAGAATATCATGAGCATGATTATGAGACTTTTCAAATGTTGTAAGAAGCAATACAAACAATAACAATACAACAACAAAGATTATTAAAATGAATTTGATGGACTTAAATAAAACCTATATATATTTTAAGGCATTAGGCATATAAGACCTCCATACATAAAATGAGTAAGAGCTCACTTAGCAAGATAGCTATGTGAGCAATGTAGGTTGAGAGTTCAAATATTGCAATTGAGTGGCTATCCAAGGCCTTATCCTCAAGGATGCAGAGATTGAGATGAAGCCTAGTCACAAACATTCCAAAAACTTAGCACATTGTTAAAGAAAGACAAAAAACTGGCAAAAGTCAAAACTTAAAGATGCACTCTTCATTTCTTCAACAATCTAGTTTCACTTGAAAGCATAGTGGACAAGCATGAAAGTGGAGTTTGAAAGTTAACAATGCTTGATCAAAGATGAAAGAGACAAGGTCATTACAAGAGGTACAAGGCAAGAAAATATTTTAAAATTGAACCGATTAGTGGCAACACTTGTAGCCATGGAGGGAAGAAGATCATGGGCCTTAACTCCTTCAAAACTATGTCAGAAAAAGGTATGTCCATTTGAACTTCAATTCTCTATCTATGTTGAAGTTTGAATACATAGTACAAGGTATTCCTACACTCCAAAAGTATGTCAAAATATGTGAAGCATGCTTCTTGGAAAACAATCAAGAGCCAAGTTTCTAAGGATCACTAGTAGAGCTAAAGCATTACTAGATCTATATTCATATAGATTTTTATCAGTCAAACCACACTCCTAAAGTGAGTACATCTATTATAATGTCAATTTCATTGATGATCACTCAAGTTACACTTGGGTTTCTTTCATGAAATATAAATGTAAAGTCTTTTCTATCTTCAAGTCCTTTCATGGTATGGTTGAGAACATGACCAAGAAGAAGAATCAAGGTTCTCATGTCAGACAATGGAGGAGAGTTCATGCCAAATGAATTGGCATCAGAAGGCAACTAACTTGCAACTATACATCTCAACAAAATGGCATTGCTGAGAGAAATAATAGAGTCCTCTTTGAGGTAGCAATATGCATGCTCAAAGACGAGCAACTACCCAATACCTTATGGGTAGAGGCAATCAACACAACTTGTTACCTGTTGAATAGGTCCCCCACTAAACCATTGAGGAGAATTACTCCATATAAAACCTTCTTTTGATGCAAGCCAAATGTAAATCACTTGAGAGTTTTTGGTTCTATAGCTTATTCTAATATTCTCTGAGAGTTTTTGGTTTTATAGGCTTCACATCTTGCATACATAAGTGCTCAAGGAATTTATGGATATACTCCTTCTATGAGATAGAGTAGTCCCTGAGACCTATCACCACGTGTAATGTGCATACCAAGTATATGAGAGGCATCCCCCAAATCTTTCATCTCAAAGTTCTTTTTGAGATGAGCCTTAAAAGCATCTAGCTCATCATGAGCTTTCCATGCCAAAAGCTTGTCATCCACATAGAGTACCAAAATCAATAATGAACCATTACGGGTTTTCTTCATATACAAGCACGGATCCATAGCACTATGACTGTAGCCCTGTGACAGCATAAAAGCATCGAACTTGCAATACTATTCTCTAGGTGCCTGCTTTAGACCATAAGGACTCTTCCTCAGTTTGCACATTAGGTGTTCCTTACCAAGCTTTGCAAAACCCTTAAGCTACTCCAGGTATATCTCAACATGCAAGTTCCCATGTAAGAAAGTTGTCTTGACATCCGATTGATAAAGATCCAAGTCAAGCTGAGAAACTAAAGCCAGGACTAAGCACATGGTAGTTATCTTGACCACAGGAAAAAAGACTTCATCAAAGTCAATACCATGTTCCTACTTAAAACCCTTAGTAACCAATCTAGCCCTGTATGCCATCTTGGGGTGGCCAAGGGTACTTTTCAACTTGTACACCCACTTGCAAGGCAAAGCCTTCTTGCCACAATAGGTAAGGAAACTAGGTCCCACATATGATTCTTATTCAATGAGTCAATCTAAGACTGTATATCCCTCTCCCAGGAGAGACAGTTACCCCTACACATAGCCTCATTATAGGTGAGAGGCTCTCCTACATCTGTAACCAAGACATAATCCATGGAGGGCGTATAACGGTCAGGAGGTTATCTATCTCTAGTAGAACACCTCAAGGCAGGCTATGTTGTGCCTATCCAACATCTTGGCCATGAGCATCGGCTGCTAGTGCAGGCTATCTAGCTAGCTGTGTGGGAGCAGGGGGCTCCTCTTGCTAAAAGATAACCATGCGTATCTCAACCACTTTCTTAGGCTTTCTATGCATATTTCCTTCATGAAATACTACATCACAGCTGTGGATTACTTTTTGCACCTACGGATCCCAAAGATGGTAACCATCTCACCTACATCTCCATAGCCAAGGAAAATGCATTTCACACTTTTCGAATCCAGCTTATTGCATTGGTCCTTGGGCATATGGTAGAAGGCCTCACATCCAAAGCCACACAAATGAGCATATGAGGGAGGCTTTCCTGTCCATATCTCCTTTGCAACCTGGAAGTCAATACAACTGCAAGGTGACCTATTAATGAGATGCACGACAATAGAGACTGCCTCAGCCCAAAAATTTTGTGGTAAGCTTGCATGGCTAAGCATACTGTTGACTCTCTCCTAGATAGTCCTATTCATGCGCTCAACCATACCATTCTAGGGAGGGGTGTAAGGGGTGGTCAACTAACACTTAAAACCCCGCTCATCACAAAATTGCTCAAAGGCACATGAGACATACTCACCCCCATTATTTGTCCTTAGGCATTTTAGCTTATGCCCAGACTGATTCTTTGCGAAGCCAATGCTGAAAGACAACCAAGACATAAGATTTCTACTTTATGGGATAAGCCCAAACCTTACGTGAATAATTGTCAATAAATGTGACAAAGTACTTTGCACCCTCTAATGACATTGACAGGGCATGGGTCCACATACATCTAAATGCACAAGAGCCAAAGGCTCACCCATGCACATGAAATACCAGATTTTTTATGTGAATTCCTGGTTTTCCTACCACATAAACAATGATCACACGACTCAAAATGCAAGTAGGCAAAGGTAGAAGATACTTAATCTAAAACTCAATACCCTGTCGAAGCATATTCTTCATGATAGAATGAAACTAGTTAAAGTGAGCAGACAATGGGATCCCCTCCATGTGGAGATCCATCAATTGTTTAAGCCAATATATTTGCAAAGCAGGGCTCTGCTTTGCATAAATTTCCTTAATCTTTTCCCATAGGTTCCATGTACTCTAATTTTCATCTTCAACAACAATATTGTGGGCCACTTCAGAGTGATAAAATGATAGTGGACTTGCATAGTGTATCTAAATCAGCCCAGTCATCATCATCTATGTTCTTAGGTTTAATACCCTTATTTCTTAGTGGCTTAATCTATAATTTTTGCACCAAAATTTGCCATATTTGAGACTTCCAGTAGCCATAGTTGGTGCCATCCAACTTGACAATGTTAAATAAAGTTGTATCTTTGAGATGACCAACCATAATGAGTCAAACAGAGGTAGACTATGCAAAAAATAGGATGTTGTAATTAGCAGTAAACAGGCCAAAACCACTACCAAATAAGTTGTAAATAAGAGAAACTGCTAAAATGACCAGCTGTCCACCAAATATGACCAAAAGGGTGTTACACAATAATGATTGCCCTCAGTATATACTCACAGTCTACAATTTACAACTTGTTGTAATAAATCATAGCACTAGGTAAAATAAGCCAAAAGTGGAGCTATCACTAATAGATGACCAACTACAACTGCCAGGAAGAAAATACATCTAACACTGAGTGAAAAAGAGCAATGGGAACCAATAACTGTCATCAAGCACGGTGTTAGGGAAGATACATCTCATAGACATAAAAGTCATGCATGTAACAAGTCTCAAGGTAACAAAAGAGACCAAGCACATGCACAACTGTTAGAGCAATGTAAGTAAAGATCAATACAGAGCCATTCAAGATGCATACATACTTGACAACACCATGACATAGATAGGTGCATGCCCAAGACTAGTGTCAGATCAACCCACTAAGCATGAATTGCATACATGAAGCATAGAGAGAGCAAATACATGTCAATGTCCCACGATCTCAAGCTCAACTGAAAAGTCAAAGCTTTATGTACATCCAAATAGGCCAAAATCTCCCACTGGAGGGAAAGTTAGATGCAACGATGCAAGCATTGCTCAAATAATTAAGTACATATCATCAAACATTCGACATCTAAGTAGGATACATCTGGAGCATAAATCCCAAAGTAGCTCAAGCCCATAAAGCATAAAGCACTAAAGCCTCCAAAGGTGAGTAGTTGGCAACCAAATAGAGTGTCCAAGATCTCTAAAATGCTCAAATGTAATCACAGATGAAGCCCATTCTCCTGACCTGATTTTGACAAGCAAGAATGAAGCATAATTGGAAGAAGCCAAATCCAAATCCCAGTCGAGAGTAAGCTCAAAAACCTTAGCTATTTACAATAGTGAGAACAAAAGATGGTGGTGTCTTTATCTCATAGCAAAACAAGTTGTAAGCATGTATCCACTTTGATGGACAATACATAACAAAGGATAGAGGAGCTTCATATTTTGATGCTACACTTTATAGGCAGCTTATTGGATCCCTTATCTACTTGACAATCACCTACTTAGATATTTCTATTGTTGTAAATTCTCTTACTTAGTTTATGTAGGCACCAAAAATCTGCCAGTAGACAGTGGCCAAGTGGATCCTTAGGTACTTAAAGGGTACTCATCATTGGGATATCTTCTATGGAGGAGTTAATCTTAATGTGACTCAAATTATACATATGATTTGGTGATAGAATAAGTGACAGTGCTTTTTCCCTTAGACTTGGAGTCATTTCATGGTGCTCTAAGAAGCAAAGTACCATCAGTCTTTCATCAACTAAGGCTAAATACAAAGCCTTAACTACATCAGCATGTGAAGAAAAATGGTTAACAATATGTTTGCAAAAGTCCAGAATGCATGGAGCTTGTGAACCAACACCCATCTATTGTGATAAAACCTAGATAGAGCATTGACAAAGAATCCAATTCAACATCATAGGAACAAATACATCAATGTAAAAGAGTTTTTCATTCAAGAGAGAAATTTTAAGATGGTGAAATTTATTCACAACATTATAATACACAAAATAATGTTGCTAACATCTTAACCAAACCTCTTGGAAATGAACTCTTCAATAAGCATCAAGTTGCTCTTGCTGCAATAAGGGAAGGCCCCATTATAATTGCTATGCATTAGAAGCAAGGGAAAGCTTCATGGTCTTCTCATCAAAATAAGTTAGACGTTTTCTTTTTCATTTAGTATTGATTTGAGCTATTGTTGAACTTGAGGTAAGGTGTTAAAATATGCAAGTTCACACCATCTCTATTTGCATAGGAACAAATAATATAAAAGCTTAATAAGCTATGGTCAAAGCAAAAAAATGGTAAAAGGGATGATAGATAGTCATCAACTAAACAATGCATAAATTTCAAGAGCTATCCTTCAAGTGGCAGTTTTCTAGAGCATATTTCTCTCAATCTATACATCAACTATCTAAGATTCAAAACATAGAATGATATTCTTACTATTAACTACAACAACCCAAAGGGATCATGGATATTTGATATACATATAGAGTTATTCTACCCAACAAAGCTTCCTGTGAAGAGTGCACGATTGCAAGATAACAACAAACTACTTACATGAATCGAGAAGATATACCTGAGATCAAGGCTTAGAGCATGAAAGATAGATTATTTCCATCGCCTAAGGGGCCCCTCTACAACTGAGCAATCTAGAGATCAAGCTAATCTCACTCCTCTAACTAGAAGTACCTACATAGATAGTTTTTGAGTATCTTTATAGGTAGCCACATAGTACCTTTTTGTGTAGTTAAGGTACTTTTTGTAAACGATAAACAACTACATAAATGCAAAATTCTTGTCTCATTTGAGTAATATCCGATGTCATTGTATGTTGGTCTATTTTGAGTTGCTTGGTTTTGCTTCCATATATTGATTGTCACTTCTCATAAGTTGATTTTTACATATTTTTTGATAACTACCACGTGAAATCTTCATAAGAAAGAGGTGGAAAATCCAGAAGTGTAGGGCCAACCAACCTTGGCAAAGATCGCGTGTGGCTTGAAAGAGAAGATGGAGGTGGTACCCTGACCCAACTAAATCTTCACAACGTAGCAGTGATAGAAGCAAAGGTAAAGAAAACTTCAGCCTAGCAAATGGATATGTAAAGAATGGAATAGCATGCAAAAAATATAAGAAAATATTTGGCTACAAAAGCAGCAGTATAAAAGGTATAAGGGACTCGCCTAGAATCAAGTCTCTTTGTCTTTCTCTCAAGGTTTTAGTTAGCACAAGTTCCTTGTTAGCAATAAGATTGAGAGATGAAGCACTGGCAAGACACACATCTACTGTTGGGGGTAAAGGTGCCTCCGCCTTGCCGCCCATGTATTACTACACTTTACTACATTGACAGTACCCGCCACTGCACACTGCAGGTGGCGAGTGCCCATAACAGTCACTTATTATTTATTCTTTTAGTGACAGTTTGAATAAAGGAAGGCCTGGCCACACATTGTGGTTGTTGGAGTTCCCACTTTGAGTTTTTCTCTCTCTCTTGCTCTTGCTCTCCATCCGCCATAGCTCTCACCGCCAAGCTTCTTCCTCCTAGGTTCTACTTCCCTTTCAACCGATATCAGAGCAAAGGCATTGGAGCTTGCCTGGCATTTTCTTCAGCTCAGATTTGAAGAGCTTCAACTCAAGCTTCAATGGCAGTCATGGCACCTTCATTTGCAGGTATGTTTTGATCTCCCGCCTCCTCCTTGATCTTCCTGGCCTTCATTTGGCACCTTGCAGGGCTGTATTGGAGCGCCCTGATCATTGCCAAGTGCTCAGTAGCACTATTGAAGACTCCCCAGCCCGCCAAATGTAGCTAGCACAAAATGCGGCACATTTTTAGGGGGCTGGGCTGATCCACTTCTGGCATTTCCAGCTCCTTCCCCGGCTTCCCCGCATTGTTTGCAAGCTTTCCGATCATCTTCGAACTCCCCGGCATTGGTTCTTGGCTCTCGGCGATAGATACGAGTGCTTCCACCTTCAGCCATTGTTGTATACACAGTCCCAGGACTATCAAAAACATGGCAACACTTGACATTTGATGTTTGATGCTTCTTGGCATTGCCCGTTTGATGCCTATAAATGCTCGGTGATGCTCGGATGTTATGGGATGCTATGTCTATGCTTTGGGACTGATTTGGAGTAGATTTGGACACCAATTGAGCTTCATTTGACAGTGAATATGCTGCTATAATACAATGGACTGAAGCTCATTGACTTGGTGTATGCATTGGTTTTTGGATATGGGGTGCTTATCGGTGATTTGAATGATCATACTGATGTATTTGGAGATTGTCAAATGCTTTTTTTTTGTTCCAGAATGCTTTTAAGCTTGGATTAGGCTCCGTCTTGGTCGTCATTCACTGGCATTTGGATTGAGTTGGCATGCTTTGGACTGGTTTATGCCTATTGTCACTGCTTGACATTTAGGCCTCTTGCATTTATGTTTTGGTCAGATATGGTTGCCACTTGGTTTTCCCATGCATGACAACCACTTGGAGCTTCGTCTTTGGATGTATTTGAGCATTTTGGACCTACTGGGCATTACATTTGGTTGTCAATTACATGCTATTTGAATGCTTTCAGGCTTATGCTTTACGGGTCTGAGATAGCTTGGGATTTATGCTCTGGATGTACCCTACTGGGATTTGGAATGTCTAATGCTATGTACTCGATATATCTGAGTGTTGCTTGCTCTATTTGCATCTGACTTTACTTCCAGTGGGAGCCTCTTGGCATATTTGGATGTACACAGAGTTTTACTTACACTTGAGATTGAGCTTGTGGGACAGTTACATACATTTGCTCTCTTGAGAGCTTTATGTTTGCAGTTAGTCTATAGTGGGCTGATTTGATACGCCTATTGGGGCAGGCACCTATCTCTGTCAGGTTTGTTAGTTTTGTATGCATCTTGGATAGTTATGCATTGAGCTTCTTGCTCTATTAGTTGTGCTTGTGCTTGGTCTCTTCTCTTACCCCGAGACCCATTACATGCATGACTTCTAGACCTATGAGATGTATCTTGCCTGACAGGTTATTGCTTTGACAGTTCTTGGTACCTTCTTGCCCCTTGACACTCACTATTGGATGTATCTTGCTACCTAGCAGTTGCAGTGATATATGTATTAGTGATTGCTTCACTTTGGGACAATTTTACATACTGCTGTAATTTATTCCAGCAAGCTAAAATCTGCAGATTTTGAGCACTTGTAAGAGGGTAATGCTTACTGTTTGATGTTATCTTGGTTATATTTGGTGGACAGGTGGTTCTCTTAGTGATATCCACTCTTTCAACTAGTTTTAGCAGTGGTTTTAGTGCATTTTTTGCTAATTACAACAACTTGCAATTTTACATTTTTTGCTTTGATTTGGGACAGTATGGCTAGTCATCTGAAAAACACAGCTCTCTTTAACATTGCCAAGTTGGACGGTACCAACTATGGGTATTGGAAGTCCCAGATATGGCAGGTTTTGGTGCAGAACTTGAAGATTAAACCATTGCGTTTCAAGGGTGCTAAACCCAGGATATGGATGTTGATGTTTGGATGGAAGTTGATGAGCTATGCAAGTCTACCATTATCTTGTCAATCTTAGAAGAGGTCCATCATAATGTTATTGAAAATGAGAATCAAAGTGCATGGGACTTAAGGGAGAAGATTTAGGAGCTTTATGCGCAACAGAGTCCTGCATCATAGATGTTGACTGAAGCAGTTAATGGACCTTTACATGAAGGAGGGGACATCCCTATCATCTCATTTCAACCAGTTTCATGCTATCATAAAGAATCTGTTGTCACAGGGTATTGAGTTCAAAGACAACATGCACCTGTTGTTTTTGCTTGGCACCTTGCCTGAATAATGGGATGTCTTCCATACTGCCATATGCACAAACAAGCTTGATGGGCTGAAAATCAAAGATGTTGAGAGTGCTTTATTGACTGAGAAATCAACAGGAAAAACAATGTTTCTTCCCGCTCTTCACATGCATTGATCGTTAGAGGTGGCAGACATGGCAGGCATGATAATGATAAGGGCAAGGACTCTCAGAAGTCCACGTTAAAGTCACGTGGCTGTAATAAGTCCCGTGGACGGAAGTCAAATCTTACCTGTCATTATTGGGAAAGAAGGACATATTAGGCCACAATGCCATAAGATGCACGATGATAAGCGCAAGGAAAAGGGAAAAGAGAAAGTGCAGGAAAAGTCTTCAGAGTGTAGTATTGTACCTGCAAAGTCCTGTGTGAAGATAGAAGAGGTTAATGTCGTGCAGGCCACTCATTCAGATGAGGATTACACACTTGCAGCTTCTTTATGCATTGCCTTATAGGCTTCTGAGACACATTCTATGTATGCATAGTACTGGCTTTTGGATTCGGGTTCGTCATTTCATGTGACACCATGTAGAGATTGGTTTCACACCTATCGTACCATCTCTGGTTCTGTGCGTCTTGGTGATGACAGGTCTCTTGACATTATGGGCATTGGAGATATTAAGTTGCAATTTCCTTCTAGTAGTTCCTTTGTTTTGCATGATGTACGCCATGTACCTGCGTTGACTCGCAACCTTATGTCAACTGGATAGCTTGATGATGTAGGGTATTTTGTGTCTTTTGGAGACTCTGCATGGAAGAATACTCGTGGCAGTAGGCTTGTGCTTGCAAGAGGTGACAAGTTTGGCAGCCTCTATCCCTTGTATCTGGAGCTACCTTGAATCATGTTTTGTCTGTGGGTTCTATCTCCCATGTATCCCTTTGGCATGCTCGTTTGGGGCATATGTCCCTTAAAGGAATGAAAATGCTCCGTGCTTTACAGTATCTTCTGCCTTTTGACTCTTTGTATTTTGATTCTTGTGATCATTGTTTGTATGGCAGGTAGACTAGGAATACGCATAAAAAGTCTAGTAAGGAACGCATGGGTGAGCCCTTGGCTCTTGTGCACTCAGATGTATGTGGGCCCATGCCTTGTCAATCACTAGGTGGGGCAAAGTATTTTGTTACTTTCATAGATGATTACTCACGTAAGGTTTGGGCTTATCCCATAAAGAGAAAATTCGATATCTTAGACACACTTCAGCGTTGGCTTGCATTAGCAGAAAACTAGTCTGGGAATAGGCTGAAATGCCTAAGGTCAGATAATGGGGGTGAGTATGTATCTCGTGCTTTTGAGCAATTTTGTGATGAGCGGGGTATTAAGTGTCAGTTGACTGCCCCTTACATCCCTCCCCAAAATGGTATGGCTAAACACATGAATAGGACCATTCAGGAAAGGGTTCGTAGCATGCTTAGCTAGGCTGGCTTACTGCATCACTTTTGGACTGAGGCAGTTACTACTGTAGTGCATCTCATTAACAGGTCACCTAGTGTGGCATTGACTTTCAAGTTGTAGAGGAGTTATGGGCACGCAAGCCCCCCTCTTATGATCATTTGTGTGTCTTTGGATATGAGGCATTCTGCCATGTGCCCAAGCACAAACAAAATAAGCTGGATCCTAAAAGTGTCAAATGCATTTTCATTGGCTATGGAAATGCAGGAGAGATGGGTTAGCGTCTATGGGATCCGCAGGAGCGGAAAGTGATCCACAGCCATGATGTCATATTTTATGAGGACAAAATGCATATGCAGCCTGAGAAAGTGGTTGAGGTACGTAGAGTTATCTTTCAGGAGGAGCCACCTGCTCCCGTATAGCCCGCCGCTCCACGGGTAGCTAGACAGTGTACAACATCACCTGATGCTCATGGCCCAGATGTTAGACATGTTGATGTTAGATAGGATGTTGGTCAAGCAACAGAGCTTGAGGTGTTCTACAGGAGATAGACGACCTCCTGACCGTTTTGCACCCTCTATGGATTATGTACTGGTTATAGATGCAGGAGAGCCTCTCACTTATGATGAGGCTATGCACAAGGGTGATTGTCACTCTTGGAAGAGGGCTATGCAGTCTGAGCTTGACTCATTGCATAAGAATCAGACTTGGGATTTGGTTTCCTTGCCTCAAGGTAAGAAGGATTTGCCATGCAAGTGGGTGTACAAGCTAAAAATTACCCCTAGACACCCCAAGCCGGTATACAAGACTCAATTGGTTGTTAAGGGCTTTAAGCAAGAGCATGGTGTTGACTTTGATGAAGTCTTTTCTCCTGTGGTCAAGATGACCACCCTATGCTTAGTCTTGGCTTTAGTTGCATAGCTTGACTTGGACTTGTACCAGATGGATGTCAAGACGGCTTTTTTACATGGAGACTTGCATGATGAGATTTACATGGAGCAGCCTAAGGACTTTGCAGACCCTGGCAGGGAACACCTAGTGTGCAAGCTAAAGAAGAGTCTATATGGCTTGAAGCAAGAACCTAGGGAATGGTACCATAAGTTTGATGCATTGATGCAGTCATAGGGCTACAGCCGCAGTGCTATGGATCCGTGCTTGTACATGAAGAAAGCCCATGACGGTTCTTTACTGATTTTGGTACTCTATGTGGATGGCATGCTTTTAGCAGGGACAGATCATGAGGAGCTAGATGCTCTTAAGGCTTAGCTCAAGAAGAGCTTTGCGATGAAAGATTTGGGACATGCCTCTCATATACTTGGTATGCGCATTACGCGCGACAGATCTCAGGGACTATTCTATCTGTCACAGAGGGAGCACATTCATAAATTCCTTGAGCGCTTCCCTATGCAGGATGTTAAGCCTATTGGTTGTCCATTACCTTCTCATGTGAAGGTTTCATAGGCCGATTGTCTGCAGACAGATGAGGAGAGGGCTGAGATGGCCAAGATTCCCTATGCATCAACCATGGGTAGTCTTATGTATGCTATGATAGCCACCCGTCCAGATGTGCTTTTGCAGTTGGGGTTGTGGCATGTTATATGGCTACACCTGGCAAGAAACATTGGGCTGTCGTGAAGGGTATCATGAGGTACCTGAAGGACATAGCAGATATGTGTATTTGCTATGGCAGCTAGGATACAGGAGTCATGGGGTACAAATACAGCTCACAAGAGACGAATAAGTACAAATGTTGATGGGTCTAATTGAACAATAGGATCTGTTCAATTTGGTCCACCTATCTCTGTTGCTTGAATTACTACACAAATGAGCAATCATGTTCCAAATCTATATTCATAGGGGGTATCAAACACAATTCAAGACACCATTTTGGATAAAGGATTTGTTATAAGACAAGTCTCTAGTTTTTCAAATTTCTAGGGATCTTAGTTGTGACTTCCTTTTATCAGTGTGATGATGCTAAGGAAGCACTTATGCACAATGGATAGATAAAATATCTAAGCATTTTCAAGACATTGTCACTGTTTGCATCCTAAAATCTGCAAGTACTTGCACATCACTTAACCCCTCATATTCCTCAATTTTTGGTACAACAATACATTATAAAGGCTCTCATCAATCATTACGCCAACATTGTTTGCAAGAATACATAGGTAATGTGGAGGCCAAGAAAATGTTGGTTGGATCGATTGCCATGGCTAATGCAGCAGTTCAAGAAGACCTAATGCAGCAGTTCAAGAAGACCTAATGCAACCATTGATAAATTTATGTTGTGGTGAGTATCGACAACCGCTGTCTTATGAGCAACATGTATATTGGGAGCATGCATCTTCTTATAGGTAGCACCATACACATGATGATGATGCATATAATTTGTCATCTTTTGGGCATGTTTTTAATCATCCTTCTGGGCAGCACGTGCATACTTATGGTCAACATGCATACAATCATGGTGCATATTATCACTAACAACATACATCTGATGGTTATGCACATTCTTATGAGTAACATGATGTACATGGGTAGTATAAGCATCACTGTGATCAACAACCACTCTATCCTTAGCCATGTAATCAACATGAGCACCATGGACAACATCAAGTTAGACATATTGTTGAACCAAATAGTGATGATGAGCTTGTGGGTAAAATGCTATCTAAAGCTTGAATTAGACACTTAAGTAGTGATAAGGGAAATGCGTGCTCAGGGCTTATGCTATAGATGTGCCAAGCCTATATCTTCTGATCATCAAGATAAATGCAAAGCAAAGAATGCAATGATGCCATTGGTCTTAAAATATTATGATGCAAAGAGTGGAGAAGATCTTGTTGAAGAAAATGTTAATGCGGATCATGATGAAAAAGACCTTGAATTCAATGAAGACATTCATGAGCAGGTTGCTAATCAAGTTGCCCAAACTCATGGAGATACCTATGAGTCTATGGCAACACATAATATAGTGCATGTTCTAGACATTACAATGATCTTTTTACCTTATGTAGCATAGCCTACTCCTCAATGCATCTTTGGAACGACCTACAATAAGCTTATGATGGTCATTGTGGATTTACTATATGGTACAATCATCATTTCAGCTCCATTTGACTGTAACCTTGACTGTAACCTAATGGGTGATGTTCCAATGGATGGCATAGATCATACATTTTCCTTTGATCGAGGTGGGCTAAGTATTGAATCTCAAAAGTAAAGCTTTGTTTAGATCAACACGTATGGCAAAATCTTCAAAGGATCTTTATGTTAGTTGGGATCTATCTTATACTACTGTTTCATGGTAGACTACATGCCAGATAACTCTCCATTCTAGACTACTTTAAATTCTCATTTAATTACAGAGATGTGTCTCTTACATAGGCGGAATACACTTTCAAGCTATAGTACACATTCTTAAAATAAGCCTATGGAAAGTTATGGTAGTTTTAATGCAACCAAGTCTATATAGGCCACACAGCGAGACTGTTGAGCAAAGGAGCTCCTAAAACTGAGACATTTTGAACCAAGTTCTTAATTTTGTGGTTCAATATAGATGCACTGATATTGCACTTTATCCTTAGATCCATGTCCATGTGTTATCTTGAATATTTTGGACTCTTTGTAATGTCTATAAACATAGTAGTACCTTGTCCCTTTCCACCACTTGGGAAAACCATATAATAAGTCTTATCTTTTGTTTTCGAGCACAAAGACATCTGAGTGGAGATGGAATGTAAGAATGGAATGGCATGGGAAAAATAGGGGAAAACATAAGAAAATACTTAACTAGACAAATAGGGGTATAAAAGGTGTAAGGGCTAAGTTAGGGGGGAGTTATTGCTCTTCACCTTTCTCTTTGGCTTTCATGGCTTCCTTACTCTCTTTCTCAAGTCTTTCTCTCTCCTCTGTAGAGTACTCTCTCTTCTCTTCTCCTTCTCAAGTCCTCTTCATCATAAGATCTACTTAGATATATGGCGAGTCCAAATTACTCGAAAAACTCGCGAAAAGCCTTTACTAGAAAGAAATGTCTATGCATGTCTAGGGGAGGTTGGTGATACTGATCTCTAATTAAATTGCTAACATGGAATACCAGAAGAGGATTGTGTAGCGATGAACGCAAGCGGCAGTGGATGCAACCGATGATGAGGAGATTTAAGCCACAAGTATTTCTAGTGGTTTAAAAGGTGAACTCGGGCCCGATTGTAATGAGCGCCTGCTACTAACAGGAGACGATTCTCCTTTGTTGAGGCAAAGGAGGAGGCACAATAATATTTGTTAAGTCAGAGCTTAGGGCGGTGCAGGCATGGTCAGATGATCGGGGGCACTGCTCGGCGGTTCCTGCAGAAGAACATTGCTCAATGTCCTACCAGTTTAGCGGTCATTGGAATATGACTCTGCAGTCCAGTGATAGATCATACTCAGGCAGCCATATGGTTGATGCTGAGAAAGATGCGTGGGATTCACTTGCTCTAAGCTGCCAACTCAAGCACGTAACTGATATTGCGGATCACGACCCGGCTCTGTGCACATGGCATAACAGACATGCTAGGTCCACATGGAGGGTTGCAAGGTTGGACAGGGCTTATGTAAATGATAATGGATGGTGGGTGGGCCCAGGTGGCAGTGTTCAGACCGGGACTGACATTGTTTTTCCTGATCATAGCCTCGTTATGTTGTGTTGCAGTTCAGTGTGCACGGTTCCGAGCGATCGTGGCCCTTCACGTTTCAAGTTGAATCTCTTTCCTGGAAGCGACAGCCTGCTGGAACGTAGTGGAAAGGATATTGTAGGAATGCTCTATCCAATTGGCCAATCCAGAAGACAAGTGGTGGCAATGCATGGCCGAAGTAATTAAGTAATCCAAAGATTACGATTGTAACAAGGGTACACAAGGGAGGAAAAATGTTGATCAAGCCGCCAATTTTAAAGACAGTATCGTCCTAGTGATCCAGTACTTGTAAGGTTTCCGTAGGATGTGGAGGACTTCTTGCTGTCACAGGAGCACAACCAGGTAGAGGCAGCTAGGGTCCAATCAGGCCCCTGGTTGATGCTACCGAGCTAAATAAAATAACCAATGCTCTTAAAGGCACGTAGAGGAGTGACAATTTGGTCAGCATTATTGATGGCGGTGGGAGTGTATTGACTGATGAGGTTGCAGACGATGGCACTCTAAATTCCAAGACCAGTACGGTTTTGCTGGAGAAAGGTGAATCCAGGTCCCAATCCTCAACTTGGCGAGCATGCTTGAGTTTGTCATGCAAATAACAGTCATATCCTAATCAATATGGATTTTGATAAAGCATATAAACTGTGCGCCTTTGGAAATTTGTTCTCAAGGTTTTCCAAACTTTAGGTTTTGGATTGGGCTTTTGTGACATGGTTTGCACCCTTTTTAACAATGCTTCTGCAAAGATCTCTATTAATGGCGTCCTTTCTAAAGGATTTTCCCTCAAGTGCTCAATGAGACAACATTGTCTGCTCGTTCTTTTGCTCTTTGCTGTTGCAATGGAGCCACTACTCAGGACACTCTATGGCAAGATTGAGAATGGACTCATTTCTAGGCTGTCTTCCAATTGGGAAATGCTTTGTCACGCAGATGTTTGTGAACAACATCACCAATCTGATTCAAGATGATCATGGTTTGATGGAGAACACTGCTTAGTGCATATGATTATAACTTGACTGCTCTTGTCAGTGCTCATAAATGGAGGTGATGTTTTTATCATGGGAAGACCCACCTGACTGGTTGCTAAGCAAAGGATTAAAATAATTAAGCTTGGGACAATGGTGCACTATCTTGGTTGCCCATTAAGGGTGGGCATTCCTTTAGCCCAGAGGTTGGAGTGCTTATACTCTTAAGTTAAAGCTAAAACTGTAGTGCTGGCTAAGAAGATGTTGTGGCCTGCTGGCTGGCCATATTGCAGCACTACAAATGTGTTGGCTTCATATAGTGTCTTCGTGGGCTTCATCTTTCCTTTCATGTATTTGTGTAGTCATGATAACAAGAAGCAATAGGTTGCAGTGAACTAGGATCAAATCATTGCTTGCAGGGATGACAGGGTCTTCGGACTGAAGAATCCTTTGGGTAAGGATGGAGGTTGATCAACCTTGGACTCGTATTGTCCAATTCTTCAAGTGCATGCTAAGGTTGGGACGATGCTTAGCATTGATTTACAGTGGCCTGATGTGCTCATGAGCACTAAACTTCGCTTCACCATACACCAATCGGATATGATACATACAATTGTTTCTTCTTGGCATGAAGTTATTCCTCAA
The DNA here is from genome assembly GCF_053477565.2 of Lygodium microphyllum. Classification (NCBI taxonomy): domain Eukaryota; kingdom Viridiplantae; phylum Streptophyta; class Polypodiopsida; order Schizaeales; family Lygodiaceae; genus Lygodium; species Lygodium microphyllum. Next base: position 23,692,481 of record NC_141135.1, on the reverse strand, counting down.
GCTGATTGGGGAAGTTACAGCAGGGGACACACTTCTCTGCACTAATCAATTTTGCCAGCATTGAGCATACAACGAGAATATCCTTCCTGCTGCTGAAGCCCCTATGCAAGCCTCACAAATTGCTACCAAAGGGGTTCTGCATTGGGGTGCAAAACTCTCGAGTGGAAGCCTTGGATACAGATCTGCAGAGAGTTTAACCTTAAGGCTAAAGAAGTTAAATGGATCCAGAAGATTTTGAAAAGGGGGAAAATTGGCCTGTCTCATGTTGTGCGCCCTTGCTGATCTGGTCTTCTTTGGGGCACAAATTGAAACAGGTTAACGGGTGTTTTAAGACACTGGATAACAAGGCATTCCTCAAACTACAAGAATCTTGGGGTAAAATGTTTCCGAATGACTCTGTCAATGGATGGAAGCACATATGCTCAAGACTCTTGGGGTAAAATGTTTCCAAATGACTCTGTCAATGCATGGAAGCACATAAGCTCAAGAGTCTGGAGAGTCTCTCTATTAGGCCAATTAAATTTGATGTTATGGAGGGTTCAGTAAACTTCAGTTTTACAAGTTGCTCACTAAAATCAAGATACAAAGGTTTAGTAGGTGCAACCCAATGTGTATGTCTTGTGGCAAGAAGACCAAGGATGTCCATACCTATTTTGGAGCTGTCCTCATGTCAAGACCCTGTGGAGAAATTTTAAGAAGACAATGTTCCAGGCTAGCTTTCATGCTTTGGTTTGTTACAAACAAATGCTTTTTGGTAACTGGGCTGGCTGATGCCACCTGGAATGTGGGCCATTATCAGAGCAGTTGTGATTAAAAAAGTTTAGGCAATTAGTTATAAAAGGGTTCATGGAGCTCCTCTTTTTGTGCTGATGACATCGATAATGCTCATAGGAAATGCTTGGCTGAGATTAAAAGCTTCGTTTAGGTTGCTAAAAGGGACTGATTGGACCTGAAAAGTTGCTTGTAAGAGCTCTGCGAGGGTTTAGCCAATGGGCACTGTATATATCCTTTTACCCCACTAATAGAAATCACACCATGTGTTCACATTTATAAGAAAAAATGCATGCCATTCTATCACGATCTGAAGCAATGCAGATACATAGTAAGATAGTATGCCATCATGCTACCTTGATTTTGTGGGTGGCTCATGGTATGCTCCAGTTTGACAGAACTATGTACAGATAAAGAAAAATGATTAACTCTCACCAAGAAACTTATATACAACAAGGCTTAAATTACATTCTCCCATAATCCACAATATCCAGCTTTGCTGCAAGTTCTCTTTCTGCAAGTTGCTGCATCTACACCACAATTCTCATTGGATTTACATCTGTGATCTGGAGATTTATCCAAAACATGGCAAGCACTTTCCACTTGCTGTGCCACATTGTCTGAATATGTTCTCTGGAAGTTTGGACAAACTTGTGATTCCATTGCACTGTGCCAACTAACATTCCTTTTTCCAAGCTCATCCTGTACATCAGAAGATAGACAAGTCGAATTGCCACAAATGAACTACCAAGAAGATGAAAAACATGCCATATCTAGATCCCATGGCATACCTTTTAACATCTAATTGTGAAGCAATTTCAAAGACTAATTCTGATCTGCACACTGAGAAGCAATTTCTGTACAGTCCCCCACTGGGTTTTCTGTGTGAACATCTTTATAGTGAGAAACTTAAATGTGTATGCAGCTGATTAGTTGGGCTCTACTGTGCTCCTAATCCTGAATGCTCTATCAACAAAACATAAATTTTCTACAATATGGGGGACTGGTTTGTACTAGTCATATAGCTTTTTGATTTGACAAATTTGACCTCCTAGAAGCCAACTCCTCTGCAGCACAACTGCATATGTCACAAAATAGCCCCTTAATTATATGGTTAACTCACATTCTTCTTAGAATCAGTCACACTACTCCATGGGCCACATGTTTCTGAAGTCCTAGAAAGGAAACGTTTCAGGTGTGCAGGAACCATCATTGTAATTCTTATCCGTAAACTCTACAAATAAAGACTAACAAGTAGCAAGGTTGCCTGAGCATTAAAGAATGCCAATGCAAAGAGAGTTTCTAGGAACAAACTCAAGAAAATTTAAGACGAATGATACAACAAATATTGTTGGTGCTTTATAGATATAGCACTGAGAAATGTTAATAGACTGCATAGAATTTGGTGATACTAAACAACAGCTGCCTGTAAATGAATACCATATCATGCAATTGCTGGTAGACTCTGCCAATCTTGCTCCGTTTATTAACAACATCCACATATTATAGAGCAGAGGAACAGCTAAAGAAGGATACAAATCTTGTTGCTATCAGAATGATGTGTGCACAGCTCACCACACGAAGTGCTAGGACCATTTCCAGACAATGGCATACATACATAGGCTTTAGGAACCCAGCCTTACCTTGAGGTCCTAACTTTAGGGCATTCTGCAGAATGCAGAGTTGCAAGGGTTGGGGATCAGCTGGCAAAAATAAATAGATTTTCTCACTCATCTGAGAGCCAGATGCATAGTAACAGGGGCCGTCCCGAGGCCCCGGAACGCGGGAACACTGTCCCGAACGGATGGGCCGAATGGGGATGCCAAAATTGGACAGGGACGTCCCTTGTCCCGTCCCCAACAGCCGTCCCCCCGTCCCCCTTTTTTTTTTTGGTGGACTGGGTGTCTTTTAGGGGGTGGTTTTTTTGTATGTTCTTTGGTAGTATACATTCGTCCACACACACAGTAACATGGGACCGGTTTTGGGGATAGGGATGGGAATAGGGACAGGCCCATTGGGACAAGAATAATAAATTGCCATCCCTTGTTACCATGAGAGGGGGCTCTAACATGGGGATGGGACTGGGACGGGAAGCTACAAAATGGGCATCCCCTATTACTATGCCCACACATCCATCCACCACATCACATGCATACATATTCAAATGCTATTTATGTATGCCGTTCCCTCCCGCGTCCCACCCCCCATCCCCGTTCCTTGCTTTTAGCTGTCCCCGTCTCCGATCCCGTTCCCCATTCCATGTTACTATGGCCAGATAATTGAACCACTCACTTGGTATTTCAGATAGGTTGGCAGAGGTCTAGCTGTTCAGTACTTGAGCTTTGAAGAAATTAATGAAGCACAATGTCTATTACTGTCCTGGATTTTATCAAGATGGATATAATCTTTTGGTGCTCCCATCTCACTTTGGTCAAAAGCACACTGGTGGTCAAACCAGGTGCTGTTTTTGTGGCGCTGTCTCATAGTTGCATTGCCCAGCTTTTGCTCAGCTTGGACAAGAGGATACTCAGGCTAAGGAGGCTTAATTAGATGACATGCGGATACACTTGAAGGATGAACTGCAATTATTAAGCTACAGCTTCAGAGCATAGTTGTCAAGTAGGAAAGGTACGATACGGTACGGTACTTTATGATTTTATAAGGTACAGTACGATATTAGTACGGAAAAAATTAACTTGATTTTTAAAAAAAATCATAAATCATTAAATGATAGAACACATGTTTAAAATGAAAGAAGTCATTTCATTACAAAATAAGCGGAATACATGAGGGTGGCCCTCGCGGTCGTATGCGCTGTGTGCAACATGCAATACAACTAGAGTCTAGTACATACATGGATGATGGATCATAGTGGCACGTAGATACAATGATAGTAGATACAAGAAAGAGAGAGACCTATGAACCTATGATGAGGCATCACTATCATCATGATCATCAGAACCATCTAAGTGCTTATCAAGAGAGTCAGAAGATGACTCCTCGGCATCGGATGTTGACACACGCTCATACTCATCCTCACTAATGAGGTTACCATCATCATCAAATGATGGGTCCGTAGGTGCTACTTGTATAGGCAAGGGGGGGATATCATCATGAGACATGGGATGGGAGCTACTAGAGCCCCGCCTTACATATGTCTACAAGCCACTTGAACCACTCCTCCTTGATGTCGGAGGGCGCCGAATGACTATGCCCTTGCTACCACCTACTCAAACTCCTTGCCCCACGAGCACACCGACTGCGAGTGTCACGAGTATCTACTGCTACAAACTCTCTATAGAGCTCTGCAAAGATCATCGCCTCCTCCTCACCTCCTAATTGTTGTGAGAAGAGCATAGTTGAGAGAGATGGAAGTCGAGCAGGAGTGAGCGAGAGAGTGTGATGGCTGGAGACAAAGCAGAGTGAAAGTACGATTCAATAAGAGTATACCAACAATGTGTTGGTACACAAAGAATAAAATGTATTTATACTTAGGGCATGAAAAGGGTGCATTCACATGTACAATGTGCGTGTACTATACACGAGGGGTTTAAACCGGGCCTTTATCCCAACAACCTCTCACTTAAAGGTCCGATGTGAACCTCTAGCTAACCAACTCCCACTAGTCATATGCAATGCTCGTGCTGAGCTTTGCTTAGACTTTTAGTGAGAACATCTACAAGGTTGTCTTGTGTTTTAATCGTGGTCAATGTGAGTTGACCATCTTCCAAAATCTGTCTGATGATATCGCACATCTATATGCTTTGTGCGTGAATGATACATGGCATTCTTAGCCAGATACACAACACTCTGGCTATCACATCCCAAAACTGTAGTACCCATAGACATGCCAAGATTCTCTGCAAGTCTGCTCAACCATATAGCTTCCTTAGAAGCTTCAATAGCTGATATGTATTCAGCTTCAATGGTACTCAGTGCAATAATGTTCTACAACCTGGAACACCAAGAAACAGCCCCCCCAACAACTATAAAGCCATACCCGCTGGTGAACCTACGAGTGTCTAAGTCACTTGCCATGTCTGCATCACAATAACCCTGCAGAAAATAACCAAGAATACATAACAAATCTCTGTCTGCTTAGTGAACAGACTATGATTTGCATTTTCCATCTAAAATCCAAGTTACTATATATATGAGCTGATCCAAGCATTTTATACTCTCGGTGCTTATTTTAATGTATAAAGTGCCTTTTTCAACCTACACACGATTTAGATAATCAAGGTATACATAACCCTTAAGTTGTTCAGTATACACTTCCTCAATCAAATCTCCATTTAGAAATGCATTTTTGATAGTGTCTGATGCCTTCAAGGTTAATGCCTTGACCATCCACCGTTCTGCACTTTTTGCCTTAAGACAGGGCATCTAGATACAAATTGTTGACATAAGATAGGTCAAGAGCAATAACAAGCTTGTTCAATGCAAACAAATTACAATTACATGGATCGTAATAATATGACTTATGCGATTGGACCACTTAATCAACCTCTTAGGCCAAGAGGATTGCCAACGCAAGGTAGACCCCTAGTACCCCGAAATAATTACAATAGTGATGGAAAACCAAGAAGATGACATAAACCTGCTAACAACTCCCACTGCATGAGCAATGTCTGGACGAGTAGCAACCATAGCACACATAAGAGAGCCACAAGCGGATGCATAAGGAACTCCCTTCATAGCATTTGCTTCCACGTCATCTTCCAGGCTGTTGGCTTTGCTAAGCTTGAGATAAGGAGGTAAGGGTACCCCAAAAGGCTTAGCTTCAGCCATATTAAATCTGTCCAATACCTTTCCAATGTACTTTTCTTCAGATAAAAACAACAATTTCTGCTATCTCTACGAATCCTCATGCCCAAAATATGCTCTACATTCCCTAAATCTTTCATGGAGAAGGCTGATTTCAGCTGATTTTTTAGAGCATCCAAGCTAGTCTTCCTTTTCCTAGCTAGTAACATATTATCCACATACAAAACAAGTATGATGGGGCTGCCATCTATATCCTTTTTCATGTACAAGCAACAATCTGCATGGCTGCGTGTAAACTCATGAGATAGCATAAAGGTGTCAAACTTTTTGTACCACTGCCGTGGTGCTTGCTTCAGCCTATACAGGCTGCATTTTAGTTTACACACCATTTGCTCTTTTCCAGGAACTACAAAGCCCTTGGGCTGTTTCATGTAGATTTCCTCATCAACGTCACCATGCAAGAAATCTATTTTTACATCCATTTGATACAGCTCTAAATCTAAAACAACAGTGAGAGAAAAAAGCACACGTAGAGTGGTCATCTTCACAACAGGTGAAAAGACCTCTTGGAAGTCAATCATTTCCTTTTGTGCATACCCTTTGGCAACTAATCTTGCCTTGTACTTCGGTTTCCCATCAACTGTCTTTACTTTGTACACCCATTTGTTTGGAAGTGGCTTCCTTTTTTTGCAAGTAAAATGTGGCTGATTATATTACTCAAAAAGCTGATTACAACAAAGTGCTCATGCTCAACAGACTAGCTGGAGCTGAAGCAAAGTGACCAGTACATCATGTATACAAGCCTCTCAAGGCGGTCTAGGGGGGATGGGGGAAAGAAGCCGGGTGGGGGGGATATATCGCCAAATGGGGCTGTTTGCCTGCATCACAAAGAACAGACCCTGGCCGCCCCAGGTACGCATTAAGTGACCACGAAGCTCCTGACGAGCCCTAGAATCGCCTTGCACCTGATCCCATCGGCCGCGGAGGGAATGGATGATGGAGATCTAGAGCTCTGCTAAGGTCACATGTGCTGAAAGTCTCTCTCCGCCGAAGGCCACCTGACATCGCGCCTTCCAAATACGCCATCCGGTAAGACTCCCTATGATCTCCCATACCTCCGAGCGGTCTACTGTGGGCTCCAATACCTGGCGGATGGGTAGAGCCTCTAGGCCGACCACTGCGCATGACTCTGCCTCGATCATGAATATCGTGTCCTGCATCTCGGCCTCATACAAAAGCTGACGGCCCTAGCTGACTGCTTGCCAACAAAAAGCTCCCCATGAGATACACCCAAGGCTGGGCGCTATACGTCGAAGGATACGGCATGCTCCTCTCCACACGAGCTGTGCCTCCTCACAAGATCAAAGGCAGTGCTTTGGGGTTTCCAAAGGCTGCTGTGTGCAACGCTTACAACCTCCCTCCTGCATCTGGGCAAGCCAGCTTCCCACCGCTAAGCCTCCATGTGCCACCAGCCATAAAAAATACGACACTCTCCTTGGTCTCCAGCTATCCCATAGGCGGCGCCAAAAGGTCTGTCGGAAGGGCTCCATAATGCTGTGCTCCGCCCAAGCCTGCTGCATGACGGCGCCCAATCCATATCCTCCTGCATCAGTACATGTCTACCAATCCTGGAATTGTACTCTAGGAACCTGGGTAGCTTTTTGGCGACCGCAGAGGCCGACCATAGCCACTCTCCTAAATCCCACTCCAGCTCATCAAATGGTCTGCCCTCCCAAATCCGAAGGCGCCACTCCTTGAGCTCCTTCCAGTAAACATAGGGGTCCAGTCGCCAAGTCTTCCCCTAAAGACCCACCACCCGAATCCTCCTCCACAAAAGGGTTGCAATCTCCTCATCCTGATGCCCTCTGTCAAGGGCCAAACGTCCCCCCTCCTGAACGGCGAAGAAGGTCCCTTGCGGGGCGCCACCCACTCTACCTGTCACCTAAAGGGGGATGCCTGTTGGTGAGAACCTAGCTGCCCATACCTCCCCGGGCTCTATCGGCTCTCGTATTGGGGGGGCAAGCCACTCCGGAGATATTGCTGCGTCTATCTCTCCTCCTCAACTCCACTCCTCTCGGGCAACCTGATACTCGCTACAGCACCTCCTCGTCCGCCATCCTGTACACCTCCTGCCATGTCCTGATGGAACGAGCCGGGCTAGCCTCCCACCCAGCCCACTGGATGTGGGGGCGCTCACCTATCAGTGCCCCTTCCTGATCTTTGACCTGGAGGTTCCAGATCACTGGCTGACGGTCTATTTCCTCCTGGCAACCTGGGGGGCTCTGGATTAGGCCCTTACGGAGGCCCTGCCACACGCGGAGTAGGCTGCGAAGGAAAGGTGATCTGGAGGGGCTGATCTCGGCTAACGTAAAGATCCATCTCAAGGACGGCCTCCACTCACCGCCAAGCCTCGGTTTACAATCCTAAAGGCCCTCCTGCAGTAAGACCTTCCAGGTCTGCCCGCTTGGTGTAAGACCACGAACAACTAGCTTGCCCAAGAGAGCCATACTCTAATACTCTGGGTCTATGATCCCAAGCCCTCCCTCTGATCGATGTCGTATGATGGTTGCCCACGCCACCTTGGCCCTAGAGTCCCTGGAGCCATCAGACCCAGGCCAAAGGAAATTCCGCCCTAGGCGGCGAAGCTGCCCTACACACGATGAGGAGAAGTACCAACGCGAGGCGATGTACCAAGCCATCGCTAGGAGGACCTGGTTTACCACCAGGGCTCGACCGGCTAGTGAGAGGCGAACCGTGCTCCAGTAGGTCAGTTTCCTCAGAATAGAATCAAGGACAGGAAGAAACTGCTGAGCAGGAGTGATGTTGAGTCCCACCTGGAACCCTAGGTATCAGACGGTCTGCCCTCTGCTCACCCATCTAAATCCCAGGTAGAAGGCCACTCCGTGCTAGAGTCTGGGTCTGTGAGGAAACCAACCGACTTTTGCCAGTTGATTTTCGCTCCCGTTGCAAAGCAGAAAATGTCAAGAGCCAGCCTCACTCTTTCCAGCATCAACTCATCGTCCTCTATATAGAGACCAGTATCATCTGCGTACTCTAAGTCTAACACTCAATCTCCTCTCTCACTGGAAGTCGGAGGCCACGTAATCTGCTCATACATGACCTGAGGAACTAAGACATCGCCTCTGTGAAGAGAAGGAACAGGTATGGGGCCAGGGGGCAACCCTGTCGAGCCGATCTCTCCAGCCGAAACTCCTCTCCTTGCCTTCCGCCTATGAGAATCCTGCTGGTGGCCGATTTGTACAGGCCGGAGACCCCACGAATCCAAGCGTCGGGGAATCCCAATTTCACCATGGTGCCCTCTAGGAAATCCCAGTCCACCCTGTCATAAGCTTTCTTGAAATCCAAGAGTAGCACTGCCAGTTTCTGCCCACTGTGCTGAGCCCACTCTATCGCCTCAAAGAAGATAAATACATTGTCTAGGATGCTCCTATCCTAGACAAAGCCTATCTGTGTGTCATGAATGATATCTGGAAGCATGAGGTGTAGTCGCCCACCGATCATTTTTGCTAGTGCCTTATAGGCCACTGGCAGTAAGGTGATCGGTCTCCACTGGGATAGCTCCAACCGGTCTCCCCCTTTGGGGAGAAGACTGATAAGGCCTGCCAAGAGACTCCCTGGCATCTGTCCTGAGGTGAAGATCTCATGGAAAGCCCTCAGTAGGGGATCCTTCACCACTTCCCAATAGGTAGTGAAGAAGGCCTTAGAGAGGCCATCCTCCCCCGAGCATTTCTGCCCATCCTGTGTATGGAAAGCCTCCTCTAGTTCCTTCTCTATGAAGGGGGCTAGGAGGGAGTGTCCCATCTCCTCTGTGATGAGGGACGGGATGTGATCCCATAACTGCTGTCTGTATCTCTATCCTCTAGTTGAAGCTCTCTCCTACTGGAAAAGACGCGTGTAGTAGTCGGTGGCAATCTCCATCACCTCATCTGGGTTAGAACGGGTCCTCCCATATTGATCCCGCAAGCTGCGTATTTGCTCTCCCGCGGTGCGGGGCTGGCACACCTGGAAGAATTTCCTGCACATCGTGTCCCCCTTCTATGCCCAAAAGGCTGTTGAGGTGTGGAAGGAGAACTCCGAGCGCTTGTCCTCTAGGCCAACAATGGCTACACACGTGCGCACCTCCTGTGCGTGGAGGGTGGGATCCCCTGGTGCCTCCTGCAATAATCTCTGCGTGGTTGCAAGGCCCCGCCGGAGTGCTCTCTCCTCCTTCCAACACTGCTGCCTGGCTTGTCTGGCTGCCTCTTGGCAGATTCTGCTTGACTTGGCTAGGACCTTTGCAACCTCCTCTGCTATCTGGTCCCTCCTGTCCCACTCTCTGGTCCAAATCTGCTCTATCTGTCTCGACACCTTCTCCCTCCTATAGATCGAGTCAGGGATCCGACAGGATCGTGTATCTAGGGCGGACGTTGGGGGGTCAAGTGTTAGGATAATCGGGCAATGATTGGATAACGTGGTGCCTGCCAACTGCTCAATCTGGCCTCCACGAGAGCCTCCCTACTCTCCCACATAAAACCTGTCCAACCGCTCCAACAGGGCTCCACCTAGCCGCCTGTATCCCCAAGAGAAGTCCAACGACCTCTCCCTCCTATGGAAGGCAGGGTCTTTCCAGGCATAACGTGCTCCGATTGCAAGCAAAAAGACCTCCCATGCCTCCTGCTCCTCCCCAGCCATACCCTGGTAGTTTCTTCCTCTGCCCTGCTGGTCCTCCAAAGCCTCCAAGTTGTTGAAGTCTCCTCCAACAATCCAGGAGTCGACCTCTGGGAGTACAGCTGCAATCTCCACCCAGAACCTGCTGCATGCCCTAACCTCCGTAGGGGCATAGACATTGAGGACTCCAATACAGGAGTCCCCAATATCCAGTCTGATCCATAGAACCCTTCCTACCACTATCGTCCCGTGGTCTCATACACAAGTGGTGAGACTCAGGCCAATAGAGGTGCATACGCCTCCACTCCTGCTGTGGGCACCTATGGCGTGCTCCCAGTAAGTGTGCGAGCTGCCCGAAAGTACCTTCCCAACCCGCTGAGCCTGGGCGAGGGTGAGCTTGTGTTCCTGCAGAAGCAAGATATCGATCCGTCCGACAAGGGCAGGATGCAACTCCTGCCAAACAATCAACTTCCTAGAGCCACGTGCCCCTTTGTAGTGGAGATTGTTCACATTCTAGGATGCAAGATGTAAGCTCATGGGGAAACTTGTGACTGACCGAACAAGCATCTGTTTGGTGTGGATGCTGCACATGAGGAGGAGAGACTGTGAGGCATGCAAGTACGCTTTGCCGCCGGTCTGGATGGTAAACTCCAATCCCCCATGGTGGCCCTCGGCCGGACCATAGGGGTGATAGATACTCCAGGTGGTACTATCAATACATCTATCAGCCATGCTGAAAATCGCGGCTTTGTACACTGGTGAAAGCGGGCTGCCTGTGTCGGGGGCCACTCGATCACGTCCCTCGGAGCTCTCCACTATGGAGGGGCTCGAAAGATAATGCTCAAGTGTGGGACCTCGGCGCTAGCCCACCAGTTAATGTCCATCATGCAACCTGGCCACTGTTGTGCAAACAGTGCTAATCCTTCATCTCCCATCCACTGGGAGATGTGATCCGCCACCTGACTCTTCAACTCCTCAATCTGTGTAGTCGTCCACTCCTCTAAGTAAGATGACCAAAGAAAAAAGGCGTAGTTTGGTCCATCCGATGGTGCTAGTAGGTGGACCTTTCCCCTCCTTGACTTACGAACCACGAAGATCCCTTCACCTCTAGAGGTACTGGGAACTCTCCGCACTCCGCAACTCGCAGGTAGGACCATGGGCCACTGCGGAAGAACTCGTGGCAACAACTCTGCCTGTCTCGGGAAGGTGTGGCGGGTGGCAGGGGCGGAGAAGCTGGTGGCTGTGTGGGAGGGGGAAGACTGCTGGTGCGCAGAGGAGGTAGGTGCATGTGGCTCATCACCTCTTGTGGGAGGAGGGGGGGTGGGTCTAGGGGGGGCTCACCTGGGTGCGGATTAGGGGGAGTACTTGGTAGGTGGGGTGATGGGGGGGAAGAGGATCGAGGGATGGCTGGAGATACATGGCGGATGTGGGAGGGGGGGGGGGGAGGGGTGGCCCTGGCAAGGAGGGGCTGTGGGCCAAGGTCAGTGGGGAGGGGGAGGGGGGGGGGGGGGGGGGGTGGGGGGGGTGGGGTGGAGGGGGGTGGTTGAGGGGCCTGTGGGAACTTAGGCGAGGCAGTCTGTGGCGCGGGTGGAGAATGTGGGGGGTTGCGGTCTTGTCGAGTGGGGCGGACAGGGGGGGTTGTGGAGTGCTCTGCCGAGAGGGGGTCGCTTGCACGCCAACACCCTGCTGACGAGGCTAGGTTTGAGGAGCTGGCTGCGTCCCCTCTTGCCATCTCCCTCTCTATTGTCTCTGGACCCGTGTGAAACCGTCAGCGTCCACCTACGGACCTGTGGGCGGAGCCGCCTTGGCTCCGAAACGTGTACAAACTGTTGCCTGATGCCCAAAGTCGTGGCAGTGCAGGCACTGCCCTGGTTGCCAAGTCACAATGACCTGCTATCTAAAGAAGTGCCCGCCTGTCTTAGTCTCTAGGAATTGTGGGATATTCTTGACCTCTTTCACTGCCACCCGTACCTTTGGGACTCCTGCTGTTGTCACTGCATCCGCGAAAGGCACAGGGAGGATAGTGCCGAAGAGCCGTCCAAAGTCTTCCACCAACTGGCAATACTCAATTGCCAGGCCGGGGAAAAGAAGGTTGACCAGGTGCCGAAGAAACATGTTGTGGAGTGCAAACGCCTCCACAGTAAAGCCACTATACCAAGGGACCATGTATATGATCCCCTTCGTGGACGCATATGGTGAACTGGCGAGTAGCTCGCGAGCTGCATCTGCCGAGCTGAGCCGGATTATGAAGATCCCTTGGCCCAATAGGACCGCCTCCATGATCTGCACTGTGCCGATGCGCAGCGTGGAGTGAACCCAGTCCTGAAGCTGGGCCCTGGCTTGGGAATGTCCTACTACCTGACCATAAATCGTTGTTTCCATTAGCTCCAGCTCTTTAGCTCGGACGGCTAAGAGCTACTCCTCAAAGAGGACTACGCGCAAGGTGTTTGACTGGGGGGCACTCGCTAAGTGCGCCGGCGTTTGACCATAGATTTCCGTTGCGCGTCCCTTTTGGAAGAACCTACCTATCACGTTGCGGTGCTACTGGATGTGGAGTTGCTACACAGGGAGGGAGCAACTTGGGGGGGGGGGGGGGGGGGGGGTGGGGGGGTGTCGATGGCGAAGGGGGAGATTTCTGTTTTCGATGGCAGTGGTGTGGCAGTCTGACAAAGGGCCAAAGGGCCAGGCCTCCCGGCAGGACAGCACGTGGGGGGCGGGGGGTTGGAGGGGAGGAAAAGATAGGGAAGGGGGGGGGGGGGGGGGGTGGGGGAGGGCATAGGCGGTGGCACAAGGAGCTGGTGATGGGGCCCCTAGCAAAGGTAGGGGGGTGGGGCGCACGCGATGATGAGGGGAGTGGTGATGGTCCTGTCGATGGCGAGGGGAGGTGACGCTGGCGATGGCGCTGTTCCGGCGGGGCACGACAATCAGACGGGGCGGGTGGGTTAGCTCGCGCGACATGACAAGTAGGAGAGCTCTCTCTAATCTTTTGTGGAAGTGGCTTCCTTCCCTTGGGCAATGACACAAGATCCCAAGTATCATTTGCATATAGAGATTTAATCTCTTCCTGCATAGCAAGCTCCCACTTACTACTGAACTCACATGACTTGGCCTCTTTGTATGTAAGAGGCTCACCCTCATCTATAAGCATCACATAATGCAAGGAGGGGTCAAACCTATGTGGTTGCCTTCTTACGCATGTAGACCTGCATACCCAATGATCAACATTTTTGCGAATTGGGTCCACATCTAGAGGTATATTATTTTCAGCATTTATTGGCTGCTGTAAGTTATTTTCAGCATGTTGTTCATGATGTGCAACACCTTCATTTTCATTTCTAGCACCTGCATTTTCATAATCAGCAAGCCTATCTTGCTGTTCATGACCTCCTTGTGCTTCTATTTGTTGTCCATCATCATCTGGCTCAAAAATAACCAGCTGATTATCAGTTTCAGCCTGTGGTACAGCACCATGAGGCTCATTTTTTGAAGTAATAGGTGGCTGCAAACTCTGAAATTTCAATTTTTTCGTATCTTCATTAGAGGCTAAAGTACCTTTTAACAATTTTGCCTCATTAAACACAACATTACGGCTGCAAATAATTTTCTTGGACTGAGGTAACCACACTCTGTAGCCAAATTCACCCTCATCACCATAGCCCATGAAAATACCTTTGGTGGATTTTGGGTCAAGTTTGTTCCTCAGCTCATCCCTAGCATGCACAAAAGCATCATAGCCAAATATGTGTAAATGGTCATATGAGGCCGATTTGCCAGACCAAACCTTCTCAGGGATGCTATTATTTAAGGACCTGTTTATAGAGTAGTTGCAAATGTGAACAGTGGTTTTGAGTGCCTCTTCCCAAAATTCATGAGGGAGATTAGCAGTGGACAGCATGCACCGCTTTCTTTCACGGACTTTATTATATCTTTCACCCATCCCATTTGAGAAAGGGCTATAAGGGGCTGTAAGCTCCCTCTTAATACCAT